>NC_089492.1:87067233-87374485 GCF_036850765.1 Saccopteryx bilineata
AAATAATTTTATTTAAAATGTTGCTGTATTCATGTATTATTTTTATTTTGTCTCTAAATTATAATAGATAATATAAATATTTTTAAAACAACTTTTGAAAATATACAAAGTATAATTTAAAATTTATATTTGCTTTAACTTACATTTTGATAAAAATATACTCAAATATTAAGCATTTTGAATACAATTGCATTTTATTTGTAACCTTTCACAAATTACATTAAAATCTTTATTTTAACAACATAATTAGTGTTTTGCCAAAATCAAGAAAATAAAATAATTTTTAAAATATTGATCTTTTGTTACTCATACAAAATGTTACTACTAGCTTATCCAAACATGCAAAACAATTAAATTCAGCCATCTTGATATTTCATCATATAAAGACCAAAGCTTTATTAATGTCTTTTTGATTTTATCATTGATTTGTCAAGATAAAAAGGAAAACATTTTATTTAAACATTTTTAGCAATTTTTAAATGTGAGCACGTAGGGCACGTGAGAGCCCTTCTGTGCCCCTGCCTCACCTGCTTCAGGAGGGGCCTAGCTTCCTAGTTTATCCAGGCAAATCTAAGGGATGAGCTAGGGAGTTGGGGAGGAAGCCCGAATCTTTGCCTTCTCCCCCAAAATAATAAGTCCAGGAATCCTTTGGGCAGCCATACTTCTCTGAGAACACTTAAAATTCACCTTAGAGGGAAAGTAAATCAAGCCCCTAAAACCTTGAAGATGGAGCCATTTCACGAATCTTTTCCTTGGAGTGAAGGAATCGAGGGAGGGGGAAGCAACAATGTTCCCAAGTCTCATCCCAGTTCTGCAGACCAAAGCAGAAAAGCTTGCCAGGGGGGTGGAGGGGGTAGTTCAGCCCCTGCCCCCGCCCGCCCGCCTCACATAGTTCCCTTCAGAGCTGGGGGCTGACCTCCCCCTCAGGAATCAACCCAGAGAGATGCTGCTGTCCGGTGCTAATTCCAGGTGACCCCCCACCCTGGCTGAAACAATACAAGCCCCAGGGGACATGTAGGCCAAGAAAGTGGGGACAGTAGTAAGGTCAGAAGCTCTCTCCGGAACATCTAGAGCAGGGGTCTCAAACTCAACTCAGCATGTGGGCCGCAGAGCAAGATCACAGCCGTTCGGTGGGCCGCACTAGGTCTACAAAAGGCAACTGTTACGCAACACTTTTCTCCCTGCAGTTGAAAACAAAAAACAAAAAAATCAGTACAACAAGCACAATCGTGCATGCAGTTTACTCAATGTCACAAAACGACCAGAAACTGTAGTTCGCATCACAACTGCTGTTAACTAAGCTAATATCTAGCTAGGATGCTAGAGAAATGAAAAATACAAGTAGGCCCCTAGGCTTACTTAATTTTATCCAAAATATTTTGAACTTCGTGGATTAGTCTGCGGGCCGCGAGTTTGAGACCCCTGATCTAGAGCATTGTGCCTAGGCCTTGCTAGCTCCTAAGTCTTTTATGCCAGTAAGAAAACCACATCCCTTTAGACAGATGAAATAGAAAGGGTTCCCTTTCCTCCTTGCAGAAGCAGGAGCCCAGGGCAAAAGGAGCCAGATCTGAGTTCTAACCAGGGGCCCCCCTTCGCTGGGCACCAAGCAGAGTGTATAACTTGCATCACCACCATGTATGTAGTTGCAGCCTGGGCAGTGGCGGCCACACAAGAGCAGGAAAGGTGGCCTGCTGGTGGCACATGGGAACAGAGATTCCAAAATTCCAATCATTGCACCCCTAGATTCCATTAAGATGCCCAATGACCCATCAACCACAGCAGTTCCCTATCACCTGATATGCAGCATAGTTTTGTTCTTGTTTTGTTTTGTTTCGTTTTTGTCTGGAAAAAGGAATTGTTAAATTTATCTTTTTAACTCCAGACCAAGACCAGCCTTATCATGTTATCATGGTCTCTGGAGGCAATGGGAAAGAAAGGACAGCAGGGGTGGGGAACTTTTCAGGGACATCGATAGCCACTGGCTTTTGTCCCTATAATAAGTGCTCCTCGCTTTAATCCTACCACTTAATATCCTTTTTAGTTACTTAGAATTGTTCAGGAACTTGAATGGGGTGTCTCTCTGTAAATCTAAATTATTAGTCTTTATTAAACCTTCCATAAACCAAAGCAGACAAATAATACATCTACATTTTTAAAATCCACATTTGAAAATCCTTCTAAGTATAATCCACTGTAATATATAGCCAGCAAAGCAACTGTGACGTTCTCTCATTTTCCTCACTAAATTTAGAAGCAAACATTTTCAGAACATGAAATTAAGCAACAAAGGTCATAGGACAATGAATAATATACCGTGTATGGTTAATTATTCTTGGTTCTAAAAAAAAAATCATCCTAGCCTCTTTGTAAAAATTGTGTGTGTAGTTATTGTACTTTGAAATATCATCAGATTACTAGTTTCAAAAAGAAAATGGAAATCCTCGAATTATTTATGTGATACTGAAAGAAAATATTTCTTAAGAGAAGGTAATTTCCCTTTGTCCTGGAGCTGGCTTATAACTATGCAATACACAATTCTTTGTGCCATTGAAATGAAGGGTTCTGAGTATTTTTAGTCTTTTTAGGGTGGGAGGAAAACAATTTAGATACAGAAAAGATATGATTGTTTTCCAACAGCTACTAAATCTAATGAACCATTGCAATTATAAAGCAGATAGAATTACATTTAACCTTTCTTCATGAGGCGATAACCTCCGCTTTTAACTCCGAGCAGTACTCTGCTTTTATCTACCCTTAATACAGTACTTCAGACTCCAAAACTCAAGCATTTCTGAAATGCTTCAATGAAAGTCACTTGCCTGCCTAATTTTTATTTCAGCTATATTTAAAGCAGGAGATGTAATTCTGAGTGAGTTCATTCTGATACTCCAATAGATGAAATTAACAAACCATGTTGTTAATGGTGATGATAGAAGTGATAGCTCTGGGCAGTCTAGCGAGTATTTATTTGTGACTTGGGGGGATCACCTAAAAAAAGATACATGAGGTCAAGCTCATTTTTGCTTTTCTTAGTTAATGTTGCTCTGTCATGCCCGGGGAGATCAGAGGATTTTTCCTCTAATTTTTTTTTTTTTTTCATGTTTCCAAAGGATTTATACTCTTGCTTCATCTGATTGGTTTAAAAAACATCATTGAACGCTTACTAAGAGTCCGACACTGTACTAGATGTTAGAAATGCAAAGATAAAGAACACAGTCTTTGTTGTCAGGGAGTCAGTCTGGAGGATTCTGACATTGAGCATTCTCTGTGATGTGTGCTAAAAACCTGCACAAAGCTCCTGGTCTGGTCCAGCCAACAGATTTTGAGTCCAGAGCAGGGATTCACTTTCTTCATCTGGATCATTTTTCTAGGGTCCATTTAGACTCTAAAATGTATATTATTCTAGTTATTGACTCCAGGTTTCTTATTATATCAGATAAGGAATTTTACAGCTACTCCGATATAGCTACAGTAAGTAGTTCTGTAATACAGATGCCGAAAATCATCTCAATATCTTCCAGACTTCTCTTTATGTTTTCCTGTGTCATTTAACCTACCTAAAGCCCCATGTACATTTTCTCTGTTTAGGCAGAGGAGTATTGGTGTGAGTATGCTTTGAGAATGCAGTACTCCTTTAATCAAGCCCCATTTGGTAAAGAATGGTTTTGTCATCTTTCTCAAATTAGTTACTTGCCACAGATTCAAATTCTAAAATAATTTGCTTGTCTTTGATCCTTTCCAAATGAATACAAATCCGAAGCACACTCTTCTCTTTCATTTTAGAAAAGAAAGGGCTTCAAATGGTTGTATCTTGACATTGATTGGATGGCGTCATGCCAGTCTCTTGGTTTGCATCATCCAAACTCGCGGGGTCTGCTAGTTCAGGATCATTCTTAATAGTTCTACTGCTGGCCACTTCTAAATGAGATGAACCATTCTCCAGCTTTGGGTGTAAAAGACTCTGTTTGCTTGCTTGCTTGCTTGTTTTATTTTGTTAAAGAGGTTTCAAGAAGACCCAGAGCAAAATGAGATGAATT
Organism: Saccopteryx bilineata; assembly: GCF_036850765.1. NCBI lineage: Eukaryota > Metazoa > Chordata > Mammalia > Chiroptera > Emballonuridae > Saccopteryx > Saccopteryx bilineata. Next base: position 87,071,271 of record NC_089492.1, read on the forward strand.
GTAGATCAGTGAACTTCAACTGGGGGTAAAGAGAGATAAGTGCTTTTTCAAACTGCACAGTGTGCTCCCACCCATCCCTGTCCGCTGCAGTGTTTGAGAATCACTGCAGGCAGAGGGATAATAGATTAAAACCTGAAGCCCAAGTTCCGCCTACATTTCTGTCACCAGCTGTCTAACTGCTGTGATCCTGGCTCACCTTCTGGCCAATCACACTAATCTGTTCATTGCCTATTTTGAGTTTAAAATAAATAAAAAATTTAAGTGATTTAAATTCCAAAGAATATAATACATAATGAAAAATCTATCACAGAAAATATATATCTAGACTGTGCTATATAGTTACCCCAAAAACAAACAGCAAAGTTTGTTAAACTGGGTTCTTTTAGTGTGTCTTGTTCCCCTCTCAGGGAAACAAACAAACATTTGATTGTAGCTAGAGGATCCAGTTTCAAAATGATGCCTATTCATTCACTGGGGTACAATTTAGGTGTGTTATCCTAACTCCTGGGGAAGGTTCCTTTACCCAGATGAATGGTAGAGAGCTGACAGGGCCCATCAGAGCCCAGGCGGTTACAAACCCACAGAGAAGTGAGTGTGAAGCCTGGAGAAATTTATGAGATGTCTCAGAGAGCCCTAGGATTTGGTTTTTTCCACCAATTACCCGAGTTCATCCCATTTCTGGCCAAGGGCATTTTCTCTTTAGATTTTTCCAGAAAGTCTCAGCTCACCGCCCTGCCACCACCCTTGTTATCCCAAACGTTCTAAGAGACAACAGCTTTTGTCTGGCCCCGTTGGTCTCTTAGGCCTACCTGTTGGGCCCTCTTGGGCCTACCCATCTCCTTTGCTAGCGAAACCTCATAATGTATTTATTATCTAGCAAATTACAAAACATTGTTCTCACCCCATGAACTAGAGAGTACTAATGGCTCCTCTGTTGGAACCTTGTGGGTTCTTGAGGATGTGTGCAGCTAGCATACACTCCTGGCCGCTCATCTTTCCCTCATTCAATGTCCCCTCAGGAAGTCATGTGAGATATGATTGGAGAACTTGAGAGAAGAAACTGATCTTAGATCAGCCCATGTCTTCACAGAGCCAGCCTGTCACAGGCAGTACAAATTCTGGTCCACTCTCTAGCATGCCACATGGGGCCGACATAAGTCACTCTGCCCTAGAACTTTATCTTGGGGGTTGAGACACACTAACCCAAACTCATAGAGACTGCTATATAACCAGAATTCAAATCTATTCCATTTTAATGATAAATGCAAATCAGCTAGCAGATATGCCCTCACATCAGCAGATCTGGGGATTTGTTCCCTGTGGACAAGGAGCAAAACGATTTAAAGTCTATATTTAGAGAGTGAAATCTGAGTACAGAGAGGTGGGTAGATGATTTATCAAAGGATACATTTGCCAGAGACCTAAGAGCTCACATCCTTGAGCCAAGACCCCTTCTCCTCTGAACAATATTTTGGAAGATGCTATCAACTTCTGGCTTCTTTGGCAATAGGCTGACAGCACCCTGCCCATCTCCTCTCTTCTGTTCATCCAATCTTTCTCCAAACAATTGATTAGTTTTGCAATTGTTATATTATCATTCTGGAGCTTGCCACCCTGAGATTACCTGCAAGTCACTTTGGTTGAAGTTATAGGTGTTTCCAAAGTCTTATCTATCATGTTTATCTATCGTTTTCAGTTGTCTGTCGGTTTACTTCTTCAGTCAATTACTCTGTGTCTGTGTGTTAAAATTTAACTCTAAGAAGGCCTCATTTCCTATTTCTAGGTTACTTTGGAAGACATTTTACTGTTACCCCATTTACTGCCAATAAGGTACTTTTGAGCTCTTCAGAAAGAAAACCTTTAGTATAAGAATATGTACCATACTTTGCAACTTAACTACCTGAATTCAAGCACTGAAGCAGTTTTTCCTGATTTAACATTGTAATAACTTATGAGACTGAGCTAATGAAGACAAACTTCAAGTAAGGACTCCCAGTTTAACTTAGCTGGGTTTTTTAACTGCTATTTAATAGTCTTATGTAATAAACGTAACACATCTCTAAGACTTCTGATGTATTTCCAGCAGAGGTGGATAAAAATATTTTACTTTTAAGCAAAGAAATACCCAGTTAGATGTCTCCAACAATAGACTCAGCCTCAGATCAGAAATGTCTTTCCTCACTGTCTTCCTTTACTGCCTCCCCAAACATCTCTCCTGTTAGGCATAGCTTTTGGCACCGTTAGATACAGCAGTAAAAAATATGATATATTAGGCCCTGGCCGGTTGGCTCAGTGGTAGAGCGTCGGCCTGGCGTGCAGAGGTCCCGAGTTCGATTCCCGGCCGGGGCACACAGGAGAAGCGCCCATCTGCTTCTCCACCCCTCCCCCTCTCCTTCCTCTCTGTCTCTCTCTTCCCCTCCCGCAGCCAAGGCTCCATTGGAGCAAAGATGGCCCGGGCGCTGGGGATGGCTCCTTGGCCTCTGCCTCAGGCGCTAGAGTGGCTCTGGTCACGGCAGAGCATCACCCCCTGGTGGGCAGAGCGTCGCCCCCTGGTGGGTGTGCCGGGTAGATTCCGGTCCTGCGCATGAGGGAGTCTGTCTGACTGTCTCTCCCTGTTTCTAGCTTCGGAAAAAATACAAAAAAAAAAAAAAAATTATATATTAGAAGATTCTTGCCCTGATAGGATTAACAATCTAGGTGAGGGAGACAGACTATAGAAAACAAATAAACAAGAAAACTATCAGCAATCTGTAGTGCAATACAGAGAATACAACTGAATAATGTAATAGTGACTACTTTCAATAGAGTCATCAGCGAAGTCCTCCCTGAAGGGTGATGTTTAACCTGCACCATGAACAATATAAGAAAGAGCCAAACATAAGAAAAAGAGGATGGAGAAAATTGCAGGGAGAGGAGGCCAGGATAAAGGCCCAGAGGAGGAGCAAGTTTGGTGAGTGCGTGAAGAGGAAGAAGGCTCATGCAGTGAAGCCGCCAAGGGGGGGAGCAGCCAGGAGCAGAGATAAGAAAAAGTCTTCCATCCAGAGCATAGGATGTGGAATGCATGCAAGGGCAAATACTTGGATAATTTCCTCATTCGGAGGAACCATGGAAACTGTAAGTGCTTTACCCTGACTCATGTTTTTGCTCTATTTTTAAAACATCTCGAAGAAAAGAGGGGTGTGACTATGGATTGGTTCAATTTCCATACCATTATCTCTGACCAAGTTCATTTGTGTGTCTTTTCCAGATTTACCAGGTGATACCATGCTCCAAATTAGACAAATGACATTTGAGAAGTGCAAGAGGGCAAAGATGTTAAAAATTCATCACTGTGCCCCTCAATAGCTCGGAGGCCACAAATAGTTAAAAGCCAGGCATGGAAGGGTAGGACCCAGGTGAATGACTTTTTATAAACTGTTTTTTAAACTTGACAAATTACCCTTTTCAAGGAATGGAGGTGTCAGGATTCAGGGTCTCAAAGGAAAGAATAAATCAGGCCTCAAAATGTATGTTGGCCCTAAGGTCTGTAGGTTCATAAACTCATTATTCTCAGTTCATTCAAGAGAGAGCTGGCTCTGGGTAACTGACTCACATTAATCAAAGATATAGTAAACTGATTAATAATAAAGTACAATGCCATTTTATTCATTACCGGTGAGAGTTATAACTCCCAGCTGAAATTCATGTCTGTTGGTCAGCACATACTCTTCCTGCTCAGAAAATCTACTTAAGAAATCAAATTAAAGTCAGAAGGTTAAGTGTTAAATATGGAAGCTGAACAAATCAAGTTGGATGTTTTGGAGGGCTATTTCCATTAAGAAATGGCAGCCTGCTACAGTCTTTTTTTTACTACCGAGACATACAGTCCCAAATGGGCAAATGATCTACTTATTCATCCAGACAGAGTAGGCCAGTCCTGGAGAAATACTGACAAATTTTTATTTCCAGTCTCTCCTATTTCTAGGTCTGGGCCACTAGGAGACCACAAAAGGTGGTCTAAAGTCTAATTGCAGTACATTTGCCTTGAAGAGATAATTCATTTTTTCGAAGCCCCATCTCATACTTCAGAATCAAATCTCTGGTCTTCAACTGGGAATATTAATTTTACCTAGTTTTCTGGGGAACTGTATTCACACTAATGTTTTGAAAAACCACTGATAGCTGCTAAGATATATAACTTCAGGCAAGTTAGTTACTTAATTTCTCCAAGCCTCAGTTTATTTGTCTGTAAAACAGAGGTGATAATAATAGGATCAAATGAGTCAAGATATGTAAAGCACTTAGAACAGTGTCTGGCACCTCGTAAGCCCTCAATACATGCTTGCTGTTATTGTTATTACCACTATTAATGGCATTCATCATCCTCATTGTCATCATTCAGCCCACCACATTCCTGTTTGCTCACAGATTTTTTTTTTTAATGAAGCAAAGCCAAGTTTATTGGTTACTGTAGTAAGGGAGACCACACCCTTAACAGTGTCTTAATAGCATTTCCCAGGTTGTTTTTCATTGATAATATTTCAGGGTTTCTGCTTCATAGAGATGGGAACAGTAGGATCCTGAGCCATTTCCAAATCATGCAGCAGGATGGATTTATTTTTAGGAAGGTTTCTAATGACATCCACAGTGTTTGACTTAAAGCTTACCTTTGAGCTCAGTGTCTGGTGCATCTTTGCCTTGTACTGAAAGTTGGGTTGCCTCTTACACTGGGGTCCCAAAGTTCTCTGTCTACTGAAAGCAGCAACGTACAACTTATTTAAATTAATCTGCTAAACATTGTCACTTGTCTTTAAATTATCCTCATATTTACCCCTTCCTTTAAAAAAATGAACAAAATGTAGAGTCCTTTCAACTTAGTATTGGCTGAGTGACAGTGATTCTAATTAGATCTTGGAGGTCCCAAGCTGGTACATTTCCAAGTAGAGTAGTACCACATACCATGCTCTGCAACTTGTCAGGGTCTATACAGAAGAACTTAGAATGGCACGTCCTATCGACTCTCTTTGTCAGACTTCTTCAAAATGGGTTCTAAACATTAATTAAGCCTCAAACATCCCTGTGACACATCATTACACTTGTCATTCCTGCATTTTAGATGGGTATATTACAGAAGGAAGAGGTTAAGTGACGTTAACTCTTCAGATTGGGCTGAATCAGAAGCAAAACCATTCAGGGAACTTCTCATCATTGTTATATAAATAGTTCTGCAACTGGTTCCCTTAAGCTTAACACTAAAAACTGAGTTGTTGAAAATGAATACATCTTTGCAAAAAAAAAAAAAAAATGAATCTAGCCTGTTGAAATAAAAAGGAAGTTATATCCTGGGCTTAGGCAGGGTTTAGCTACTCTGACTTCCTTTATGTCCAATCTACTTCCCCAGTGCTGAACCTCTCTCCCTTCTAATAAATACAGATTATTACTCTTCCATCTCATTTCCACTTACCAGTAGACTGAGTCTGCACAGGCAGGGTAGGAAACAGCTTGAGTTACTCATGACAAGTATGGTTTACACAGCCTGCTGAGAGAGCCATGCCTACCAGACCACCTGACTCCACCCTGGTCACTCCCTACTGGTTTCTGATAAATATAGCCCAACTCCTAGGTCATCATCAGCTGGCAAGGCTCTGAACTATTTTTAGCTAGGTCCAGGACTCAAGGCACTAAATTTGGACAGGTAGCTGAGATTCAGTGCTAGCGTTTTTTTTTTTTTTGTTTTGTTTTTTTTTTTTGTTTTTTTTTTTTTACAGAGACAGAGAGAGAGTCAGAGAGAGGGATAGATAGGGACAGACAGACAGGAATGGAGAGAGATGAGAAGCATCAATCATCAGTTTTTTGTTGCGATACCTTAGTTGTTCATTGATTGCTTTCTCATATGTGCCTTGACCTCGGGCCTTCAGCAGACTGAGTAACCCCTTGCTTGAGCCAGCGACCTTGGGTCCAACCTGGTGAGCTTTTGCTCAAACCAGATGAGCCCGCGCTCAAGCTGGCGACCTTGGGGTCTCGAACTTGGGTCCTTCTGCATCCCAGTCCGATGCTTTATCCACTGTGCCACCACCTGGTCAGGCTCAGTGCTAGCTTTTAAAAATAATAACTTTTCCTTTTCTCTTGTTATGATTAATCATGTCTTCATTTTAGACTTTTTGGAAAATATAGTTGAGAAAAAGGTGAAAACATGTAAAACACCTAGCAAAAAGAAGATAATTAAAACTTTCTGTAATACTCTGTATTGATGTATTAATATATATCGTAAAATCTACTAATCTTAAATATGTTTTAATACATTATCAGTGATTTTCAACCTTTTTCCCATGGCACAAACACACACTAATTACTAAGGTCAGTGCCCCTGACTAAATACAACCATTTTCATCTCATGGCACAAATAAATTAGTTACTAAAGAAGAAGATGTCAGGGCCCCTTTTTCTTTAGTAATTAGTTTATGAGTGTGTGAGAAACAAAGGTTGAAAAATCACTGCATTACATAACTGTATATTTATTTAACCAAAAACTAAATCAACATAAAGAACACTCTAGCACAGGGGTTAGGAACCTATGGCTCACGAGCCAGATGTGGCTCTTTTGATGGCTGCATCTGGCTTACAGACAAATCTTTAATAAAAATAAATAACATTAAAAATATAAAACATTGTCATGTATTACAATCCATTCATTTCCTACCGCTCATGTTCATGGTGCGGGTGGCTGGAGCCAATCACAGCTGTCCTCCAGGACAACACCAAATTTTTATTGAATAATACATAATGTACATGGGTCGTTGTGAGGTCAGGAAGTAAACCTCCCTCCTTTTAATCAAGTAGTCAGCTAGCTAATTGCAGAAACCCTTTTGATGAAGAAGATGGCTAAAAGAAAAAAAAGATGAGGAGTATCCTACTTTTCAGCAGGAATGGACAGAGGAATTTGCCTTTGTGGAGAGAGCAGGTTTTGTAGTGTGTCTAATATGCAATGATAAAATTGCATCAATGAAACAGTCAAATATAAAGCGGCACTTCAACAAACGCCATACTACATTTGCATCAAAATATCCAGCGGGGGACAGCAGGAAGAAAGCATGTCAAGAGCTACTATGCAGAGTGCAAGCTAGTCAGCAACTCCATGTTTGGATCCAACAAAATGACTGGAATTCGGCTAGCTTTGCTGGTGCTTTAGCAATTGTGAGAAACGGAAAGCCATTCACAGATGGGGAGTATGCCAAAACATTCATGCTTGATGTTGCCAATGAACTTTTTGATGACTTTTCGGATAAAGACAAGATAATCAAACGAATAAAAGACATGCCTCTGTCGGCAAGAACTGTTCACAATCGTACCATCATGATGGCAAATCAAACTGAGGCAACATAAGTGAAGGACATAAATGCAGCACCATTCTTTTCTCTTGCTTTGGATGAGTCAACAGACGTAAGCCATTTATCCCAGTTCAGCGTGATTGCAAGGTATGCTGTTGTTGACACACTAGTGAGGAAAGTCTTGCTATTTTGCCTATGAAAGACACAACAAGAGGGGAGGATTTATTCAAGTCTTTCACTGAGTTCGCTAAAAAAAAAAATCAACCCATGGATAAACTTATTTTGGTGTGTACTGATAGTGCTCTGTGCATGGTGGGGAAAAACAGAGGATTTGTAGCACTTCTTTGTGAACATGAAAAGAGACCCATCCTAAGTTTTCACTGCATCCTACATCAGGAAGCGCTTTGTGCTCAGATGTGTGATGAGCAGCTTGGTGAGGTGATGTCACTGGTCATTCGGGTGGTCAACTTTATTGTTGCCCGGGCTTTAAATGATCGCCATTTAAAGCAATCATTTAATGTAAAACACTGCTGGATGAAGTTGGGAATAATTATCTTGGTCTGCTTCTGCACAGCAATGTGCATTGGTTGTCAAGAGGGAAGGTGCTCAGCCGTTTCTTGGCTTGTCTGAGCTAAATCTGGACTTTTCTTGAAATGAAAAACGTCAAGCATCCTGAGTTAGCTAACACTGAGTGGCTCCTGAAGTTCTACTATCTCGTGGACATGACTGAACACCTGAACTAGCTCAATATGAAAATGCAAGGTGTTGGAAATACAGTCTTATCTCTTCAACAAGCAGCGTTTGCATTTGAAAACAAGCTGGAACTCTTCATCGCCAACATTGAAACAGGTCATTTACTACACTTTGAAAAACTGGGAGAGTTTAAAGATGCATGCACAGCAAATGACCCTGCTCAACATCTTGATCTCCAGCAGCTAGCGGGCTTCACATCTAATCTCCTGCAGTCATTCAAAGCACACTTTGGAGAATTTCGTGAGTACACTCATCTTCTTAAGCTCATCACCCATTCACACAAGTGTGCAGTGGACAGCATCCACCTGAGTTACATCCCCGGTGTCTCCGTCAGAGATTTTGAGCTACAAGCTGCTGACCTGAAAGTCTCAGACATGTGGGTGAATAAGTTCAAGTCACTGAATGAAGATTTGGAAAGACTTTCACAACAGCAAGCAGAGTAGGCGAGCAAACACAAGTGGGAAGAAATGAAAAAACTTCAACCCGCGGACCAGCTGATTGTCAACACTTGGAACGTGCTTCCTGTCATATACCACATACTACAGCATGTGAATATTGCTGTACTGACAATGTTTGGCTCTATATATGCATGTGAGCAGTCTTTCTCACATCTAAAGAACGTTAAGACCAACCTACGATTATGTTTAACGGATGGAAGTCTCAACGCCTGCATGAAGCTTAACCTCACCACTTATCAACCAGACTACAAAGCCATCAGCAAAACCATGCAGCACCAGAAGTCGCATTAATGGTAAGAAGTACTTTATTCAGCATTGGTTAGCAAGAGCATAATAACGTTATTAAAAAGAATTCAGAGACTTATTGTACTTTAAAAGTGTTGGTCTTACATAAAATGCACACATTTACTTGTATTTAGTGTTAAACATATTGTATGGCTCTAACAGAATTACATTTTAAAATATGTGGCATTCATGGCTCTCTCAGCCAAAAAGGTTCCCGACCCCTGCTCTAGCACTATAGAAAGTTCTCACTTGCCCTTCCCAGTCAATATCCCTATGCCCCAAAGGTAAATTCTATTTTGACTTTTATCACTTTTGATTACTTCCATATGTTTTTTTCTTTTTTTTACAGAGACAGAGGGAGAGTCAGAGAGAGGGATAGATAGGGACAGACAGACAAGAACGGAGAGAGATGAGAAGCATCAATCATCAGTTTTTCGTTGCGACACCTTAGTTGTTTATTGATTGCTTTCTCATATGTGTCTTGACTGCAGGCCTTCAGCAGGCCGAGTAACCCCTTGCTCGAGCCAGCGACCTTGGATCCAAGCTGGTGAGCTTTTGCTCAAACCAGATGAGCCCACGCTCAAGCTGGCAACCTGGGGTCTCGAACCTGGGTCCTCCGCATCTCAGTCTGACGCTCTATCCACTGCACCACCGCCTGGTCAGGCATATGTTTTTGAATTTTATATAAATGGAATCATATGGTTTATACTTTTTATGTCTTCCTTTTTTCACTCATTATAATGTCTGTGAGATTCATCCATTTGTTACATGTAGCAGTAGATGGGCTTTTTGTTTGTTCTTGCTGTGTAAAACTCCATCACGTGAATACACTACAATTAATTTATCAATTTTCCTATTGAGGGATGTTTAACTTGTTTCCAAATTTTGGTTATTAAAAATAAAAATGCCATGAACATTTGTCTGTATCTTTGAGAAGTTGTATGCACGCATTTCTGTTAGGCATATACTTAGGAGTGGAACTGCTAAATTATAGGGTAATCTCAGAGCTGGCTTTCAGGGATGTGCCAGTTTTCCATACTTGTTGCATCATTTTACATTCCTACCAGCAACGTATGAAAGTGCTATTACAGGGTGAAGCAAAAGTAGGTTTACAGTTGTTTGTATAGAAAATGATACAATGATTAATAAATAATACAAGAATAAATTCTGTGTTTTCGTACTCACAACTGTAAACTTACATTTGCCCAACTTTGTTATATATCCTCACCAACACTTCTTTTTAATTTTAGCTATTCTGTAGAGTGTGAGTTGATATCTCATCGTGTTTTTCATTTGCATTTCTCTGGTGACTAATGATGTTGAGCACTTTTTCAAACAATTACTGAACATTGGACATCCTGTTTTGTGAAAAACTTGTTCAAATCTTTGCTCATTTTCAATTGGATTGTTCACCTTTTTCTTATTGGTTTATAGGAGTCCAATTCTTTGTTTTATATATATGGTCTCAGTTTGTGACCTGCCCTTTCACAAAACTTCTTAATTTTAATAAAGTCAAATTTATCAATCTTTATGGTTTACTTTTTGTGTGTATTTGTCTCTCTTTTGCTTTCTTTGTTTTAAATCATTTTTTACTTTTAAATTACAGTTGACATACAATATTATATTACATAGTTTCAGGTGTACAACCCGGTGATTAGACATAAGTTTTTTAATTTTTGATTGATTTTAGAGTGGCAGAGCGAGGAAGAGAGAGAGGTAGAGAGAGAGAAGAATTTATTTCTTGTTCCATTTAGTTGTGTGTTCATTGGTTGTTTCCCCATATGTGCCCTGACTGGGGATCAGACCCATGACCTTAGTGGTTCAGAACCATGTTCTAACCAACTGACCTAACTGGCCAGGGCCTTAGACATTATATAACTTACTAAATGATCATCCTGATAAATCTTGTACCCATCTGACACCATACATATTTATTGGAGTTTTATTGACTATACTCTCTATGCTGTATGTTACATTCCCATGACTATTCTATAACAAATAGTTTGTACTTCTTAATCCCTTCACCTATTCCACTCATCTCCTTTACCACCTTCCATCTTACAACCTTCCAAATGTTCTTTGCATGTATGAGTCTGTCTCTGTTCTGCTTATTCGATTATTTTGCTTTTTAGATTCAATTGTTGCGTCTGACCAGGTGGTGATGCAGTGGATAGAGCATTGGACTGGGATGTGGAGGACCCAGGTTCGAGACCCCGAGGTCGCCAGCTTGAGCGCAGGCTCATCTGGTTTGAGCAAAAGCTCACCAGCTTGAGCCCAAGGTCGCTGGCTTTAGCAAGGGGTCACTCAGTCTGCTGTAGCCTCCCAGTCAAGGCACATATGAGAGATCAATCAATGAACAACTAAGGAGCTGCAACGAAGAATTGACATTTCTCATCTCTCTTCGTTCCTGTCTGTCCCTCTCTCTGACTCTCTTTGTCTCTGCTACAAAAATAATAATAAATTCAATTGTTGCTAGATATGTATTTATTGCCATTTTATTGTTCATATTTTTATCTTTTTTTTCTTCTTTTTAAAGAAGACCTTTTAACATTTCATCTAATACTGGTTTGGTGGTGATGAATTCCTTTAGTTTTTTTCTTGTCTGGGAAGCTCTTTATATGTCTTTCAATTCTAAATGATAGCTTTGCTGGGTGGAATAATCTTGGTGGTAGGTTCTTGCCTTTCATCACTTTGAATATTTCTTGCCACTCCCTTCTGGCCTGCAGAGTTTTTGTTGAAAAATTAGTTGACAGTCTTATGGGAGCTCCCTTGTAGTTAACTAATTGCTTTTCTCTTGCTGCTTTTAAGATTTTCTCTTTGTCTTTAAACTTTTGCATTTTAATTATTATATATCTTGGTGTAGGTCTGTTTGGTACTCTCTGCACTTCCTGGACTTGTATGTCTATTTCCTTCAATTTTCTGTCATTATTTTTTCAAATAGGTTTTCAATTTTTTGCTTTCACTCTTCTCCTTATGGCACAACTATTGTGTGAATATTGGTACACTTGAAGTTGTCCCAGAGGCTCCTTACACTATCTTCATTTTTTTTTTTTGGTTTATTCTTTTTTATTTTTGCAGTTCTGATTGTATGTCTTTGTTTTTGTTTTTGTTTTGCTTCCTTATATTCCAAATTGCTGATTTGATTCTTGGCTTATCTACTCTACTGTTGATTCCCTGCAAATTATTCTTCATTTCAATTAGTGTATACTTCACTTCTTTTTATGGTTTCTATGTCCTTACTAAGCCCCTTGAGCATCTTTAAAACCGTTGTTTTAAACTGTATCTAATATGCTTGCCTCCATTTTGTTAGTTCTTCTTCGGGAGATTTCTCCTGTTCTTGCATCTTGGACAGGTTTCTTGATCTCTGCATTTTGGCTGCTTCCCTATGTTTGTTTCTATGTATTCTGTCGAGCTGCTACATTTTCCGGATTTGGTAAAGTGACCTTGTATAGTAGGTGTTTTGTAGGGTCCAGTGGCACAGATTCTCCAGTCACCAAAGCAGGGTGCTCCAGGTCATCCCTGTGTGGATTGTGTGCACTGTCCTGTTGTAGTGAAGCCTTGATTGCTATTGGAATCACTGGGAGGTACTGATCCCTGGGGTGATCAGCTATGAGGACCATCTGGGACTACAGGAGAGGGGCTGCTGTGCAGGAGTTGACCCTATGGGCTTGCTTCAGTGGGGCTTTAGTGCTCACCGCCATGTCTGCCCCTTTAGTGTGTCACTCGTGGAGAGGCTAAGACTATAATTCAGTGTGGTCTGAAGCTATCCACTGGATGCACGGTCTCTGGGGCCTCCCAGGAAGTGCAAGGTCACCCCCCACCTTTGCCCTATCTAGGGTCACCTGAAATGAGCAACAGAACAATGTGCATGCAGATGGTTGCTATTTATGCTGGGCTTAGAGGTGCCCAGGAGAGGCCAAGCTGTGAACCCAGGCCAGCTGCTACTAGTGCCGGGCCAGGGATCCCTTATCAAGAGATACAAGGTACACAGAAACCAGCTGCTGCTTATTTGACAGATTTTTAAGAAAGTCACATTTGCTTTTTATCTTACCACTCTCAAACACTCATCAAATCAAATCACACACACACACACAAAATACATAGTCAGCAGAAGGTAAAAAATGTTTCTTCTCATGCTCTGAATAGTTTAAACATTATATCTACATGTCTCATGGCTCAAGCAAATCCCGTTCTATACAGGAATCTCCGAGATCTTTAAAAACTACAAACATTCTGTTTACCCCAGGTACAGGAGGAAAAATTTAGCTATTGAAAAATGATAATTTTGTAGCATTAAGTCAGATTCTTCATTTAGACCCTTAGATTCCTTATCTAAAAAATGTAAAAGACTGTGACACGAAAGTTTCTCCAAGTTCTAACATTCTACTATTTTACTTAATGAATGCCATTTGTATAGAAAAAATAAATGAACTCAAATAAACATCAGAACATAAAATATGTATTTAAATAAAAACACAAAATGAAGAAAAATACACATGCTAAATATAAACAATAGGATCTGCTATTCTAAAATAGATTGATAGAAATCATTACAAATACATAGATTCAAATATGTATGATTATCATTCAATTATATTCCATAAGTAACCAAGAAAAATGAACCAAAAGTTTGCACATTTCATTATAAATGTAGTAAATCACCAACTGGAAAAGTGGAGAAGCTCATTAAAAACAAAAGCAAAGGACATTAATGCAGTGATTTTCAACCAGTGTGCTGCAAGAGGCACATTGATGTGCAGCAAGAATTTTTAAAACAAGTAATACCTGACTACTTAGGGGCACTAACCTCTTTTCTCTTAGATTGTCAAATTTAAAAATGACAACAGCCAACTCAACAATAGTCATCTAGTGTGAATAAATCAAATTATACCTATTTTTTGTCAGATCAGCAAAAAATATATTTTTTGGTGTGCCATAAACTACTGAAACAAAAAAAAAAAATTGGTTTGCCATGAGATGAAAAAGATTGAGAATTGCCTGACCTGTGGTGGCGCAGTGGATAAAGCGTCAACCTGGAAACACTGAGGTTGCCGGTTCAAAACCCTGGCTTGCCTGGTCAAGGCACATATGGGAGTTGATGCTTCCTGCTCCTCCCCCTTCTCTCTCTCTCTCTCTCTCTCTCTCTCTCTCTCTCTCTGTCTCTCCCCCTCCTCTCCAAAATGAAGAAATAAAAATTTAAAAAAAAAAAGGTTGAGAATTGCTGTATTAATGTATCACCATCCACCTTCCTGTGACTACAGAGAAAAACTGTCCCTCCTTCCCTATCCTTCCTGAAGACTCTTGCCCCACTGAGAAGTCACCCATATTCTACCTACCCCTGTGAGTTAACTATCTCTGATGTGGAAGCAGATTACAGCCACTGACCAAACCTATCCTTCTACTCACTTCTCACCTCCCCTCACAACAGTGTCCCAGAGCTGGTTCACTCAACTAGCCCCAACCTCCAACTTACACTGCCTGGTTGGTCCAGTCAGGGCTGAAACTGAAATCAGACTGAACAGGTAACTACAGGTAAGTCAGAGTCTCTGAGCCTTCATTCCCATATATATAAAAGGGAAAATCCTTATGTCACAAGATTTTCAGGGGGATTAAGTATGATAATGACAGTAAGAACTCCCAGCATATGGTACACTTAGGAAGCTTCAGCTAGAAGCCTTCTTTCTGACAAAGGAGCAATGCCTGTCACCTAGCCATTGAAATTCTGGCTCACCCAGCCAGTTTGGGTTCTGTCAACAGAAGCATCACTATGGCCCTGGCCAGTTGGCTCAGTGGTAGAGCATTGTCCAGGCGTGTGGATATCCTGGGTTTGATTCCTGGTCAGGGCACATAGGAGAAAAAACAATCTGCTTCTCCACCCCTTCTCTCCCTCCTCCTTCCTCCTCCTTCTTCCCTTTCTCTTCTTCTCTCACAGCCATGGCTCGACTGGTTCAAGTGCATCAGCTCTGGGTGCTGAGGATGGCTCCATGGAGTCTCCACCTCAGGCACTAAAAATAACTCAGTTGCAAACATGGCCCCAGATGGGCAGAGCATCGGCCCCAGACTGGGGTTGTCAGGTGGATCCTGGTCAGGGCACATGCAGGAGTCTGTCTCTCTATCTCCCCTCCTCTCACTTGGAAAAGGAGAAGAAAAAAAGTGTCACTACTAGAAGTAACCCAATATTACTAAAGTTTGGTGTTTACTCTCATTCTCTGGACTAGAAAACAAGGGGCCAGAGCAACTTTTTTTTTCCTCCCAACTAGAACATTGTTCTTTAAGCTGCTGGCACTGTTAAAACACACTGGAGCCAAGAAGGTACTGTTGTGCTGATATTTCACCAGAGGGTAAAAAGTAGGATAAGGCTGGGCATGGAGGGTACAGGGTTCTAAAGGATTCCTGCACAAGAAGGAGAAGGATGGGAAAAAGTAGGTTCTTACACAGTGTGATAGCTTTCAAGTAAAAGAGAGAGAGAGAGAGAGAGAGAGAGAGAGAGAGAGAGATATCTAGGCTAAAAATCTTAAGTTCCAAGTTCAAGTACTAATTTTGCCATATAGTAGTGCAACTTAATTTTCCTGGATCTCAGCTTCCGCAACTGCAGAGTAAGTGAGATTAAAAATAATTGTATCTTTTAAAAAAGTTCCCAGAACATATGCTCACTCCCTTTTTTTTCTTCTGCCCTTACAATTCCCTATCTTTTGGTTTGGAGCCAACTCCTTCCTGGAAATGAAACCCCCAGACACCATAAACTGTCCACCCCCCTTATTGCATCAGAGGCATCAGAGCCTCCCTCGCTTTCCAAGATGCCAGCCCAGGCTTTGTTTCACATTTAGGGTCCAGGGCTGCCCGTGAATTAAAATTAGAATTGTATTCGTGCCTATTGCTCAGGGTGTTGGAAAACACTGATAGAGTTCTGCCATGCCAAATTAGAATCCTCAATGGTTTTTTCCCATTAAACTATTGTAATTGGTGGTTAGAATCCCTATTACCATGGATACTCTTCTACAGTTACATTACGAATTAAATTGATTTTGCACATTGGTCTGGGAGTTTAACCACTGTTTGTACCACAGTCTCTGTGGGAAAATATATTCTGTGTTCCAAACAATTGACCTTTTGGAGTTGATCCAGTTCCTAAGTTGGGGACAGTCTGTACAATATTACATCACATTTTGGGTTTCATTTGTGCGTTCCAGAACCAAAGACTTGTTAGAGCTGGAAGAAACTTTGGAGATCATTTACTAATGGACTAATTTTGTATGTAATGAAGCTAAGGTTCAGAAAGACAGAGATTTGTCTACAGTTATTCAGCTAATTTGCTCTTCTATTTCCAAGCCAGTGCTATTCCCAGTATACAAATCATTTTGTGCTCATTTTCCCATATTGTCCATTAAATGTCTTAAAAATTGGATAGATCATGCCTTCCCCAGCACAGAATCAAACAACTAAATGTTTCATAAATAATTGATTCATCACTTTGCTTTTGGGTCTATTTACTGTAACATTTCTTTAAATAACAAAGTACCATTGGGGCATTTCAATTAAGAATTTATAATAGGCCCTGGCCAGTTGGCTCAGTGGTAGAGTGTTGGCCTAGCATGTGGAAGTCCCAGGTTCAATTCCCGCTCAGGGCACATAGGAAAAGTGCCCATGTGCTTCGCCACCCTTCCCCCTCTCCTTTCTCTCGATCTCTCTCTTCTCCTCCCACAGCCAAGGCTCCATTGGAGCAAAGTTGGCCTGGGTGCTGAGGATGGCTCTATGGTCTCTGCCTCAGGCGCTAGAATGGCTCCGATTGCAGCGGAGCCACTCCCCAGAGGGGCTGAGCATCGCCAGCTGATAAGCATGCCAGGTGGATCCTGGTCTGGCACATGCAGGAGTCTGTCTGTCTGCCCCCTCTCCCTGCTTCTCACTATGGAAAAATACAAAAAAAAAAAAAAAGAATTATAATTATAATAGAGTGAATTTGGTTTAAATCAAGACTTCAGTAATAATTCATAAATATTTTATTTAATCAGTGTTTCCTACCTAAAAAGACTTATCAGTGTTGGATGTCATTCCTATAAATATTTTCTACAACTCACAGACACATTTGATTTTGGTTCTAGGAGACACATGCCATTAATTTTAATGTGGTCTTAGGGGAGAACTACTGTACTCATTTTATAACTACATTAGAAAACTAATAATGGTTTGCTTATTTTCCAAAACCAACTGAAACAGAGACTTTGAAACCATTCGGAAGGAAACTTTCTTAAATGAAAAAGTGCCTCAGACTTAATGAGTGTAAGGTCAGTGGATAATGGGGAAAGGTCAGACCCGTGAACTTTGGCTAGGACCGCCCACAACCAAGTGTGAGAAAAGAAACTTCCCAGGAGCCCTTTGGAAAAAAGCAACTGTCTGCCAGCTAGTAAGATTTCACCACTTCATATTAGCTCGACCACCCTAGGGACCCTTTAAATATCTCCCACGTGGGTCACCACTTGCGACTTCCCTGGCCTTGGGGCCAGGGAACCTCCTGGGCCCAGATGCACTATACTCAATAAAGCCTTTTGTTATTCTACGCTTTGTGGCTCCAGCCCCCTTCCTTCCTTCTCCGCGGGGGGGGGGGGGGGGGGGGTGTTGGGGGGGGATGCCTTACAATGAGAACAAACATTAGGAACAAAATATTTAAATTGTTGTATTTGAAACAAATTTTCAAATTTTGTATACTTTTCTTCACAAATACATTTTGTTACTTCTTGATACCCTGTTGAATGAGCAGGATGAGAAAACACTGAAAGAGAAACAATCTCATATATGTAGATGACATGGTTTGTTTGTTTGTTTGTTTGTTTTCTGAAGCTGGAAACAGGGAGAGACAGTCAGACAGACTCCCGCATGCGCCCAACCGGGATCCACCCCGCATGCCCACCAGGGGCGAAGCTCTGCCCACCAGGGGGCGATGCTCTGCCCATCCTGGGCGTCGCCATGTTGCGACCAGAGCCACTCTAGCGCCTGAGGCAGAGGCCACAGAGCCATCCCCAGCGCCCGGGCCATCTTTGCTCCAATGGAGCCTCGGCTGCAGGAGGGGAAGAGAGAGACAGAGAGGAAAGCACGGCGGAGGGGTGGAGAAGCAAATGGGCGCTTCTCCTGTGTGCCCTGGCCGGGAATCGATCCCGGGTCCTCCGCACGCTAGGCCGACGCTCTACCGCTGAGCCAACCGGCCAGGGAGACATGGTTTTATTGTAACAAACTTGGATTGACCTAAATAGACAGCTGGCCCTGTAATCTAATTACAAGAAAAAGAAGGGCCATTGATCAAGTCTTCAAAAATTAAATAGTCGTCCTTTGTAGTGGCTGCCCATCCAACTTTAATGACGAGTTAACAGTTCTATATCGCCAGCTAACTCCTTCAATTACTAAGCATTTACTTTGCAAACATTTTATCTTGAAGGATAGAGTTAGCTTAAGAGACAATGCTCCACTGAAAGTTTGTGTGTGCGTGTGTGTGTCTGGAGTTCAGAAGTTGGAGAGAAAGGAGTTGCTGTTATTGGCCAAGGGCTGGGGAAGTAAGTCTTTTGATTAATACCTGGCTTTATAATTTTTTGGACTAAAATGACTGAGAACATGCCTTATGACTTAGCCAGTAACTTTGGTACTTGATTACTTTCTCCTGTGTGTACTGAAATGAAACCAAAACTAAATTTAAGGAAAAACCTTGGCCCTCCCCAGGCATATCACTCAGGCCTGGCTCTGTATTAAGAGGGGTGGCCTCCTGTTGATGCACATGTCTTTGTCTGACTTCTCAATATCCCTGAATTAAGCTGACCACAAAAACCAAAGTCATTTGATATACAGAATGGCAGCCCTCAAGGTATATCTAGTAAAATTTAGAACTTACTGCCACTTAACACTTATTAAAGACTTGATTGAGAGGAATCATTTATGGAAGGGCAGCATTCATTCACTTATAAACTATCTTGGATTAGTCTGGGCAGCAAAGAGCTGTATATCACTGTCACAACCTCCACATTTTGCTATCTAAACCTACTCATTTTCACACTATATTGGCCAATGACCAGAGAGGCATATAAAATATCCTTATTAAAGCCTGTGTCATGTTTACTAAAAGAAATGAAGCTGCTATTCACTGTGTTCCAAAGTGCCTTCTTTGAGACACTCCATAGGATTGTTTCAGTACATGATGGTTGGGTTCCTCTGAGCACTGCTCTGCCTTTACCTAAAGGGCACTGATTTGTCTCAGGCATTTCCTGTTAGTAAGTACAAATAAGATCAAGATTTTATTAAGACACCAAATCATGATTCCCCAAGCCTCTTGCAATCACAAAGTCCAATTTTTAAAAAAATTATTGATTTTATTATTATTTTTAAATCTTTGTTTAATCGTTTTAGAGAGGAGAGAGAGAGAGAGAGAGAGAGAGAGAGAGAGGAGAGAGAAGGGGAAGGACAGGAAGCATCAACTCCCATATGTGCCTTGACCAGGCAAGCCCAGGGTTTTGAACCGGCAACCTCAGCATTGCAGGTCAACGCTTTATCCACTGCACCACCACAGGCCAGTATTTATTGATTTTAGAAAGAGTGGAACAGGAAGAGAGAAAGAGAGAGAGAAATGTCGATCCGTAGCTCCACACACCTGTACATTCATTGGTTGCTTTCTGCATGTGTCCTGACTGGGGACTGAAACTCGCAACATTGGTGCAACCCACTGAACCATCCAGTCAGGCCTAGGAAGTCCAATTTTCCTCCACAGACCTTTTTTGGGATTACCCAAGGATACTGACATATGTGACCCAAGTCTCCCTATGCCCAGTGGTGTGCTGGTAAATGTTTAACAACCAGCTCTCTGATGGAAAAAGTTACATTGTCATAGCACTTGCTAATTTCCTTGTAAAAACTCCCATCATGGTTAATATAGTCACTGAACACGGAGCTGAAAAAGAGATGCATAGCAGCATATCCTTATATAGTATTTCCATTACGCAGATGCAGCAGTGGTAAACAACCTCTAGACTATACACATAATAGTAAAATGTAGTAACATAAATAGAATGTGATGAGTTTAGAGTAATCATTACCTTTGTTTTTAGTACTGTCTAATTTACTTGTAAGGCTATATAATTTAATTTTTAAATAATAGCTCTGTTCAACGACTGGCTTACAAAATTCCTTAAAGCTTAACAATTGGCTCTCACGAGCCAGTATAAGTTGGCTACAGCACACCACTATGTAAAGCCCCACTGAGTTGGGAGTCCCAGCTAATAGTCTGCCTTTTGGTCTGGTAGGTTAACTATCCTAGTCTAACAAGGAGCAGGATCTTAGCTTGATTACTTTTCAAAGTCTTGCCACACGTCCAAAAAGAGTGGGAGGCAGCTTCCCATAGGCAATCAGAACCACTACCTGCCAGCTTTCTGCTCCAAAGCCTGCTAGTCTCCAGGCTTGGGTGATCTATAAGGCTGCTGCCCACCACGGTGCCTGGTCCGTCTGTCTCCTACACCACTGGCAGCCTTCTCCTGTCTATGGCTCCAGGCTGCTGGCCTCCTCAACAGATGACCTCCACTCTGCCCACACGCCCCTACTCACACTCAGGCCAAGAGGCTCCGCACAATATCTGCCCAACGAACCCTCTCTCTCCCTAATACCCACCTACTCTTGAACCTTATGGTGGTTCCAACTGCCACTATTGCTGCTGTTTCAAACACAATGCTGTCCGTATTTCCCGATTCACGGAAACATGAAGAATTACTAGCAAAACCAGGGAATGAAGCCAATAAAAGAAAAGCAAGGCGGGAAAGGCACAACTACGTCTGCGGAGCGTCCGAGCATAGGGAACTGGGAAGACGACAGGTCGGCGCTGCCTACGCGAAGCCAAGCCCAGAGACAAGCCTCGGCGGTTCCGTGGAGTGGAAGTGGCCGGAGCGGGCGTCGCGATTGTGCGAAGGCGGTGACAGTGGTGGCCGCGGTGGCGGCGGGAGAACCGAGGCCAGTGCGATTGCGCAAAGGCCGGGGAGGCGAAGGGAGGCCCGAAGGAGCGCGCCGTGCGCCTGCGCGGGGCTGCGTGGCGCGGTGGCGGGGCCGGGCGGTGTGGAATGAGTGGCGCTGCGGGTGGGGCCATCGGCGGCGCTGGTGAGCTCTGCGGCGTTGGGCGGTGCCGAAGCGGTGGAGGAGCAGGGCGAGGTGGAGGCTGGGTCTGACGCGGCCCGTATCTTGGGGGCGCCGCTCACTTATTTATTTATCTTGTGTGCCTCCGAGTGCGTGCGCTCCACTGCTCGGTGGGGAGGGGGTGGGGGGAGGGCCCGGGGGCAGCGGGAGCTGGAACCGGGGTCGAAACGCCGCGTGACTTGTAGGTGAGCGAACGCCGAGCGGTCGCCGCAGCCTCCTCCGAGAAGCCCTTGTTCCGGCTGCCGGGAAGGAGCGTCTGGTGCCGACAAGATGGCGGACGGGGAGCTGAACGTGGACAGTCTCATCACCCGACTGCTGGAGGGTAAGTGCGGGACCCGCCGGCCGCGGAGAGGGGCGCCTCCCTGAGTCCACATTCCCCCTCTGCTCCTGAAGCCCGAGGGGTCCCCCTTTCCCGCCCTGAGGCGGCCGCCGAGGAGGGGGGCGGAGAGGCTGGTCGGCCGGGGGGAGCGGCCTCCGGGAACGCGGCCGGGGCTGAAGCTGAGGGAGAGGGGCTGTCGCCGCGGGTGGCCGGGCCAGGCCTGGCGGGCAGTGTCCCCGCGGACCTTCGGGGACCCGCACGGCGACGCGCCGGCCTGGGGGTGTGTGAGGAGCCCAAGGGTGCTGGGTGACCCTTCCCAAGGAGGGTGCCAGGATGCGTGCTCCCGTGCAGTGTGTGTCCTTAGAACGGGTATTTCTCTGTTCTCTTTGTGCAGTGCCCTTGGCTGCTTCCAATTCTTGTTCCGGGAATGAATTTTTCTAAAGATCTTCTTGAGACAGTTGTTTGATGTGTTCTGCATTTTTATATGATGCTATAGGACGAACTCTATTAAATGAGAGGGTAACAACGGGAGTTGACTATCTCCCACTTATCGTTTTGTTTAAAAAGTCTTTGATGGAGTCCAAGATGTACGAAAGAAAAATGGAATATGTAGACACGTTTGCTGGAGGTTTCGGGTTTGAGAATTTAACAGGTTTGAACAGGATTTAATTTCTGCACAAACTTAGAAAGGTCTTTTATACGGACTCTCGTGTTTTAAAAGGTATTTACAAGTCCTCACAGCTTTTGAAGTTTCTGGACCCTTCAGTTTTTATTGAATAGTTTTATGTTGGAGTGGGGGATTGAGGGAAAGTGACGATGGAGAGGCCAGAATCTTGTTCTGAGTTAATCGCGGTCTTCTCCCTGTGAATCCCTTTACCGTAAAATTTGCGTCGTCACTAATTGCTTTGAGAATGTGTAGGAAAAATATTAAGCCTTTAAAAATAATCAAGTCCTTTCTGCCAGAACCCGTCGAAGGATTGTATATGCGGCAGCTGTTACTATTTGCTTTCAAATTACCTGAAGGTATTGTTTGATACCGTGGAGCAACATGTACTTACATTTGGAAAATCACTAGAAATTGTATGACGGGGGTGGGGGGGGGGGCGCTAGTTCCTTCTTTTTTAACACCATTGTCTGTATCTCCTCAATTCTGTGTACCTGTTTTGTAACAAACTACAGTCTATTTTCTCCAGATGTGAAAATCTTCCAGCCGACTAAGCCTGAATAAAAAGCAAAGTTTTACTGGGAACTCTTTATTTACCTTTTCCTTCACTACCAAGTTATTCTTGGGAGGCCCCCTGGTGCCTGCAGCTAGTGTTCACTACTTAAGACTGTGACTTGAACAGATGTGAACATCTTGCTGAATGTTTGAGACATTTGCTTTGAAAGAAAATGTGTTTTGTAATTGTGTGTTGTAAGAGGGAGATAAAACTATTTTAAAATTTTAAACTATTTTAAAATTTTTTGGAAAAAAGATGTGTTGAGTATAGGCTAAGTGAGTGATTTCATTTGTTTTTGTGAGTTCAAATTAAATGTTTGGTTCTGGTTTGGGACTATCATTTTTCCTTTTATTGGTGAGAGTTCTAGTCCATACATTTCCTTTTTTAAATGAGTAAACTTTTATTGACCTACTTTGTGCTAGTTACCAAGACTACAAAGATAAGACACAACCTCTTCACTCCAGGAGCTTCCAATATAAACAAGTGATTTGGGGGCTTTTTTAGCCTCCTCTCTGTTCATATGTTCAACACACTGGTCAGTGAAGAGTTTCATTACTTGCTTCTTAATCCAGGGAAGTATATTTAGTTTGACAGTGCCTCCCTGAGATTCTTAAATTCTCCAGGCTCCTCCTCTCCTTTCCCCTTCCAAAATCTATACCCATTAAAAGACATACAAAACAGACTTGGATTTTCTAATATATAATTATTGTTAAGTCTTCAAATAAAAAAATTTGTGTTTGCCTTGTTTTTCAGTGATGTTACATGCTAGTTAAATTTAACTCAAATTTAAGTGATGGTAATTTGTAAAAAGCTGCCTAGCAGAATAGCTATTTAGGATTTTTTTGTTTTTAAGTATTACATGAACATACAAGTTAAAATTTGGTACAATTTCTCAGCATGGTGGGGGGTAGGAATCAGCCTGACTTGATCTCATTTTAAAATGTTGAGTAGAGTTCCATAATATTCTTTTATATATATATATATATATATATATATATATATATAAAGTTGCTAATCAGCTGTAACACTTTTAGTGTAACTATATGAGTTTTGTGTTTTTGTTTCTTAGGTAGGCAAATCCCGGATGCCATATTTACAAAGTGCTTATAACACTTAAAAATTTTATTATTCAATGCAAAGCAATATACTGATATTGTTTGGATAGTACATATTTCTTCGTATGTTTTCTTGAGTTGTTTTACTTAGAACTGTAAGTCACTCTACCCCCACCCAGTATTGACCCTGCTACTACATTCTTGTGGCTCACTGTAGCGCTTTATAGACTGATTGTTTAAATTGAACTGATTGTCTAAATTGAAACTAGTTCTTAATGTGTATCTTAGAAAATCTTTGCTATTCGTAGTCCCTAAAGGAGTTAGGGTGGGAGTATAGCAGAATCACCAGAGGAATTTTATTTAAACTGTAAATGTTGAGTTTATTGTGGAGGAGGTAAAATGGGATTAATAGAATCTAATGTTTTGGAAAGAGGATAAGTATGGAAAACTTCCACCAATTAAAATAGTACTAGCTCTGTTTCCAGCACAGACTTGATCCAAATATGTAAAACCCATGTTTTAAACATTTCAACTATACTAGTTGATAATAATGAACATGTGTGTATTATATAGCATATATTGTATACAGAATATATATGTGTAAAACTGCATGTCTGGGATTTGTTTTTTTTCTGATTATAGAAATGAGTATTGTCTGACTGGTGGTGGTGCAGTTTGATAAAGCATCAACCTGGAACACTGAGGTCCCAGTTTCGAGATCTTGAGGTCACTGGCTTGAGTGCGGGCTCATCTGGCTCAGGCTTGAGTGCAGTCACTGACTTGAGCGTGGGATTATCTACATGGTCACTGGCATGAACCCAAATCCAAGGTCACTGGCTCCACTAGAGCGCCCACTCCCCACATATGAGAAGCAATCAATGAACAGTTAAAGTGATGCAACTACAAATTGATGCTTCTCATCTCTCTCCCTTCCTGGTGTGCGCGCTCTCTTTCTTTCTGTGTCTCACTAAAAAAAACAAAAAGTATTCTTGTAGAAAATTTGTGAAACAGAAAAAGTATAAATGAAAATAAAACACTCCCCCTGTAATTCCACAATTCAGACAACTCGTTGAAATTTTGATATATTTTGTTTACATACTTTACATCATTACATTTTTTATATAGCTTTATGGGTTAACTTAACAATTTTTTCCTTGTCTTTGCCACAGAGCTGAGCTTAAATATTACAACATGAAATGTAGATTGTTAACCCTGTATACACTTCTGTGGCAGAATATGATTGTGTTGATATTTTTGGCCCAATAGCTTTATGAAAATCCTTAGCTGTGTGGTTCTTGTTTTGCTTTTTAATCTGTTTTCCACTGTTTTAATCCATCAGATGTCTGAATTTGTGGAACTGCTGTGCTCATTTAATATACATCTCCCTTTTCTTTCTTCTGGGTCATGTACTATTAAAAATTTACTTAGACTGACAGACTAAACAAATAGAAAGTTTTCCTCTTACATGGCCTTTTGAAGGTTAAAAGAATGAATTTGAGAAATGAAATAGCCCTGGCCCGGTTGGCTCAGTGTTAGAGCGTCTGCCTGGCGTGCAGGAGTCCCGGGTTTGATTCCCAGCTGGGGCACACAGGAGAAGCGCCCATCTGCTTCTCCACCCCTCCTCCCTCTCCTTCCTCTCTGTCTCTCTCTTCCCCTCCCACAGCCAAGGCTCCGTTGGAGCAGGGTTGGCCCAGGCGCTGAGGATGGCTCTATGGCCTCTGCCTCAGGTGCTAGAATGGCCCTGGTTGCAACAGAGCAATGCCCCAGATCGGCAGAGCGTCGCCCCCTGGTGGGCGTGCTGGGTGGATCCCGGTCGGGCGCATGCGGGAGTCAGTCTGACTGCCTCCCCGTTTCCAACTTCAGAAAAATACACCAAAAAAAGGAAAAAAAAAGAAAAATAAAATAGATTAATGAAACCACATTAAAACTCCCTTTTTAAAAAATAAGTTTTATTTGGATGCAGTTCACATACCATAAAGTTCACCTATATGAAGTGTATAATTCAGTGATTTTTAGTATATTCACAGAGTTGTACACCCCTCAGCATGCCAACTTTAGAATGTTTTCACAGCTACCATCCTCAATCACAATTCTATTCTCATTAGCCAGCACTCCCTTTTTTTTTTCCACTCCTTCCTCCTCCCCGAACTCCAGGCAGCCACTAAATCTATTTTATCTGGATTTTGCCTATTGATTTTTGGTGTAAATGAAATCGTATATGTGGTTGTTTGAGATTGGATTCCTTTAATATTTTTAAAGTTTAACCATGTAGCGTATGTCAATCTTTCATTTCTTTTATGGCTGAATAATATTTCATTGTATAAAAATAACTCATTCATTCATCACTTGAGTTGTTTTCTCTTTTTGGCTATTGTGAATATTTGTGTGCAAGTTTTCATATGGGTATGTTTTCAGTTCCTTTGACTATATAGCTAGGAGTGGAATTGCTGGATCATATGATAACTCCATCTTTAACATTTTGAGGAACTACCAGACTGTTTAAAGCTTCTTTTTTGATTAAATTGTTTAATTATGACCCAACAGTCTATTAGGCAGTTTGAAGGAAGTGCTAAGTTGTTCCTGGCAACCTCAACTTCTGCAGGGAAAGTGTGTCTAGATCCAAAGCCAGGTCTGTTAGAAAAGAGCAGGTTGAAGCAAGGGAAGTCATCTGAGGGATACCTTCTCTCTTCTCTTGCTTCTTGGATGAGAAGCCAGAGAAAGCATAAAGATGGTGCATTGTTTAACTGATTCAGAAACTAACTTTGTTTTCCCATTAGTTCCAGCTGGTAAGGGAAAGTTGGGCAGTTTGAAGAGCCCAGAAGTGTTTCTATTTTCTTATTTAAATAGAGAGCTGGAGCTTTCCTGGTAAATATCTAAATCCAAGATTAGGATTCATTAGGATTTAGACATCTATTTGCATTTGAGTGTAGAGACAGGATTATATTAAGATTTAGGATTAGTGAGGAAGGTAGTAAAGATTTTATCTGATAGGTTTTTTCTCTCACATCTAATTCTCCACATTATCCATTCCAGTGGGGAGCATTCTTAAATAACGGAGGTAAAATAATGTAGTAATAATAACTAAAATGTTATTAACTGTTGTTGAAACAAAGGTTATCCTGGAAGTCATGCCATACGGTATGAGAAGAAAAATGAGTTGTGTCAGTAGGCTTAGCAGTGATGTGGTGGATAGAGATTCCCAGTTGAATCTTTTAGGATTTAATTTTGCATGGATACAAATCTGTACCCTCAGGAAGTGATCACAGCGCCTGTAGCAGCAGTAAATAGCCATTTCAAGGCTTACTCTTCCTGGAAAAAGAGAAGATCGGAGAAGATGGGAGAAAGAGATTAATGGCACAGCACTTCCTTCTTGTACACCTTTCAACTTCCCTCCAGACTGAACTGGATTACTTTTGAAGTCTTGGTTATTAGTAGGTGAAATGTAAAATTTTTTACACCTCACTCCCTGATATATATCATACAGCAGAGACTTTCCATCTGTTGGATAAAATGAAAATGCTTTAATGGAAATAAAGTTTTGATTCCACAATTAGAAGGCTAAACGCTCAGAAACTTAATCTGAGATTAAGTAAGTATAAATAATCAGTAGTCAGTTCTTTCCTAGTTTGATGGAGGAATTAAGTTTCTGGTCTCCATGGGTACTTGTCATACAGTGGGGGGAAAAGGTAGTAAAAGAGCAGTGGCACTTGACTTTTATTCTTCCTCTACACTCTTCACATGTGTAACAAAGTAGTTTTTTTTTTTTTTTTTTGTATTTTTCTGAAGCTGGAAACGGGGAGAGACAGTCAGACAGACTCCTGCATGCGCCCTACCGGGATCCACCCAGCATGCCCACCAGGGGGCAATGCTCTGCCCCTCCGGGGTGTCTCTCTGTTGCAACCGGAGCCACTCTAGTGCCTGGGGCAAAGGCCAAGGAGCCATCCCCAGCGCCCGGGCCATCTTTGCTCCAATGGAGCCTCGGCTGCAGGAGGGGAAGAGAGAGAGAGGAAGGAGAGGGGGAGGGGTGGAGAATCAGATGGGCGCTTCTCCTGTGTGCCCTGGCCAGGACTCGAACCCGGGACTTCTGCACGCCAGGCCGACGCTCTACCACTGAGCCAACCGGCCAGGGCCAACAAAGTAGTTTTTGAGAGTATACTTACTCTTCCTGAAAATCACTGACCTCAGTTATCTGCATTTGTGCAAGGACGAGAGGTGTTTGTGTTATGTGCATAATCTAGTTGGGAACGTTGCCTTTGGGTCTTCATTTGTGCTAATACTATAATTTGGAGCTTTTGACATGGTTAATTTTACTATAAAGGGATTTTATCCCTAGAATGTTCATCAGAATATACCAGAGTTCCCAGCTAGTCAAATACAGGTCCAGGTGTCCCCAAACTGCGGCCCCCTGCTGACTTCTGGAAGGGGCACCTCTTTCATTGGTGGTCAGTGAGAGGAGCACTGTATGTGGTGGCCCTCCAACGGTCTGTGGGACAGTGAACTGGCCCCCTGTGTAAAAAGTTTGGGGACCCCTGGAGCCCAAACATTTTCTAGCTTTGTGTTCTTGTCTAACACTATTTTTACTTTTCCCCTAATCCTGCCTCCTACGTTCAAGATTTAGAGAAATCAAAGTTTTCATAATAAAAGAACTGTTAGGACATCTAATATATAATTAAGGGCATTCTTTAATATTATACCAAAAATTGACAAGTAGTAATTTCTTAAGTTAGTTGTAATTTGAATCTAAAATATCAATGAATTTTTTATTCTCTTACATTAAAATTCATTGATCTAGCTTGTGCTTCAAGTGGGTAGCATGCTTTGGTCATTTGGAGAATACTGGTTAAGCTGAGTTGTGCAGATGTTAAGATGTTGACACACCTTACACAGTATCAAAAACACATTTGTTAATATTACAGTAAGATACTATCAGAACTTTTAAGTATGGAGAAGCTATTCATAGTGCTGGATACAAGGTTTGCAAATTTTTAATTTTCTCTTGAAAGCTTGCAACATATCATTAGTAATATATGTTGTCAATTGTTTTCCTTGAAATTACAGACACATTTTATTGGTTTTCAAGAGTGTCTGTTAAATATCTGAATGAATAATCATAATTTGTCAGTTGTGCTTTCCAGTGAAAAAGATGTTGTTCTTTGATAAGAAAGTTGCTAGATCAGCTTGGAACTAAAATAGCCACATGAGTGCTTTTCTTGGAGACAACCATTGCACTTTGGTATGTAGCGGAAATACTTTATGGATACTTTCTTTTTCATCATTCGGAGTATTAAAAAGATGTATCTTTAGTGGTGACATAATAAAATTGTTTTTACAGCTTCCTCAAAGGCATTCTTAAGTGAAAATGGACTTTTTTGTGTTTCACTGTAAGTGCATGGCAGTCAACACATCGGTGACTAGGTGACTACTAGAAGTACAGTTAGGTGCCACTGACTTGGTTTGAGCTAAAGTGCCAAAAGTTTTTACCAACAACCATTGTCTTTTGTGTGTGTGTGGGGGGGGGGTGGCACAGAGGTGTTC
The DNA here is from genome assembly GCF_036850765.1 of Saccopteryx bilineata. Taxonomy (NCBI): domain Eukaryota; kingdom Metazoa; phylum Chordata; class Mammalia; order Chiroptera; family Emballonuridae; genus Saccopteryx; species Saccopteryx bilineata. Next base: position 87,100,356 of record NC_089492.1, read on the forward strand.
CTGTGTGTGCCCTGACTGGAGATCTAATCGGAAACCTCTGTGCTTCTGGATGATGCTCCAACCATCTGAGCTATCTGGCCAATGCTTAACCATTGCTTTTTACACTGTACAGATGTCAGTCCACAAGGTAAAAAAGGAATCACACTTTGAGAACCATAGTTCTGCCCTGGTCGGCAAACTGTGGCTCGTGAGCCGTATGCGGCTCTTTGGCCCCTTGAGTGTGACTCTTCCACAAAATACCACGTGCGGGCGCTACCTCAATAAGGAATGTACCTACTTATATAGTTTAAGTTTTAAAAATTTGGCTCTCAAAAGAAATTTCAATTTGGCTCTGTTGACTAATGAATTTGCCGACCACTGCTAGGGCATTCCTTCCTCTACTCCTGATTGTCTAGCCCTCACCTATATCTATTACATTCCTTTCTTACTCTTTTCTCATCTGTTTACCAGTGTACCTGGATTGATTTTTTTAAAGATGATTCATGGACTCCTTTGAGAATTTATGAAAGTCATAGGTCTTCTCAGAAAAATATGTATGTTCATGTACATACACAATATTATAGACATTTGGGGTATTATACAGGGATCCTGAAGGCCATCTGGAGGCTCTAAAAGTATATTAATTATTCCTATCAGACAGACTTAAGGTAAATTGAAGTTATGGCAACTGCCTGATTCTTTCACTTAAAACTAAAATTCCACATTTTAGTGAATTGTAAAAATTATACATTTTTTTCCTTTTTTGTGTCTTAAAGGTAGACTTATGTGCAAAATGCAGTGTGTGGCAAAAGTAGGTTTATACTTGTGAGTACGCAAATGTTTATTCTTGTGTTAATATTTTTCTGCATGTTTATTTTCTTTTTTAGGTTTCTATGATTGTTGATAGATATATACTTATTGCTGTTCTATTCATATTTTTTTATCTTTTTTTAATTATTATTAAAGAAGACCCTGTTAACATTTTATGTAATACTGATTTGGTGGTGGTGAACTCCTTTTAGCTTTTTCTTGTCTGGGAAGCTCTTGGCTTTAATGGGTAGAGTAATCTTGGTTATAGGTTATTCTTGTATTATTATTTATTATTGTATTATTTTCCATATGAACAACTGTAACCTACTTTTGGTACACCATTTGTTGAAACAGACATTTCATTTTACAGAAAAATTTAGGAAATGTAGGAAGCCTGAATTTACAATAAGTGAACTTTGCTATTGATTAGTATGTAACCTTGAGTGAATCTTTATTGGGGGCAGAGATGAGGTAGACTGAGTTGAAATTAACATATTAAAGATTAGTGAAGATTACTTAAGATTTTATGGAGCAGACATGACAGATGATGGAATTTGTTTTTTTTCCTCCGCATTTTTTCGGTTTTAGAGAAAGCAGGTATTAAGAAGAACTTGCTGGAGAAGATAAGTGGCTATTGAAAGATAAAATTTAGTTGCGTACAACATTCATACAGACACATATATATCACGTACCATTTGTAACTTAAAAGACAAGCCTGCATTGAAAAAGTTTCTACACAAATATGAAGTTTGAAATACAGTGATTGAGTAGAGTTATTTTATGTAATCATGAAAGGAGGGGGAATCCTTTGTGGGTAGGTAACATTTTGCTTAACTGAGGTTCAGTTAATGTTGTATATCATCAAAATTCATTGCAAGTGTTTATCTCTTAATGTTGATTTGTAATCAGATTTTATGCATTTTATCTTGGAAGATGTCTTTTAACATGGATACTGCCAAATACTGGTACATGTGCAAGCATGTGATTTTAGTTAAGTGATTTAATCATCACTTGGAAAGCATTTATAGAATTCTATTAGTCCTGTCTTGATACTTGCCTTTTAGCATGTCATTACATTTCAGATTACTCAGTTCCAGGAGAGAGTTAGGCTGAAGCTTCTCATCTGAACAGTTAAATAGATTTTGATATATTTTGTCCTAGCATGAAGTCTGAAGAATGCTGTTAGAACTGTCACATGAGCTTAGAAAACATCTGATACAAATCTGTTAGGGAATGAAGATCTTACTTGTTTAAACTTTGACAGAACCAGAAGTGTATAAAGTAACTAGACATTTGCTTGTGATCTAATAGTCATTAGTTGTCTAAATGATTTAACCACAGCGTATGTTTTGGTAAGTTTGTTTGTTGTTGTTGTTTCGCCTTATAAGTTTAGGAATCATTAAAAAATAGTATTTAGTTTGCAGCAAAATCTAATTTATAAAACTACTCAGGGTTTGATTATAGTGATTTAGATTGATTCTTCTCTATAAGAAAAATTTCAGTATCAGCCCTGAACTAAAAATATCACAATAAAACTTTACTACTACTAAGCCATCAAACTGCTATGTGGTAGGCGTCAAGATAGTCAGCTTTTATTCTGACAAATATTCATGGAAATGAAAGTGATTAAGTTCATGAGAGCTAATGAAGTTCACCATTGATTCCATTTCAATAATACATAACATTAAAATATTTTCCTGCTGAGTAATTGCTACAGACTTTACACCTTAAATTTTCACAAGCTTTGTAAAATATTCCAACTAAGTCTTTTTCTGTTCCATGTATATTTTTTCCCCTCGGCTTCTTTGAAAATATTCTTGCTTGTAGTTCTACACAAGCTATTTATAGAGGCCAACTCTACTTGTTGCTTCAGATTCAGTATTGAATCCTCAAAAAGCAACAGCTAAGTATTGGTAATATCTGTGAACTCATCAAGAGCCTAGGAAAACTACTCAAAATCATTTGTTTAGTGTTCATACTGATTATTGATATTGCTCCCAATGTCCTTAACTCTTCAAGAACTGTTTTTACAGAAATGCTAATAGTCTTAAGATTATTGTTTTACGTCTTCATTTGGCTTTTCCAATCAAGCGTGATTTGATTAGTTCACCATTAGTAAATGGCTTTCCTCATGCTAACCCATGAACCAGTTTGAAATTTACTTTGGTTGCAGCCTCATGTTTATTTTGTGAAGAAATTCTCCTGTGATGAGATTCCACTTAAATTTTTAAAAATGTTTTTAATTCACTTTTTTGTGAATTGGGAATGTTGTGATGAACATACATTCTTTTAACATGGCTATAATGTCAAATACAATGCCAAGCCATCTAATTCAGTAACAAAATTATCAACTCTCCACTGTGCCTTAAAAGCATGACATTCACATTCCAGTTGTATTGCTTTGACATAATGAATATGCAATGGTAATTTAAGGGAAATAAAATGTTGTGATACAGCAATGAGCAATACACTCAAGGCACTGTTGAGTTATAACTTCATCTCTGCAATCTGAAGTACCCTGAGAAGCAATACCAAGTTATGACAGTGCCATGTGGTCTCTGTCAGGGCTACTCCACTCGGCCATTGTATTGTGAAAGTACCTGTAGATAATAGATAATGCATAAATGAAGATGAGTGGTTGTGTTCCAGGAAAACTTAATTTATGGACACCGAAAGTTAAATTTCATATAATTTTTATTGTCACGAAGTATTGTTCTTTTTTGGCCCAACCATTTAACTCTTAATTTACAAGTTATACAAAAACAGTCATGGGGCCAGATGTGACCCTCACAGATCTTAGTGTTCTCTCCCTTTTCTGATGTAAACATTATTGTGCAGAAAGAGTAGGTTGTCAGGAGTCTGGTGTTTCCACTAAAGTTGTGTGACTGATTCAGTCAGGTAAACTATAAGGTTAGAGTCCACAAAGTGTCTAGTCCTTTGCAAAGTATTTCTCTGAATTCGTTCTGTAATCATCCGTAATGCACCCAACAGTAATAGTTTGTGTACTTTTCTGGTTTTACTTTAGTGGCCATTCCATTGTCAGCATCCAACAGAAATGTTTTAAGGGTTTGATCTTTGAAAGAAGGGAAGCACCATTGAACTCATCAGTCACTCTGGTTTTTTTTCCCTAAAAGCATAGGGTAATGGACCAAACAAAAGAGCCCAGTCTTAACTGGAGTAGAGGAGAGGTGAAAGTCTGGGGCTATTAAAACAGTTGAAATTTAAGTCCAAAAGAGGCAAAAACCTCAAAATCTGTAGTCAGCTTCCCCCCAATGTCATTAATTGACTTCTGAGGTACATGTGTGCAAGAGAAGATTCTAATAAAACAAATAGCTGCAAGGCTAAAGATCTGAACAGAGATTCTACCATCTGCTTAGTGCTGGAGTGAAGTTGACATTCAAACTGCCAAGTTAGAGGGGCCATATTACTCTTTTGAGTTTTCCATTGAGCCCCCATCATGCACTCTGTCACATTGAAGGCAAAACTCAAATAAACCACCCCTCAAGAATATGTGGTTCTGCCTGACCAGGTGGTGGCAGAGTGGATAGAGACTGGGATGCGGAAGGACCCAGGTTCGAGACCCCGAGGTCGCCAGCTTGAGCGCGGGCTCATCTGGCTTGAGCAAAGAGCTCACCAGCTTAGACCCAAGGTCGCTGGCTCCAGCAAGGGGTTACTCAGTCTGCTGAAGGCCCGCGGTCAAGGCACATGTGAGAAAGCAATCAATGAACAACTAAGAAGTCACAACGCGCAAGGAGAAACTGATGATTGATGCTTCTCATCTCTCTCCATTCCTGTCTGTCTGTCTCTGTCTATCTCTGCCTCTGTAAAATAAATAAATAAATAAATAAATAAAATAAAAAATTAAATTAAATTAAATTAAAAAAAAAAAAAAAAAGAATATGTGGTTCTGCCTGACCAGGCGGTGGCGCAATGGATAGAGCGTTGGGATGCGGAGGACCCAGGTTTGAAACCCTGAGGTCGCCAGCTTGAACCCAAGGTCGCTGGCTCGAGCAAGGGGTTACTCGGTCTGAAGGCCCACGGTCAGAGCACATATGAGAAAGCAATCAATGAACAGCTGAGGTGTCGCAATGAGAAACTGATGATTGATGCTTCTCATTTCTCTACATTCCTGTCTGTCTGTCCCTATCTATCCCTCTCTCTGACTCTCTCTCTGTTCCTGTAAAAAGGAAAAAAAAAAAAAAGAAGAGTATATGGTTCTCATTGGCACTCTCTTTGCTACCTAAAAGGAAACAACTGGACTACAGTTTTTATCTGCAAATATTTCATTCATTCAGTGAAATACTATAGGACATGCTAACAGGATTAAATGACCAAAAATCAAGAAGGACAATAAGGAACAAATCCACAGATAATTTAGCTATTGGAGTTTTCACACAGAGACTTTAAAATAACTGACTTAATGTTCCCAAAATAAAGAGGAAAAGATGAAAAATTTTATCAGATCTGGAAACTCTACAACTAAAAATATACACTAAAATTTAGAATTTGATAGTTATGTTTACTAGCAAATTAGAAACAGCAAAAGAGAGGAGTAGTAAACTAGAAAAAAGTTGCAGAAAGTATGCAATGCTGAGAGACCAAAGGAGGAAATACAGGAAGGAAGTATAAGAGAGAATGGAAAGGTTTATTAACGTGAAATAGAAGTCCCAGGAGAGGAGATAAGGGGTAGAAAAATGACTAAGTTTTCCAAAACTGAGGAAGATACCAAAACACGGATTAAAGAAGCTCTCTGGATTCCAAGTAGGAGAAATATAAATAAAGCCTCTTTTGTTTTTTGACTTTTAACTGCTAAAAGTCAAAAGGAAAAGAAAATCTTAAAAGCTGCCAGAGGAGAGCCTGACCTGTGGTGGCGCAGTGGATAAAGTATCAACCTGGAACGCTGAGGTCGCTGGTTCAAAACCCCAGGCTTCTTTGGTCAAGGTACATAAGGGATTTCGTGCTTCCTGCTCCTCCCCTCTTCTCTCTTTTTCTCTCTCTCTCCTATCTAAAAATGAAGAAATAAAATCTAAATTTAAAAAAATCCTTTTGTAGAAAAAAAAGGCTGACTGAGGAAAGACGTTACTATCTTCAAGAGAGTGGTTGAGGCCTGACCTGTGGTGGCACAGTGGATCAAGCGTCAACCTGGAATGCTAACATCGCCGGTTCAAAACCCTGGGCTTGCCCGGTCAAGGCACATATGGGAGTTGACGCTTCCTGCTCCTCCCCCCTCCTCTCTCTCTCTCTTCTCTTCTCTAACATGAATAAATAAATAAAAATAATTAAAAAAAAAAAGAGAGTGGTTGATAACACTACCTGAAACTGCAGGAGCCAGTTATCAGTAGAATGAGCTCTTCAGGTGCTAGGGAAGATGAGAAGAATGCTAACCTCAAATTCTAAATCCAGTTGAGCATATCCTTCACAAGTGAAGGCAAAGTAAAGACTAACTAAACTTTAAAGAAATTTATTGATAATAGACCATCGCTGGAAAATGCAGAGGTAAGTTCGTGTTGAAAGAAAATGATCCCAGATAAAAGCACAGAACTGCAGGAAGAAATGAAGGACAACAAGGGTTAATGCACATAAATGTAAATACAGTTAAAAAATAATTTTGGCTTTGGGGATTTAAAATATGTGGAAGCAATACTACTACTATATATGATGACTGTAGTACATAATACTGGAGAATGGTAAATCAGTCAAAAGGTCATCTTTAGAGTAACAATCAAAAGAAAAAGACTATGAAACTAAAAAGCTACTAGAGGAAAAAGTGGAATAATAAAAAATAATTTGATTTCTCCAGCAGATAAGGGGGGACTTCTGTATATAAGGGAGCACTATTTTAGAATTGAAAAGTAGTTGGGATTGCCCTGAGCCATCTACTCTTATTTTCCCAAACATTTGGCTGATTTATTCCTAAAATGTGGTCAATTTAGGAATACTCTTGTGAAGAACCTTTAGCTTCTCTAAACTGCATTTCATCAACTCTTAGATGTGATTGATTATGAAATGCACTGTTAGGTACCACTGCCAATTACAGTTGTAAGAAATTATTGATGGCAAAGTATATCCCAACTTCAGAAACATTAATTAGGGAAAAAAAACACGCATCTCAAAATTAGAAACTAAAGACGTTTTGTGTAGTATATTTTTGTTTTAGCAAATTTTTAGTTTCTATGGATTGACATGACTTAGAGTTGAAGCATTTTTAGCTTCAACTAAAAATAGTTGTCCCAGGAGAGGGACAACTATTCCCTCGAAGTTCACTTGAGTGTAACCTAAATTGCTCAGTTGAGAGGTTAGAATTGAATAGACATATAACTTACAGAGAAATTAAAACAAATATGAGATAAAATATTCACTGTTGTAATAGAGACACTTTAAATTGACACATCAAAGAGACCCACACTAGTCTCAACCTGATAATGATAACCTAAGCAGAGTTTTATTAATATAGAAGCACACAAATTGGAAAAAGTTTGAGGTATTTGTTCTTTGAAAGCAACCAGCAATCCTTACTCTTTAAAGGAGAATACTTATTTTTATCCCTTAACCTAAAACAAATTGGTATTTTATGCAGATGGTGGAAGTGTATTTTTAACCATCATTTCCCACATTTAAAACAATGCTAAGATTAAGAATTGTACCTATTACAGGACATTGAATCTAAGCTAGTTGGTATTCTACATACTTAATGGAAGGTACAAAGTTCTGTCTTTCTTGGTCTTAGAAAAATGCAAGTGTTCATGGGAGTAGGTAATTGATGTTTGAGAGTTAGTCAAGCTCTCTGAGTTTCTATAATAAGAGTAGCTCTGTGATTTAATAGAGCAAATAAGGAACTCCTTGTGCACCATTTCTCCCCACTCCATCCCAGAAGTTACTGGGAACCATATTTGTTAATATATTGTTTTGAATTTCAGGGATGATCTTATTGACTCATATTTGCTAAAGCAATATTTGTCTGTTACTTACATATTACTTTATTAATGGAAAATATACATAGAATGCTTTGGCAATGGTTTTTGTTTTTTAAGCCTTGCCCTGACAGAAAAATTATAACCATTTTTAAGCAAGAAATGTGTGGACTTGATTATAAATGGGAAATCGTAGGGATATAGAGAGATACAGTTTCTGTTTTCTTTGTTCAAATGTCTTTTTAGTTAAGATTGAATGGGATCTAGCAGTATATTTAGAGGTTAAATAAAAAGAGTGATGGAGAAGGTAATGAGGGGAAGTGATTACAAGTTCAGTTCAACAGGGAAAAGAAGGAACTCCTCATGCACCATTTCTCCCCACCCCATCCCAGAAGTTATGGGGAACCATATTAGTTAATGGGTTTTATTTACTCATTCATATGAAAAATGCTTTCCTCCATCTAACTAGCTTATAGAATTTTTAATATAATGTCCTGTTGTAAACAATGCATTAAAATTCATTAAATATCTGGCACTTTTTGAAATTTGTTTTGATCAGGAAATAGAAATGGTGGTTGCTAAAATTCTTAGGACTGCTGATAATATTCCAAGGAAGCATGTGAAGCTAAAGCATCTCCTGACAGCTACTTTTTTTTCCTTCTTTTTCCAAGTAAGAGGAGGGGAGATAGACTCCCGCATGCACCCTGACCAGGATCCACCCAGCAACCCCCATCTGGGGCTGATGCTCTGCCCATTTGGGGCCATGCCCACAACCAAGCTATTTTTAGCACGTGAGGCAGAGGCTCCACGGAGCCACCCACAGTGGCCAGGGCCGATGCTCTTGAACCAATCAAACCATGGCTTTGGGAGAGGAAGAGAGAGGGAGAGAAGTGGGTGTGGAGAAGCAGATGGTCACTTCTCCTGTGTGCTTTGACCAGGAATCAAACTTGGGACATCCACATGCTGGGCCACAGCTACTTTTCATAATCTTCCTTTCTTCATAGCCTCTACTTCTTAATGGTGCTATCCTGGCCTTTTACTCCTAAATGCAAGACTTTGTTAAGAGAGTAGGCCAGGCACTCAGAGGTCTGTCCCTGAAACATTTTAGATCTTCTGGGCTGTGAGGCCTCTAGTTGGCCACTGAATGGCATTTCCATGGTAGCAGCCTTGTGGAACATCATCAAGAACTAGCAACAATGGAGATGGGAAGCCAAAGATATAGAATAACCTTACTGTTAGCCATAGGAACCAACAGATATCTGGCAGTTTGCTGCCTGTGTGACTGACTGTTCTGATCTTCAAAATGTGGATATGACTCTCTTTTAAGGTTTATTATTTTACGTAGAAATTTTAAGAAACTGACCATTTTTATTCATTGTTTATCAGTAAGAGGATGTCGTCCAGGAAAGATTGTGCAGATGACTGAAGCAGAAGTTCGGGGCTTATGTATCAAGTCTCGGGAGATCTTTCTCAGCCAGCCTATTCTTTTGGAATTGGAAGCACCACTGAAAATTTGTGGTATGTAAATGTGTAAAAATTGGAAACAATCTCTTTTGAATCCTGGTTTTTCTCACATATTTACAATGAAGGTAATCTAGAGAAAACATTTTAAAGTTTTTGTGTAAAAGAGAAGATTGATAGGTTTTATATATTTTTTTTAAGTCTATGAAAATTGAAACGTTCATGAATGGCAAGTTACAAAATATTTGCTATACATGGAATAGATAAAAAGATTGCTATTCACATTATAAAGGGTTCTTACAAGTAAAGAAGAAAAAGACAATATAATAAAAAAATGAAAAGAGGCAGATCTTATAAGAAATTCAAATGGCCAATAAAAGTAAGATCCTCAGTCTCACTAATAATCAATTGCAATTTTAAAAAAAAATCCTGAATGAACAACATGTCAAAAATTGATATCCAGTGTTAAAGAAATGGAGAAATAGCTGTCAGTACACTGGTTAGAAGAAACAGGTACAGAATTTTGGGGGTTAGAATGGTAATATTAATGGTGTTCTAGCTTTGTTGTGATCATTTTGATTTATTTTGAAAATTATGTAACTTTAAAGTTTGTTTTTTTAGGTTTTTTAGTGGCTTTTGGCCAAAAGCAAAAACTTATGACCTTAAGTGGAGTGACTACATTTTTCCATAGTTCACATAACAGCGGGAAATGGTAAATAATATATTGTACTGGCTTTTGGATTAATAATGCAGTTTTCTTGGGAGTGGCTATTAGTGTTTATGACAAAGCTTTTATGAACTTAACCATCAGTTTTTGCTCAATCAAGGATTATTTGCTATATGCAAGGTTTTTTTATTCTGCATGTTTCTTAGTGATCAACAGGCACACTGTAACCTGCCATGCTTAATGTGCTCTTTAAATGCTTTTTTCTTTTTCTTCATGTGGTTTATTAAGTTGTGTGCTTGGTACTTCTTTGTTTAGTGCCTAGCAAATAGATTAGCTAAGTAATATTTGTTGGAAAAACTTATAGTATCACTTATAGTATCACCTTAAAGAGTTAGTAGTTTGGAATTTTTTTGGAAATGATCTATCCCTTCTATGAGTTTAAATGCAGCAAAACTTACACGTTATCTTAAAATGATTCAAATTCTCAGCAAGTTACTCTTTAAAATGCTTTACGATAAAAAAGAATTTGAAGGTAATAGAAGTTATTATGCTAAATATTTCTAAGTTCTTTTTGTGTTTTTATGTGGTATAACAAAATGACCTAAGTTAAACTACCAGATAATAAGATTAACTATTGGTTCTCTATTGTCATATACCCCAAATTGTCAAATTACCCCAAAACTTTGTGGCTTAAAATAGCAACATTAATTTATCATTTCACAGGTTTTGTGAGTCAGGAATTTGGGCCCAGCAGTCCAGGTGTCATCTGGGCTGCAATCATCTCAATGTTCAGCTGTAAAAGGATTCAGTTCCTAATGGGCTGAGGGACTGAGGGGCCGCAGTTCCTAATGAGCCTTTGGCCCCAGGCCTCCTTCAGCTTTTTGCCACATGTGCATCTCCAGAAAGCAGCTGGCTTCATCTTTAAGAGTGAGAGAAGGCAATAGAGTGCAAGCAAGATGGAAGTCACAATCTTTTGTCATGTAATCTCAGATGTGACAGCCCCTCTCACTTTTGCTGTATCTTCTTTGTTAGAAGCAAGTCACTAGAGCCCACATTGAAGGGGAAAGGATTACACAAGGGAGTAAACATGAGGAACCATTTCATAGAATGTGATTTCATCATCGTAACCAAATAGTCTAAAACTGACTTTTTGTATTTTTAGGAGATATTCATGGACAGTACACAGATTTACTGCGATTATTTGAATATGGAGGTTTTCCACCAGAAGCCAACTATCTTTTCTTAGGAGATTATGTGGACAGAGGAAAGCAGTCTTTGGAAACCATTTGTTTGCTGTTGGCTTATAAAATCAAATATCCAGAGAATTTCTTTCTCTTAAGAGGAAACCATGAATGTGCTAGCATCAATCGCATTTATGGATTCTATGATGAGTGTAAGTAAAAATAAAAACCTATTTTTTTTTATTAATGGAAAAATTCCCTAATGTTCTGTTTCAAAAGAGTTTCTTCAATTCAGCGTTTTTTGAAAATATAATCTGTTGAACATAAGCCCAAGAAAAGAGCCTTTCATGGAAGAGGAACCTGAAATTGGGAGATGTTACTAATTCAATTAGTTCCTTAGGATCTCTGGTCATGTTCTTTCAGGTTGAGTGCAGCTCATTCAGCTGAAAGGCCCTTTTGTAATTAGATTACATAGTAAAACATCCAAGTGGAACAGAGGTCGCTATAGACTTTTGCCGCTGGTTTTCTAGAGTCCATTGATTTTACATTCTTGTGATACAACAGAAACTCTTATTGGCTCCATGTCAAAGAAATATTGAGACATTCATTCTATGAAATTATTTTAAAAGTTCAAGTTTATTGTTAGGATTTTAGTGTATGCCTATTAACCTAGAGAGATAAAGATCCTAAATATTCTGGGGTATCCTTATTTTACTATACTTTTTCATCAGTAAGAAATTACTGATACGCTGTTTTGTGATACTGCTTCCAAGTGTCATTACTGAATTACCTTGTTTTATGTTTGATATGGTCTTTTGTTTTTGCTAGAATATGGAAGTGAACATATATCTGGTTAATGATAGTTTAGAACCAGTTAGAATGATTTTCAAATTGAATTGGTTTTTTAGTGCTGAATTCTCCATTAGAATCTTTTTTACTTTTCTCTATTCTTAAATATGGTAGAGTCCTATTTATACTCCTGTCTTTGATTCACATAATCATTTACTATGAGACAAATGTTTAAGGAACTGCTACCTGTCTGGCACTGTTCTATACACTGGGAATACTGCAATTCATAGTACAGATAATTTTTTTTTCTTTTTCTTATTTTTTGACTTGAAGGTGTTTATTATTATACTTATTAATATGACAGATAAGTTGAAAGATCAAATAGTACATAATGTAAATCATTTTTAAAGGTCACTGAAAAGATTCCTTAAGTAAAAAATAAACTCGGAAAATTCCCCCAGGGTTACTACCCTTAATAAATACAAAAAACTTTAAAAAATTATTTAAAAAAATAACAAAACCAGTGAATAGGCATGTTACAAAAGAAGGAATGCGAGTGGGAAAAAATAGAGAAAACATCTTCAGCCTAACTAGTAAATAAGCAAATTAAATTGATACTGTTTTTTACCTGTCAACTCAACAAAATTGTTAATACCTGATGTTGGCCAAAATACAGAAAAAGAGGTACTCTTAGCCACTACTGGTAGGGGTATAAACTGATTCAACATTTACTTAATTGTATGTTAAGATCAAGGAATTTGTATCTTATTTTTTTCCCTTTTCTAAAATAATAAATTATTTTTAAAAGGCTCAGATGCTTTCTCTAACACAACTTTACTGCCTTTTAAGCATCATAAAGGAAATACTAATGTTGTGAATTTTTGGTTTGTCAGGCTTTCTCAGGTAATTCCTTTAATAATCGATCAGTCTGGAATTGCTTTAGTAGAATTCCAGTCGGTCAGCCTCTCTGTGTGCTGCATTCTAAAGACAGCTTGGATCTGAGCATCCCCCCTTCCCACAGCCATTGTGAAGACCCCTGGAGGTTTAGTCAGTGTAATCAGTATTTTGGGCCTAGAAAGAATGATATAAAAATTTCAGGACCATTCTTAACTAGTTCACCTAAACTAACCAGTTGAAAACTGGCCTCAGATATATAGCATGTACCAGCCATTCATTCAATCATCTATACCCATATTTGTCATACCAAAACTGACAGGTATATCAAGCATGAACAGAGCATTGAATATTAAATTAATGGTGTATTAACTCTCTCTTTCCCCCACAAGCCACTGAATGGTCATAGAGACTATTCAGCCTACAAGTATATTAGGACATAAGAAAGAAAACTAAAACTTCAAAAATTATCCTTATTCTGCCCTGGCCGGGTTGCTCAGTGGATAAAGCATCGTCACAGTGCACTGATGTTGCAGGTTCTGTCCCTTTTCAGGGCATGTATGATAGGCAGTCAATCAGTGTACAACTAAGTGGAACTGACTCCCTCCCTCTCCCTCCTCCCTCTCTCCCTCTCCCTCCCTCTCTCCCTCCCTGTCTCCCCCTTCCTCTCCCCTTCCTCTCCTCCTTCCTCTCCCCTTTTCTCCCCTCTGTCCCTCTCTCTACCTCTCTCTTTCTCCTCTCTCCTCCCTCCCTCTCCCTCCTTCTGTCTCCCTCTCTCCCTCCCTTTCCTTCCCTCTCCCTCCTTTTGTCTCCTTCTCTCTCCCTCCCTCCCTCACTCATTTACTCACTCTCTCTCAAATCAGTGGGGGGGGGGGGATTTAAATTACTTTTATTCCAAATTCCTTTTTATTTTTAACCATCCTGTGATAAATATTTCAATCTTTCAAAATCAAAATTGGATGACTTGGACTCCAATAGAAGAAATGACAGATGTACAATAGGAGAAAGGTTAGTTATTTTGAACAATGTGTTAGGAGTTTGATATATAATGAAAAAAAGATACAGAACTTCCGAATTGAAAATGGTGCATTGACCACATGCAGGTACCTATTCTAACTCGTTCTGTAACTCCCCTAAAACAACAAGAAAGGGAATTTTTTTAATGCATTATCTTTCAAGTACAAAGAACAGGAGAAAAAGTAAAACTTGGAAAGAATGCCTATTTTACAAATTAGAGAAGGCTGAATCCTCAGTGAAGAAAGCCAAGAAGCAACTGATTTCACTACAGAATCACTACCAGCCTCAAAAAAAGTTTTGGGATTTGGCGGCAGCAGCAGCATCATTTGGTACCTTTTTTTTTAAATGAATTGCCAGGTCAAGTATAAGCATATCTTTAACTTTACTAGATAATGTCTAAATGCTTTCCAAAGTGGTTTTACTGATAACTCTGTTATACTAGTCAATAGCCATCTTTTCTTTTCCTATTGTACTGCTGTATCTTCAAGGATATTATAAGATATTCTGATAACTGTTTTCTTGGAGCTTATGTACTAATGGGAATGATGATTTGATTTTATATTGCATTTGTATTTCTGAGGTATAGTATGTGTTTTCAGTTGTTTAATCATATCAGTGAGATGTAGTAGTATATCAAACTATAACCAGTTTTCTAAAGATACATCAGAAATAAAGGTATATTCTCTCTCTCTCTTTTTTTTTTTTTTTTTTTTTTTTTTTTTTGGTATTTTTCTGAAGTGAGAAGCAGGGAGGCAGAGACAGACTCCCGCATGCATCCAACCTGGATCCACTTAGCATGTCCATTAGAGGGCAATTCTATGCCCATCTGGGGTGTTGCTACTGGAGCCATTCTAGTGCCTGAGGCGGAGGCCATAGAGCCATCCTCAGCGCCTGGGCCAACTTTGCTGCAATGGAGCCTTGGCTGCAGGAGGGGAAGAGAGAGAGAGAAAGGAGAGGGGGAAGGGTGGAGAAGCAGATGGGCGCTACTCCTCTGTGCCCTGGCCAGGAATCAGATCTGGGACTTCCACATGCCAGGCCAACCCAGCCAGGGCCTAGAGGTATATTCTTGAAAGATAAAATACAGGCTTCAATATTTTTGGGATAGGAATTACATCAAATGAAATGTGTGAGAGAACAGCTTCTAAACACTGCTTTGAGTTATACTTCACTCATTGAGAGGCAGGTTATGGTATAAAAGCATAGGAAATTAATGCGTGTGTCTTTCATCCCTTCCCTGGGTTAGTTGTTACAACTTAATGCCAAACTCAGGAAAGTTGATAACACTAAAAAGGTGAACATACACTTGAGATTGTCTTTGTTGTAGCTCTTCACTAAAGGAAAATTATAGCCTTTGACTCTCTATTTATACTTGCTATGGTGCCAAGTTGTAATTCACTCAAAAGTGAATACCAGTTAAGCACTTGGAAATTCTTCTTTCTTGGCAGTAAGTTTATACTGTGTTGCTGAATGCATTCGAGTTCAAATGGACAGTGTCCAGAGGCACCCCCTTTGCTTCTGCTTATTTGGCTAGGTATTTAACTAGTGTACATGTTGAATGGAAAAAATAAACTAATAGTCTGTTAGACTATTTCAAAGTTACTATATTATGGTGCTCTTAAAAGACAAATATTTGATGTATTTGTTTCATAAAACACCTGTCGCAATCTTTGATGTCTTTGTAACTTTACTGCAGGTATGACGGTTTATTATATGTATTTATTACCATTTTAAAAATATACAGGTAACACTTATTCATTATAGAAAAACCCAGTGCTACATCAACGTAAAGAAAAAAAGTTGAAATTATTGATAATCCTGTAGCTGTGAGATAATGAGAACAATTATAGATTCATTTATTTGTTTTTTCTTTTTATAGGCAAACGAAGGTTTAATATTAAATTGTGGAAGACCTTCACTGATTGTTTCAACTGTCTGCCTATAGCCGCCATTGTCGATGAGAAGATCTTCTGTTGTCATGGAGGTAGATTAGTAAATTTGCCTTATGGGTTTTTCTTACTCTTTTTCTGTTATTTAGAAAAGACCTACAATATTTAAGATGTTATCAGAAAACAAAGCAGTGCTTGTGTCAAAACTCAAAAGATTAAAACTGTTTTAAACAGGGCTAAAATCTCTTCTACTTAGAAATTTATGATGATTTTTACATAATTAAAATGAAAATTTAGTATTTGTCTTTAAATTTTTTTACATATGTGGAGGATAACTATAGTTTTGAAAAAATATCTTCCTTTTGCCTCAGTTCTAATAGTAAGGTACCCCTGCTATCCATAAAAATAAGAGTAGACCTGTAATGGTGCAGTGGATAAAAAATGACCTAGAACACTGAGAGGGTCGCCGGTTCAAAACCCTGGGCTTGCCTGGTCAGGGCACATGTGGGAGTTGATGCTTCTTGCTCCTCTCCCCTTTCTCTCTCTCTCTCTAAAATGAATAAAGTCTTAAAAAAAATAAGAGTAGTATTACCGTTTTTCCTGCCTATATTAAATGCTTTTCATTAGAATCAAGACATAATTTAATATTCCACGTTCCAAGAGTTCTAGGCTTTATGTATTATATCTGTTTCAGTCCTAAAAATGATTTTTGGTAGAATTAAGTTATTCTGAATGGTTTGTTAAATAAGCTTGAATATATGAAAGTTCATTTGGAAAAACGAACATGTTTCTAGCACTTAGCTAAATGCCATGAAAATACATATAGCTAGTGTTTGATATGGCTATCTTGAGGAATTTAAAAACCTATTGATAAAATGTATACTTGGAAACATACTGAGTAATGAAAGGAATTTAATTATGTCAGAGTACTTATAGAGATAGTAATTATGAGAAGTAAGAAAAGGGAGAGAATTGTTGGGTGACTTTGGTGGCGTGGGTTTTGGAGGATAAAAAGACCTTGGAGAAGTGAGAGAACTTAATAAGACAATCTTTTTTATGTTTAGTTCAAGGAATGTGTAAGGACTGGCCTCGCTAGAATGTCAAGTACATGTTGGGGAGTGATGGGATCAGGTGGTAGAGATTTGAATACTGAGCAAAGGATTGATTGAATGGTTTGATAGCCATACTGGGTTTTTATTCAGGGTAGTAATTTAATGAAAATACTGTAAGAAAATTGGTTTTCTAATAATATGCAGGAAGAATTAAGTGAAAAAATGCTAAAAAGGTAGATGCACTTTTCTAGGCCTGAGATAATAAATGGTTTATTCTTTAATAGTACATCATTCACTATATTAATTAAAACATTTTACAGTAGATACTAAACATTTAAGAAATTGTAGCTCTTGCACATTAGTATAGCTAAGAATAGAAATGTAGCAAGCAGTATATAATATGAATATCTAAGCTATACTGGCTGTTATCTATGTATTACCTGAAAGATTGCAAAGTATTTTCTTGTGCTTTTTTTGTTTATCCAGATCAACAGTTATGCTATTATGAAGATAATGAGCATGTTGGGGTGGATTATAGGAAAGTCTAATGGAACAGAATTAGATGCTTTAACTTGGAAGTAACCATGTTTAAGAGTAGGTAAAAGCCTGATCGGTAGTGGCACAGTGGATAGAGTGTCAATCTGGAACGCTGAGAATCCAGGTTCAAAACCCCAAGGTCGCTGGCTTGAAACCCAAAGTCACTGGCTTAAGCAAGGGGTCACTGCTTGGCTGTAGTATGAGAGGCAATCATTGAACAACTAAAGTGCCACAACTACAAGTTGATTATTCTCATCTCTCTTCTTTTCCTTCTTGTCTGTCTCTATCGCTTAAAAAAAGAGTAGGTGACAAGTAGTACAGTGGCAGGAAAGATTGGAAATGAGTATGTTCCTCTGAAGGACAGGGAATGGGTGGAAAGAAAGGAGGAGGAGTAGGACTCTTTTCTTGGACAATCTTTTGAAATGAGAAGGAATTTTATTCTTGTAGAAAAAAGTGGAGAAGATTTAGTTGTAATGTTCTGTTTTATCAAAGTAGGATTCTATTTAATAACTCAATATATTAAAAGAATACTTTAAATACATATAGTGAATCTACTTCGGTTAAATGGTTTTTTATTTGAGGGAAAATTTTTTAGATGTCTGTACTAGGATTCATGTTTTTATTAATAGGACTGTCACCAGACCTGCAATCTATGGAGCAGATTCGGAGGATTATGAGACCCACTGATGTCCCTGATACAGGTTGCGTATATAGAAAAATTTGCTTAATTGTTTTATGTAAATTATTAGTATATTTGAATTTAATTATATTTAGTGGAAGTAGCATTGGTTTATGTAATAAATAATAGAGCCTTTTTATAGTCAGTAAGCTAACTACAGATTATTTGAATATAAAGTATTTCATTTTCTACTATTTCCCAAACTATAGAACTTCTAATTTATATATATAACAATAATGTGGTTCAGTCAAACTAATTTATCAAGAAAGATTTTGCTATTGATTCTCTTACCCTCCTATCTTTCTAAATTCCCTCATTAATAATCAACATTGGTTATGTCCTTCAAAGACTTCTTAAAAATTAGTCAAAAGTTTTTAAATTAAAATCTTTCTTAGCTGAGGATATAGTTACCCTCTTAAATTATCTAGTAGTTTTCTGGTGGATTTTTTATCTGCATCATTTATATTTAAAATTTTTGGAGCTCTTAATGATCTTGAAGCAGAAGGTTCTAGAGATGTGTGGTGAATTTGATTAATATTGTGAAAATTCTATGTGAAAAATTATGAAAATTGGCTATTAAAACATTTAGAAAAACTCTTAATTAAGTGAAGCTAGTCAAAACAAAAGCAAATGCATTCCAGTTGAGGATAAATTGCTGTATTAATTAACAAATGAACCAATGTTACAAATAAATGCCTAGGCATAGTTGCCACTTGCCCTAACTTTAATGTTGGCTTTTAGATGGTAATTACTTATCTTTGAGTACCAGTGTGTGTACTAATTATGATATTTGTATTGTAAAATGCTGTGTGAAGACCTGTGAATTGAATGCAGTTATGTTTTGTTTCACAGTTCAGCTTTTGCTTAAAACATAAATACCATTCTGTGTGGCATTTTTCTGACACTAAGTGTGTATGGGTTTTCCACACCACAACCTATCCTCCTAACAGCAACTGAGTGTCAAACAGTTCAATTCTGGGGTTAGCTAAGACCCCACAGGGTTAAGGGCACCATTCCACAAGACTGTCCCTGCTTCAGATGCCAGCCTCAAGTGGGTCCCTAGTAGACCCACACTTCTGTCTGGCTGACTACAAATTCAGGAGTTCCCACAACAGCCTTTTCCATATATTGTGTGCTTAGAGTGTACTATACAGATATTTTTTATATGGAAAGGGTTGGAAAGTAATACCTTATGAAGCTAGGAAAGATTGTATTTGTGTGGTGCTTTAACAAAGAGTGTCTAAGTGTGATAAACTGGTATTCCAGGGGGCAAGAGATTGTTACTGTTTATTAAAGAGTAAGAGGACAGGAGAAGAAATGTGGTAAAGGTATACTTTATTTTATAAACTTTATAAACTTATTCTTCAAAGGTTTGCTCTGTGATTTGCTGTGGTCTGACCCAGACAAGGATGTGCAAGGCTGGGGAGAAAATGATCGTGGTGTTTCTTTCACTTTTGGAGCTGATGTAGTCAGTAAATTTTTGAATCGTCATGATTTAGACTTGATTTGTCGAGCTCATCAGGTATGAAACTTTTGGATATTTTAACATTTATTAACTTCATACAAGTCCATTCCATTTATTTTTGAGGAAACGGAGGGGTGAAGCCTGTACCTTGTTCTCACAAAGAACTACCTAATGATTTGTTAACCCTTTCTCACCCTCTAAGAGGAAATGTTTCAAAAGAATATAGTTTTGCAGTATACTGCAATTTAAACACATTATTCAATGTTGGTCTAGAGCTTTCTAGATATATTTGATCCCATTTTAATATGTTTATATATTGTAGATAATCAAATGAATTGTGGAGATTTTGATAACAAACTACACTATAAAAAGATTCTGTGAACCAGCGCAGCTAGTAATTCCAGGTCCTGAGTGGGAATGGTGCGGAATTAAGAAAATAGGCTTAAAGAAATAAAGGATGGGGTTGGGAGGGCTCTGCATTTGTTGCTAGCAAGAAGAGAGTGCGCTCCACACCCGTTTCTTGCTTTATTTTTAGGGCAGAGTGAGGTCATTAGCAAATCAGAGATCTCTGATCACGTTTCCAAGGCAACCCAAGAATTTTACTAAGTGCAGAAAACCCCCACCATACATAACATCTTAACTTCACACAAAACAAAGGATAGAAGAAATTTGCCTCCAGTCTTGCTGGGAGACATGGGGGGTAGGATGAGTAAAAATCTAGCACCACAACTTAACAGCCTTTAGTAACTTCACAGAACAAGTGAGGTGGGCGGTTGGGCAGTCTGTCAGTTTATAGCCAATTCTCCACACCTCTGTCCCCTAAAAATCTAAACTGCAAAAACCCTGTTGGCTTTTTGGTCCCCAACATAAAAGACTTAAGAAAGTTGGGAAATTTTGATTATAGACAGGGTGTTAGATATTCAGTAGTCATTGTTAATTGTTTTAGCTGTGATGATATGTCATTATTGTTATGTCAGAACGATGTTCATATCAGAAATGCATACTCAAGTATGTAAAGGTAAGATGATATGTCTAGGGTTTGCTTTAAAATAAATCAGCAGAAACCTGTGTCAGGCCAATAAATTCTATTAAAAAATGAAATAAAATTTTAATAGCTCCCAAAAGGCAAGCAGTTGGGTGTAAATCTGAAGTATTATGTATGTAAACTCTGTGTTTAAGCTAGAGCTGCTAATGATAGAAATAAATGGAGAGCCTGCTGTGGTCGTGACTTGGAACATCTCTTCCAGGTTGATCCCAAATTGATACGAAATTCTAATGCAATTCCTATTAAGAGACCAACAAGATTTATTGATATAGAAAAGCATAGTCAAAACTATTTTGAAAAAGAATAAAGTTGGAGTACTCACTTTACCTAGTTTTAAGAATCGCCGTAAATCTACATTAATAAGAGTGTAGTTTTGACAACACGGCAGGCACATAGGTCAACAGAATAAAGACTATAGAAAGATCCACATATACATATGGCCAATTTACTTTCAAAAGACATCGAAAGCAATTTATCAAAGAATAGTATTTTAATGGTATTAGTAATTGGAGTGCCGTATGCCAAAAATAATTCATTTAGAATAAAACCTTACATCTTACTCAATATGGATCATGGGTCCAAATGTAAAATGAAAATCCATCAACCTTTAAGATAAAAGCATAGGAGAAAATTTTCAGACCCTAGGCTAACCAGAGTTCTTAGACATGGCACCAAAAGAACCCTCCCTGAAAGAAAGAAAATAATTTACTCCCCATCGATATTTAAAACTGTTGCTCTGCACATGACACTGTTAGAATATAACAGTGTCTACAGACCCAGAGAAAAAATTTACAAGTTACAAATCTGACAAAGGACTGTATCCAAAATACAAGACACTCAAACTTCACTATAATAAAAACAAACCAAGTTTTAAATTACATTGTTGAGAGAACATTGATTAATGACATGTATTTTTTTCAATTACAGTTTACAGTCAGAGTTATTTTGTATTTGTTTCAGGTGTACAGCATAGTGGTTCCACAACCATATACTTTACAAAGTGGTCCCCCCAGTATTATAAGTATCCATCTGACACCATACATAGTTGTTAACCTCGTTATTGACTATATTCCCTATGTTGTAAATTAATAAAATAACATGTCAACAGAGAATAAAGGGGGATAAATGAAAGAAATGTAGCAATATGCTGATAATTATTACAATGGGGGGGCTAGTAAATGGAAGTTTCAACTCTCTACTTTTGTACAAATTTGAATTTTCATCATAAAAATGCATATACAGTCTAGATTTGTTTGTTTTTTTAATGCCCTCCACCACTAAATTGTATACTTTTTAAGGAGGGGATTGTGACGTGTTGATCTTTCAGTATCCACTGCCTTATAAACTTATTGACATAGTATGCATTTAGTTAGTGTTTGTTAAGTAAAATAAACTATAACAAAAGCTTACTTTAACAATATACCAAGTCCTCATGTTCTCTAAAACGGTGGTCCCCAACCTTTTTTGGGCCACTGACCGGTTTAATGTCAGAAAATATTTTCACTGACTGGCCTTTAGGGTGGGACGAATAAATGTATCACGTGACCGAGACAAGCGTCAAGAGTGAGTCTTAGACAGATGTAACAGAGGAAACCTGATCATTTTTTAAAAATAAAACATCGTTCAGACTTAAATGTAAATAAAACGGAAATAATGTAAGTTATTTATTCTTTCTCTGTGGACCGGTACCAAATGGCCCATGGATCAGTACTGGTCTGCAGCCCGGGGTTCGGGGACCACTGCTCTAAAACATAACTTGTATGAAATACATTCAGTGGTATTAAAAATTTTTTTTTTGGCTAGTTTTGAACCTACGAGAAGTATTTGAAATTTGTAAATATAAGATTTTAAGATTCCTTGTTATATTTTTGTTAGAGCAAAATTTATTAAGTATATGGTATTCCACAGTACTTCCCTTTTCTGGGAGGCTTTACACCCCATGACACTTGACTACTTCTAACCTCTTGGTGATTCTGTGTGATAAACAGAGGTGTCTAGCTCTCATTTTCTGCCCACGTTGTCTATCATATGCCTTATTCCTAGCAGAATATCTTAGTTCAGTTGAAATAAAGTCATGTCTCCAAATTCTTTGCTTTTGACAAAGTTGTCTTTTAATCAGTAAGTACTGTGTTTATGACTGAGATAACTAAGATAGCCTTCCAACAAATAAGAGGGCAGAGCTGGTAAGTTTCCTAATAAAACACTCACCTGATAGTTTTTTCAGCTATAGATCTCCATTCACTGGTCTTTTTTTTAAAAAGGTTATTATTTTAAAAGTTTACTGAACTACCTTAATTTGTGCGGTCTTCATCCAGATACCTCCAAAACTCTCTTCTGTTTATTTTTAAACATATTGCTTTGTTTTAGGTGGCAGATTCTACTTAGAGACCAAGATTGTCTTTGTTTAACACAAATTCTCTGCAGTAATTATACTTTTATAAGCCAGTAGTATAGAGGGTTATGTCTCTTAATAAGCCAATAAAGTAATAATGTATTCCAAAGCAGTAATAAATTAACACTGTTGAGCCAGACAAGGGGAAAAAAGAATAAAGTCCTAATTGAATTGAGGTATACCTTTATGTGAGTTGGTTGGTACTCAGGCTCCAACTCAGGCTTAGGAGAGATGGCTTAGCCAAGGAAAGCTGACAAGTAAAACGTCCCTTGTTACTAGTGCATTTTGCTAGGCAGTGATGGAGCCATTGTTGACAGGTAAGACGATTTCCTTTGTAGGGGCTGCTGCACAGCTTTACCCTTGCTGTAAGCCTTTACCAGGTCAGGCGCTAGTGCCCTAAAGATCTTCAGAAAACTGTTTAGGTCAGCAGAGTCTCCGAAACTCTCCTATGATCTTCACACAATCTGGGTATTTATAGTTTAAATCTCCCCTTGCCATAGTTACTTCTTCCCTTTTTTAAAAAAATAAGCTCCCAGTTTGATAAGCTGAGCTGCCGAGTGCTTATCAGTAACAACAGATGAGCTCATGACATCCTGACACAACTTACTTCACTCTTACATCAAAACTTTACTCTTAAATTTTCATTTTTGTCATAAGTAGGTTTGAAATTATACCAAATTAATACACAACACATATTATCTCTGAAGTTAAAAGACTTATGGTAAGGAATAACACAAACTCCAGATATTTCCTATAGAAAAAACTTGTTCTTTCAGTAAATGTGTTTTTGAATGAACAAGGAAACTAGCAACTAAAAGGATGTATCCATGCCGAGCCTGGAGTAGATGAGGTAGCCAAGGTCTTAACAGAAAAGGTTAATATTGAAATTCTACCATGAGATAGTTAGAACAGGAGCCTGTACCTGATGCTAAGGTAGGAATTATTGAAAAATATAAATGATTTTGAAGGTGTTTACTTATATTAGCAAGTATTGTAGGTGTTTTTAATTTTTTTGTTTTGTTTTGTTTTGCAAGAGAGACAGGAAGGGAAAGAGATGAGGAGCAATATCAACTTGTAGTTGTGACACTTTAGTTGTTTATTGATTGCTTCTCATACGTGCCTTGACCGGTGGGCTCTAGCCGAACCAGTGACCCTTTTCTCAAGCCAACAACTCTGCACTCAAGGTGGTGAGCCTTAGCTCAAGCCCTTGACCTCAGGGTTTTAAACCTGGGACTGCAGTATCCCAAGTCAGTGCTCTCTATCCACTGCGCCAGCACCAGTCAGGCTGTAGGATAATTTTTGCGTAATCAAAGGATACCTAAAAGACTTCAGAAAGTATTCTTGCCTATTATAAATATAAAATGTTTATGCATTATTGTCTACCTCTCAAATTGTAGCTGAGAAACAATAAATTGTTTAACTCAGGAATTGACAGTGGATTCTAGAAATGGTGTTAAATTGTTAAAAAAAAAAATTATATATATGCCTGACTGGTGTGGTGCAGTGGATATAATGACCTGGGATGATGAGGTCCCAGGTTCGAAACTATAAGGTCGCTGGCTGAGCATGTGTTCATCTGGCTTGAGCCTTAAGGTAGTACTGGCTTGGCTTGAGCATCCCCCCACACATATGAGAAGTAATCAGTGAACAACTAAAGTGACACACTATGAATTGATGCTTCTCATCTCCTTTTCTCTCTCTCTCTAAAAAAAATAAAAATTATATGTATCAAATTTTAATCTAAGTAAAAGCTAATTTTATTAGGAACATGATCTGTATAAATTAAGCTAAATTTAGTAGCATTTTTAATGTGTAGCTACATTATACTAAGATAAAATTTAAAAGTGAAGCGTGGAAAACGTCTTTGCCATAACGTGTTTTTCATGTCTAGTTATTTTGTTCATTGAATTAAGGATCCTATAGTGAGATTATAATGCTGTCATTTAAGAAGTACAGTACTTACTCTCCCAGCTCCCCAGAGAATAGACACTATACATATTAGCATATAGAGAGCCTTGGAAATGGTATGATTTCTAAACTTCTTAAAAATCATAAATTTATTATGCTTTCATTTAAGCTAAATTCATACCATTATAGAAAAGGCACACTGATTTTTAGTATTCTAAGGCAAATTTAAGAATAAAAATCAAAAGCTTCCTAAACAAATAGGTTTGGTGTTTTTCCTTTTGTTTTGTTTTTTAGGTCTTTGTCATATTAATTTCAGTTAGTATAGATGGTTGAGAATTACTATAAATATGTTTTCTTCTTTTGGCATTTCCTTTGACAGGTGGTGGAAGATGGATATGAATTTTTTGCTAAACGACAATTGGTAACCCTATTTTCAGCCCCAAATTACTGTGGTGAATTTGATAATGCTGGTGGAATGATGAGTGTGGATGAAACTTTGATGTGTTCCTTTCAGGTATAATATAAATTTATAACAACTAAAGGTCTGATTAAAACTATTGTCAGGAAAAATTTCTTTTAGATTTGTTTCCTTGAGCAAGTATAGAAAAAAAATCAATTTTATTAAGTGAATGTCAGCATAGACTCATTTCTATTTTCATTTACAGAGGTTTTGGCTTTTTTAGTATATGTCAGATGTTAGAGTTTTAGGGAACCTAAGTTATATCAGTCATTTTTTATTTTTTTTTAATTATAAGAAAGTTTATTTAGAAGTTACAGAGGTAGAAGTGCGCCCCCTTGGCTGCACAGGCTCCTGAAACAAGTTCCATAAGCAAAAGGCCCTTGGAGCATTGAAAGGCAGAGGTAACCACCTGTGGGGAAGAGGCTATAGAAGGGAAAGGCTCATCTGCTAGTGTTGAGTCCTTTGTCTTGAGGGTTTTAGAGACTGGGAATTTAGAGGTCTTCTTAGGAGAGTATCTCCCTACAATAGTCATCAGCTTGTATCAGTCCCTTTTTTTTTTTTAATTAATTAATTTATTTCCGAAGTTAGAAGCGGGGAGGCAGTCAGACAGACTCCTGCATGCATCCAACCGGGATCCGCCTGGCATCCCCACTTGGGGGTAATGCTCTGCCCATCTGGGGCATTGCTCTCTTGTGGCTGGAGCCATTCTAGCACCTGAGGCAGAGGCCTTGGAGCCATCCTCAGCACCCGGGCCAACTTTGCTCCAGTGGAGCCTTGGCTGCAGGAGGAGAAGAGAGAGATGGAGAGGGGGAAGGGTGGAGAAGCAGATGGGCGCTTCTGTGTGTCCTGACCGGGAATCGAACCCAGGACTTCCACACACCAGGTCAACACTCTACCGCTGAGCCAACCGTCCAGGGTGAATCAGTCCTTCTGAATGCAAATTTTTAAATTGTTAAATTCCTGTATGACTCCTTGGATAGTGACTTGCCTACTAAAGGAATCTGAATTCAATGAGTAATTTAGATTTTGTTTTCTTTTACAAGATGAATAGGTGGAAGAGACATTGAGGAGAAAGAATTATAAACTCAGATGAAAAAAACTTGCCAGTGAATCTTCAAGTACCCATTTATAAGTATAGAAACATGTACATTTTTAAAAAGCTATAAACTCTGGCTTTGTTGTGCTGCTTAAAATCATTCTTGAGGCCCTGGCCGGTTGGCTCAGCAGTAGAGCGTCGGCTGGCGTGCGGAGGACCCGGGTTTGATTCCCGGCCAGGGCACACAGGAGAAGCGCCCATTTGCTTCTCCACCCCCCCCCCCCCTTCCTCTCTGTCTCTCTCTTCCCCTCCCGCAGCCAAGGCTCCATTGGAGCAAAGATGGCCCGGGCGCTGGGGATGGCTCCTTGGCCTCTGCCCCAGGCGCTAGAGTGGCTCTGGTGCGGCAGAGCGACGCCCCGGAGGGGCAGAGCGTCGCCCCTGGTGGGCGTGCCGGGTAGATCCCGGTCGGGCGCATACGGGGAGTCTGACTGTCTCTCCCCGTTTCCAGCTTCAGAAAAATACCCCCCCAAAAAAAAAAAATCATTCTTGGTATCTTGTTCTTGCAAAGGTTATTTTATATCCCTAAAATGCACACACTCTCTTCTTTTTTTTTTTTTTTTTTTTTACATAGGCAGAGATAGACAGGGACAGACAGACAGGAACGGAGAGAGATGAGAAGCATCAATCATCAGTTTCTCGTTGCGCATTGCGACCTCTTAGTTGTTCATTGATTGCTTTCTCACATGTGCCTTGACCGTGGGCCTTCAGCAGACCTAGTAACCCACTGCTGGAGCCAGTGACCTTGGGTCCAAGCTGGTGAGCTCTTTGCTCAAGCCAGATGAGCCCGCCTCAAGCTGGCGACCTCGGGGTCTCGAACCTGGGTCCTTCCACATCCCAGTCCGACGCTCTATCCACTGCGCCATCACCTGGTCAGGCCACACTCTCTTCTTAAATGTAGACCATCTCTTTCTTTTTTTATTATACTATTTGTAACTGTATAATGTTTGACTTCTCACTTAAAATTTAAAGATAGTAACCAGGCCTCATCTTGGTGGATGAATTAATTATTTTTTTTAGTGATGCATTATGATGCTTTGCATAGTTCTAAGAAATAATAAATGTACATTGTTTTTGTGTAAATGTGAAATTTTCTATTTATAATTAATTAGGTTAAAGCTCTATACCCACAGCATAAATATAATCTAAAAAAGAGTAACAAGTATTGGTCAGGATATGGAGAAATTGGAGCCTTCGTACATTTATAGGAGAAACGTACATTGATGGTGGAAATGTAAAATGGTACAGCTGCTTTGAAAAACAGAGAGTTTCTGTATGATCTAGCAATTCTAATCCTAGGTATATACCCAAAAGAATTAAAAATAGGGACTCAATTACATGTATATGCATATTTATAGGAACATTATTTAATAGCTAAAGGATAGAAATAACCCAAATATCCAACTAAAGAATGAATTAACAAAATGTGGAATATCCACAAAATGGTATAATGTTTCACAACTAAAAGTAATGAAGTACTGATACATGCTACAACTTGCATGAACCTCAAAAACAAGCCAGTCACAGAATACCACATATTGTATGACTCCATTTATGTGAAAGAGCCAGAAAAGACAAATCAGTCAAGAGCTGAGGGTTTAGGGGAATGGAAAGTGGAAATGGGGATGGGAACAAAGTGTCTTTTTAGGGTGACAAAAATATCCTAAAATTATTAGCACTGGTTGTACAACTCTGTAATATATATACTAAAGATCATTGACCTTGTACATTTTAAGTGGGCAAATTTTATGATGTATAATATATAAAAATAAAGCTGGTTTTTGTTTTGTTTTTCTTTGAGAATTTTTATGAGTTTACTTGAACCAAATTGATGACAAGTGTTGGGGAGCAGGATCTCAGGCTCCTCAAGTAAGGCTGTTGCTTTTTTTCTAATTAAAAAAAATCTATTTACCATAAAAAATTAAGGTCTGACTAGTTTGTGACTCGTTACCCTCTTAACTAGTGGCAGAATTATGCTGAGAACCTAGGTCTTTTTGACTCTTAAGACTAGAGTTTTTTTCCTCACTACCAAGATACACTAATTTGAAAAAAGTTTTTGGGTTTTTTTTTATGCTTAAATCTAAGGATTGAGTAGTTGATAGGATTCTCCTACTCAAGCCTTTGTTACAAAATTATCAGTGGAATGACAAATAGTAGCACTTACTCAGATGTTTGTACACTCTTTAAAGGTGAGAAATGTTTGTGGAATTTTCTACATTTTTATTGCACTTTTACAGTTTATGCCATTTATTTAAAAGAAAAGAAAACCACTGCTGTAATAATACTTTTTCTTTATCATACTACACTTGAAAGAATAACAGTGTTCATAAATTGTTTACTTTAAGATATTGAAGCCATCTGAAAAGAAAGCTAAGTACCAGTACGGTGGACTGAATTCAGGACGTCCCGTCACTCCACCTCGAACAGCTAATCCACCGAAGAAAAGGTGAAGAACGGAACTGTGCAACGGAACCTTCAGATTTGTTAAGGACATACTTCATAATATATAAGTGTGCACTGTAAAACCATCCAGCCATTTGACACCCTTTATGATGTCACACCTTTAACTTAAGGAGACGGGTAAAGGAACTTAAAATTTTTTCTAATAGAAAGATGTGCTACACTGTATTGTAATAAGTATATACTCTGTTACAATATTCAACAAAGTTAAATCCAAATTCAAAATTACCCATTAAAGTTACATCTTCACTTATCACAGTTTTTAAAGTTGAAAAGCATCCCAGTTAAACTAGATGTGATAGTTAAACCAGATGAAAGCATGATGATCCATCTGTGTAATGTGGTCTTAGTGTTGCTTGGTTGTTTCATTATTTTGGGCTTGTTTTGTTATGTTTTGTTTGTTTTTGCTAGAATGGCAAATAGTTTAAACTTTTCCCCTAAACATTTTTAAAAGTGAAATGTGGACGAGCTTTAAAGACATTCACCAACTATTATTTTCTCTTGCTTATTTACTTAAGTACCTGTTTGATCTTACTAAGAAAACTTATGCCTCATTACTGTAAAAAGAAATTTTAGAGATTGATATTTTAAAAGTATGCAAACTGTCCAATCCAGTGATTTAATCAAACAGTTTGGGCACACTTTACAGCTGATAGTGAATATTTTGCTTCATGCAGAAATTGCCACAGATTTGGATTTGCGCACTCTAATTTTTAACTTATTGATGCTCTATTGTGCAGTAGCATTTCATTTAACTTTAAGATAAGGCTCATAGTATTACCCACCTAGTTGGTAATGTGGTTATGTGGTACTTTGGTTTTAGGTTTTAATTCGCACGAAACACCTTTTGGCATGCTTAACTTTCTGGTAACAGTCTCACCTGCATCAGTTTTGTTTTTGGGTTTTTTGTTGTCATTTTTGTTTGTGTTTAGTACCACAAAACATGAGAATCTTTTTTTGACAAGCCTTGGAAAGCTGACACTATCTCTTTTTCCCTCCCTCTGTACGAAGGACGTATTTAAATGAATGCTGGTCAGCGGGACATTCTGTCAACTACAGATATTGGGTGCTTAACTGTCTAATATTGCCATGTGAATGTTGTATACGATTGTAAGGCTTATGTCACTGAAGAATTTTATTCTGATTTTTCATGATCAAAGTTCATATGATATATAGACATGCTTTGTAGTGAGCTATAGTAGCAATAATTTCTGTACATGATCAAGCGTTTTTTGCAGCACTTCTTTTTCTGTTCCTTCTTTTTTTAAGGGGTTAGTACTAACAAATGGGAAGAATAGAAAGTGAACAAAGATTTTACAAGGAGAACTTAGAGGACACAGATTTGTGATTTTAGATGCAATACTTTTGGATGTGATTCTAAAAGCTTTTATTGAGCATTGTCAAATTTGTAAGCTTCATAAGGATGGACATCATATTTATAATGCCCTATGTGTGCTACCATAGATGTGAAATTCTTGACCTTAATATTGTCTTTTAAAATGAGAATTCTGTTAACTTAAATTTTATGAATTGATGTATTGTATTACTGCAAGAGATTTGATTTTCAGCACAGTGCAACGTTCTTTCAAATGCATATGTCTTTTTTTTTCTAATTCCATTTTGTTTTAAAGCACATTTTAAATGTAGTTTTCTCATTTAGTAAAGTTGTCTAATTGATATGAAGACTGACTGGTTATTTTATTCTCCTTTTTCCCCTTTACAGTGACAGATTTTATTCCAATAGATTAGACACATTTTTATTCAAATAGATTTCAGTATCTTGAATGTATATTGAATTGATCCTTTTCTGAAGGTGTTCATGTACTGCATATGATAGGTTAAGTCACACAGGCTTTTATCTAATATAAGCTAAATACCTTCCTAACTGGAGTATAAATTGAGCAATTTCTAATAGAATTTTAGATGTACACTTAGTAGTCTTCGTGAAGCAGATCTAGAAAATAAACCTTTGGCAAGAAACAGGGCAGTTTTAAATTAATTTCAGTATTAATCAAAACAGTAATTTAGATCCTACTTACTGGAGTTTTACAATAATTTACCCTGGTCAATACTGATTATATAAAAATAGTCACTAATTAAGCAAATTAATATTGGCCACTAAATTTTAAATAATGGAAATTTATCATGTTTAAATATTCGAGCAGTCTTAAAACCACTTTTAACAGCTTCTTTTCATAAAATGTGTTTACTAAAAATATATGGTAATAGTGCTACTTAAATAAAAATTCATTTCTTAGGAGACAAATAGCCTGTAATTCTAGTGTCACTAATTTATATTGTCCTTCCTTTCTGATTTTTAATAATTTTCTATATTTAAATTATCTATAGTCCAAATGTCATGACATTCAAAATCATTAAACCACACTAGATAACTGATAATGTGATGGATCACATGGATTATTAGGGTCAATTTGTTTTAATTCTGTACTACAGTGGACTCCTTGGATTTGAAGCTTTAACATTTATTGTTTTAATTTTGCCCATGGACAAATTTTAATCATGACCAGCAAGATGTTTGTACAAAATGTGGAATCAAATACCGGGAAGAAGAATTTTTTTTTTTAATTTTTTTTTTTAATTATTTATTCATTTTAGAGAGGAGAGAGAGAGAGTCAGAGAGAGAGAGAGGAGAGACAGACAGGGGGGAGGAGCTGGAAGCTTCAACTCCCATATGTGCCTTGACCAGGCAAGCCCAGGGTTTCGAACCAGCGACCTCAGCATTTCCAGGTCGACGCTTTATCCACTGCGCCACCACAGGTCAGGCCCGGGAAGAAGAATTTTGAAGCTTATAAAGGTGGCTAATTGGAAGTGTTCAAAGGTGTGTGTGTATAAATATATATATACTGCTCACAAAAATTAGAGGATACTTCAAAATGAATATGAAGCGATTAAAAAAAGCATTTGGTGACCTGTGGTGGCGCAGTGGATAAAGCGTCGACCTGGAAATGCTGAGGTCGCCGGTTCGAAACCCTGGGCTTGCCTGGTCAAGGCACATATGGGAGTTGATGCTTCCAGCTCCTCCCCCTCTACTCTCTCTCTCTCTCTCTCTGTCTCTCTCGCTCCTCTCTAAAATAAATAAATTAAAAAAAATTTTTTTTAAATTAAATAAAATAAAGTTTAAAAAAAAATTTAAAAAAAAAAGCATTTGGTTTTTATTAAACAAGAACATCAGAAAAGCAAACAAGTCAAAGAAAGTTGTTTGATTATGCAAATTAGATGTAAAACCCAACTTCTATTTCATTGGTGAAAATGCACTATACAAAACACTGAAAGTACTGGAATATCTGAACATTCCCTGATCCCCTAAATTCTGTGAGCAATACATGAACCTCTCGAGAGTTCATCTGAGGGAAAGCCAGGAACATTGTGGGATGTGTTCCCTAAGAATATAAAAGTGTATCATACTGGACCAAGGAACTGCAGTATACTGTATCTTCATTTATAAGTTCAGATACATTCCTTTATCTCCCTGGCAACCATAACTTTTGACTTCAACATTCTTTCCCATATTTGTGTTAAGAATGTGTTTAAAGGCCCTGGCCTGTTGGCTGAGGGGTAGAGTGCTGGCGTGGAAGTCCCAGGTTTGATTCCCAGTCAGGGCACACAGAAGAAGCAACCATCTTCTGTTCCTCCCCTCCCCCTCCTCTCTCCCTCTCCCATAACCATGACTCAAGCGGTTTGAGCAAGTTGGCCCCAGGTGCTGAAGATATTTCCATGGCTTCAACATCAGGCACTAAAATGACTGTTCCTGAGCAGCCGCCCTAGATGGGCCGATCATCACCTCGTAGTGGGCTTGCCGGGAGGATCCTGGTCTGGCTGCATGTGGGAGTCTGTCTCTGCCTCCCCACCTCTCAAATAGTAAACAAAAGTGTCTAGAGAAAAGAGATAGTCGAGCTTATTTTGCTTTTGCTACCCTGACGTAATCCACTCCTCTTCCTTGTGGATCCAACCCTGAATCGAAGCTGCACTTCAGAAGACATGTTAGCCTTACTATTCCATTGGCATTTACTTAGAAATAATATGTCCCTTTTTATTAGATTCCAGTGTTACATAATTTCTTTAAACTTCTAAAAAATGGTTAAAAGAATTTTGAAGTGACAGCGTACCTTACAAAATGAACAAGAGTTAAATAAGACAAACTGATTCCATGTAAGTATCCATGTAAAGTTTCATTCTTGTGCTCCTTATAATGTTTATTCAACAAGTGGCATTTAGATACAGTGTAACATTTTGATCCCTTAAATTTGGTCCACCGGTTGTAGAGTATTTTGCAGTTAAAAAATATTTAGCAAGACTGTAGCAATGTGGAAAAGGCTATATGTTAGTGAGGGATAAGAGGGGGGCAGGTTATCCATTAGGTCAGCTATTTTCAACCTTTTTCATCTCATGGCACACGTAAACTAATTACTACAATAATATGACACCTAGAAATGTATTTTTTTGCCAGTTGATAAGGTATAATTTTGATTCACGTTGGACAGCTATTGTGTTGGCTGTTTTGTTTTTTTTTCTTTTGGCAATCTACAGGAAAGGAGGTCAGTGCTCGTGACTAAATAGGTAATGCAAATTTTAAAAAGTATTGTGGCACACTGGTTGAAAATTGCTGTATTAGGTAGAAGGCAAAAAGCAAGGATGTCAGAAAAAAAATTAAAAAGCTGTGAAGAATTCTTTTATGTATTCCTTTGACACTGAGCACCTGCTACATCCTAGGCACCTGGCTAAGGGTAGAGGCCAAAAAGGAAAGGCTTCTATAGAAGAAGAATTGACAATTTAGAACGGATTTGGCGAAAGGAAAACATTATCCCCTTATCAGAGAACCACAGTATGCACACATTTTAGTAGTTTAAGTGGTTTGTTAATATAATTAACTTATCAAGGCCTCTCCATCTAGCCGGCAAGAAGATAAATGGCTTGCATATAAGCCAGACTTTCATAAGAGTCCAAGGGAAATGGGGTAAATAAGGCAGGAGGAGGGTTGCGTCTTCCCTTTGCCTGTTTGGTAAGCGAGGCAGGATAACGGTAGAAGGGACTCGCGGCGCACGGCACGTGCACCCTCCGGCCGGCCCCGCCCCCGCCCCGGCGGTATCTCCGCTGATTGGCCCGCGCTGGCCTCGCTCTCAATTGGCGGGAGGGCACGGAGCGGGTAGTTCGAAGGAGAAGCGACCTGCGAACAACCGTCTCAGGCCTGGGGGGCGTGTAGGGGAGGCCTCCCGTCCGCCCGGCCCCTATCACCAGCCTCAGGTTTTCGTAGGTACCTTAGGGCTTCACCGGCGGTTGTGCCTGGTCCTTTCCTCCCTCCCTCCCCTCTCACCGTGTCCACCTGTGCGAGGTGGCGGCGGAGTCTCTGTGAGCACCCCTGGTGGCTTCGCGGCACCGACCACACGGCCTTCCCGCTCCGCGGCCTGGGCCTGGGAGCCGGGGGCGGGGCGCGCAGCCGGCTCGGGCGGCCGGCAGCTGGGGCGCGGGGTAGCCGGCGGCCGCGAGCCCCGCTTGTCACGAAGGGGACCGGGGCGGTGCGTCGGCGGGCGGGCCGGGGAGCTCGCGGCCGCCGCGCGGGTGGGGGGGGCGGGGATGGGAGAGCCGCGCCCAGCCACCGCCTCCCGCGGGACGGGGCCGGCCTCCTCGGCGACGGGGCGGGCCGGTCCCCGCGGGGAGGGGGGGCGGGGACGGGAGAGCCGCGCCCAGCCACCGCCTCCCGCGGGACGGGGCCGGCCTCCTCGGCGACGGGGCGGGCCGGTCCCCGCGGGGAGGGGGGGCGGGGACGGGAGAGCCGCGCCCAGCCACCGCCTCCCGCGGGACGGGGCCGGCCTCCTCGGCGACGGGGTGGGCCGGTCCCCGCGGGGAGGGGCCTGCGCCGCCCGCCGCCTCGTTCCCTGAGGCGGGCGTGGTGTCGGGCCCGGAAGTCCCGCGTCTGGCCGGCCGGGTGGCAGTTCTCCGCCTTTCACTCACTTTTCAAAATTTGCAAAATACTTCCCTTACGTTTTCAGTGCCCCTAGGAGCCAGCTAGGTTCAAATAAAAAAAACCCAGAAACTTCTAAAGACCTGTTAAACCCGTGCTATGTTAAGAGTGAGATCCTGTCTGGTCACAAATTTCCTTTCTAATATGAGAAAATAATCTATAATCTGGTTACCAATAAACTTTTGTAACATCTAAATTAATTTTCATTAGTTGAAGTGAGAGCTGGCTGCCTGTCCTAGGCGACGGGAAGACACCCTTCTGAACAGCAGGTACCGGTGCTGCTCGGGGTAGGTTTGGGTCAGCGCGCAGCCCCGGGTCGGGCCTTGTCCACGCCTCGCTCCCTTCCCCCTGAACCCGACGAAATATGTATTCTCAACAGCAGTATCAGTGCCTGACGGTAGCTCATTTTTATTGAATACTTACCATGTACCAGGTTAAAAAAAGGTGCGCGCGCACAGACAGATGCCTTTGCTATCTCAGTGCAGGGAGTGAGGGGCCCGCGGGAGGAGGTAGAGAGCCTGCGGCCGGGGAGCTAGGGACGGAATTCGGGCTGAACGCGGGTCTGTTCTCCACTGTTGACACTGTCAGCTCCGCCCTTCTGCCTGCGGGCACACTGAAGAATCCTGTCTTTAAAAAGAAAACCCCTCATTTGACTAGTGTCCCTTCTAGCTGCTGTGTTTTCTTCCTTCTAATCATTGCCACATTTTATTTTTTTAAAGATTTTATTGACCCTGACCTGTGGTGGCGCACTGGATAGAGCGTCAACCGGGAATGCTGAGGTCGCCGGTTCGAAACCCTGGGCTTGCCTGGTCAAGGCACATATGGGAGTTGATGCTTCCTGCTCCTCCCCTCCTTTCTCTCTCTCTCTCTAAAAAAATTAAAAAATAATAAAAAATAAAAAAATCAATAAATAAAATTTAAAAAAATATTTTATTGATTTTAGAGAGGAGAAAGAAAAAGAGGGAATGAGAGAAAAGGGGAAGAAGGAGCAGGAAACATCAATTTGTAGTTGCTTCTCATATGTGCCCTGACCAAGCAAGCCTGTGGTCTCAAACCAGTGACCTCGGCAGTCCAGGTCTATGCTCTGTCCACTGCGTCACCACAGGTCAGGCTTTGTTTTTCTCTCTTTCTTTTTCTTCTTTAATTTATTTCGTGTGAGAGGACAGGAACATTGATTTGTTCCTGTATGTGCCCTGACCAGGGATTGAACCAGCAACTTCTGCATTTCGGGAGGATGTTTTAACCAACTGAACTATCTGGCCAGGGTAATTGCCACATTTTAAGAAGGGGAGGAAGGCATAATTATGCCTCCTGCACATCATTTTCTAGCACATCACTCCTTTAATTCTGTGCAGTTCCGTTTCCATTTATTCCTACCCATGACTTCATTGAAGTATATTGCTTTATTCACTAATGGGTTGAATTTCTAATCATATTTGAACTTATTAAAACAGTTATGCCATGGAATTTTGCAAACACTGTGAAATCTAGCACTTCACTGAGGCTGAAAGTATTTTGTAACCATTAGATTATATATATATTAGAAAAGTTTAAACATGAAAATTGTGGAGATTTGATAATAGCCTCAGCAAAGCTTCCAGCAATTTTGCCAGAACACTGTACTTTTCCTAAAATTGCTATATTGTTTTTCAATAATTAGATTCTGTGGTTATAATAGAGACAAATGCTATAGTTATTTTAATAAGAATTCTTTTTAAAAAAATCTATTGATATTTTTTGAGAGAGGAAGGGGGTGAGGTGGAGGGTGAGGGGAGACAGGAACACTGATCTGTTCCTGCGTGTGCCCTGACTAGAAATCGAATGGTCAACCTCTGTGCTTTGGAGTGATGCTCTAACACAGGGATCGGGAACCTGTTCGGCTGAGAGAGCCATGAACGCCACATATTTTAAAATGTAATTCTGTGAGAGCCATACAACGACCCGTGTACATTATGCATTATCCAATAAAAATTTGGTGTTGTCCCGGAGGACAGCTGTGATTGGCTCCAGCCACCCACAACTATGAACATGAGCAGTAGGAAATGAATGGATTGTAATACATGAGAATGTTTTATATTTTTAACATTATTATTTTTATTAAAGATTTGTCTGCGAGCCAGATGCAGCCATCAAAAGAGCCACATCTGGCTCATCATAGGTTCCCGACCCCTGCTCTAACAGGTCAAGTTATCTGGCCAAGGCTCAATAAGGATTCTTTTTAAGAGTAATTTTATTTTAGCAAAAAGGTGGTAAGTACATCTTTCTTCCCGACAGCAATGGCTTATTTAACCACTAAGTCGTAATTTGTGTACATTTACACTGCAAATGCTAGAATTAAATTTTTATAAAATGTAATCTTATAGCTGGATTTGTGTTTTTCTGGCATGGTGACCAGTAAGTAACATTGGACTGTTTATGTGTCAGCTGTTTTACACATGATTTCATTAAGTCTTTAAAACAGTTTTTTAATGATTAGAAAATATGGGGCTTTGGTGTCAGACAGTATTGAATTCAAGTCTTAGCTCTATCATTCACTAATTATGTGGCCATGGGCAAATTTCTTAACTTCTCTAAGCCTCAAACTTCTAATCTAGAAAATAAGGGTATTATTTTTGAGAATTAAATGAGATAATGCATGCAAAACTTTTAGAATTGTGTCTGGCACATATTAAGTGCTTATGGTAAGCCTACAGTTAAGACTTACCTGTCTGCCTAAATTGCCAGTGGATATTGCTATTAGATTTTTTTCATATAGGCAGATGAACCTCCAAACTACTATGTCTATTGTATGATTCTGTGCAACGCCACACCATCCCTTTATATTATCTGCAGAGAGAGTAAATTATTTAGATGCTGCCTGACCTGTGGTGGCGCAGTGGATAAAGCATCGACCTGGAAATGCTGAGGTCGCCGGTTCAAAACCCTGGGCTTGCCTGGTCAAGGCACATATGGGAGTTGATGCTTCCAGCTCCTCCCCCCCCTTCTCTCTCTCTGTCTCTCCTCTGTCTCTCCCTCTCCTCTCTAAAATGAATAAATAAATAAAAAATTAAAAAAAAATTATTTAGATGCTGATAGGTTAGCTGTTGTCTCTTTTCCCCCCACCAGCAAATAAAAAAATCCTCAGACATTCTATTTGAATATGAATTCTGGTATGATTTTTTTTCATGTTGGTGGAGTCCATATAAAAACTCACTATTTTTGCTGTATGAGCATAGTTTTTCCTAGTTCCTCTTCCTTCCTATCTCTTTTTCTTTCCAGAAGTGGCCTGTATCTTAATTTATTTTTTTTTCCTCTTGCATGCTTATCAGAACCTCATTCTCTTAGTGTATCTAAATGAAGAACAAAATTAAATGCTACCTCAAGGTAGCTTTTAGAAATTTATCCAACAATGTAGCATTGATAGCTTCTCTCCTTAAGCAGCTTCTTCATAACTTTCCTGCCAATGTTTGCTTATTAACCTCAGTAAAAATCTATTTGGCCTGACCAGGCGGTGGTGCAGTGGATAGAGCGTCGGACTGGGATGTGGAGGACCCAGGTTCAAGACCCCGAGGTTGCCAGCTTGAGCGCGGGCTCATCAGGTTTGAGTAATGCTCACCGGCTTGAGGCCAAGGTTGCTGGCTTGAGCAAGGGGTCACTCTGTAGGCTGTAGCCCCTGGGTCAAGGCACATATGAGAAAGCAATCAATGAACAACTAAAGTGTTCCAACGAAAAACTGATGATTGATGCTTCTCATCTCTCTCAGTTCCTGTCTGTCGGTCCCTATCTATCTCCCTCTCTGACTCTCTGTCATGTAAAAAAAAATTTTTTTTTAATCTATTTGGGGAATTTGAGACATTTCCTTCTCTCTCTATTTTCTCAAATTTTATATAAAGTATCCCAACACATACATCAGGATTTAGTGGCATAGTGTAAAACTGTAAGCATGATAATTGTTTATCTTTTAGATTGATAGAAAATTTGCATTTTATTGCATGATAAATCCATGGTTGTTTTAACAACACTAAGTTACTTAACACTGAGTAAAACTTGCCTCCTAAGAGATATGCTGCATTTATTCTATATTCTGGTACATTCCATTCCTGAGCTTAGCCCCTGTTTGAAAAGTCTGACTGTATAGTATTGTTCAGCTGGATTGTAAGGCTGCTCTTAAACTTAAAAAAAAAAAGAAAAGATGCAGATGAGGCCTCCAGCTGTCTCTCAAATGATGTGAGTAGGAAAGAGCAGAAAGTTCTTACACAAATATCAAGGCTTAATTTTTTATAATTACTTTTTTGATTATTTATTGATTGATTTTAGAGAGGAAGGGAGAGAAAGAAACATCTATTTGTTGTTCCTCTTACTTATGCATTCATTGGTTGATTCTTGTATGTGCCCTGATCATGGGATCAAACCTGAAACCTTGGCATGTTGGGATGGATGCCCTAACCAGCTGAGCTACTTGGCTTAATTTACCACCCATTCTTTTTCTATGGAGTCTGTAGCAGTCCTGCTTTCATAATTGCCTTCAATTTGATTGGACCTTGGGATCTAGGAAGAAAGATGGGGAGAGAGGAAAGAAGCAATTATAGAATCAATTGAATATAATTTCCTCAACCTAGTTCTTCATAATCTATATAGTAGCCAGTAGGCACATGTAGCTATTGAACTCTTGAAATGTGGCTAGTGCAATGGAAGAATAGAGTTTTTACTTTTATTTAATTTAAAATTAAATATTGAAGGAGCGGGAAATATTTTTTCCTTACATACTACTTTATTGTTTGGGTAGGACTACATTTCAGTTTAACTTGGAAATTTAATATCTGAATTTATAAATAAATACCATATTTTAGACTTAGTATTTAAAAAAGAATGCAGAATATCTCAATTTTTATATTGATTACATGTTAAAAATGGCATTTTTTATATACTAGGGTACCTAACATTAAATTAACATGTTTATTTGTACTTTTTAAGTTGGCATTAAAAATATAAATTATATATTTGGCTCACATATTTTTATTTTTTTAATTTCTTTTACAGAAACAGAGAGAGTCAGAGAGAGGGATAGATAGGGACAGACAGGAACGGAGAGAGATGACAAGCATCAATCATCAGTTTTTTGTTGCAACACCTTAGTTGTTCTTTGATTGATTTCTCATATGTGCCTTGACCGTGGGCCTTCAGCAGACCCAGTAACCCCTTGCTCAAGCCAGTGACCTTGGGTCCAAGCTGGTGAGCTTTTTTGCTCAAACCCGATGAGCCCACGCTCAAGCTGGTGACCTCGGGGTCTTGAACCTGGGTCTTCTGCATCCCAGTCCGATGCTTTATCCCCTGAGCCACCACCTGGTCAGGCAGTGGCTCACATATTGAAGAATGCTGATCTAGCCAACTAAATCCAATCTTATTTTCC
This sequence comes from Saccopteryx bilineata, assembly GCF_036850765.1. Lineage (NCBI taxonomy): Eukaryota > Metazoa > Chordata > Mammalia > Chiroptera > Emballonuridae > Saccopteryx > Saccopteryx bilineata. Next base: position 87,140,411 of record NC_089492.1, read on the forward strand.
ATACCTTCCTTCAGCAGGGAAGTTTCTGAGGATCAGGAAGGAGAATCTGTACCTAACTCCTTGAACACTAAGGGAGGTATGGCTGCTTTTGGGTCACTGTGAGTTATGGATTCAGAGGTTCTCATTAGGGTCTTGAGTAGTTTTCTGCTTTGTCTATTTTTACTTCCATTTCTTATTACCTTATAAATGCTTTGACCATGAAAGTAATAACAACTGTAGTGATATATGAACTAATTATCACCAAACATGGTAGTGATTATGCATATTGTTAAATATGGATGGATTAACTTTGTTTCAAATTTTATTAGATTATAGCACGTACATTCATGTACACTTAAAATCAGCCACTCAAATAGCATGCTCATGCACTCAAGTTTAAATATGAAGGGATCAATTTATGAGAATCCCTCAAAGTACACACACTATACATCTCTTTGCTGGAATTATTTTCAACTTTCCAATAAATGCTATTGAATAAGCAAATTTTATTACATATCAAGGAAAATACATTTTTTGGGGGGGTTGCTTTTTAATATAATGCTTAATATTGATTATAATTTAGTTCTAGAAATAGTTTACCTTGTTCTGTAAAAAAAAGTGGCATATAACAACCATATGATAAATTATGTCAATACAAGCAGAATAAAAATTACCAGGAAAAAAGAATATCACAAATAGATTATAAACTTAGCATTGTTTCTATAGTTAACTTTCAAATTTGGCTTTGAGTTCTCCAGTAGTTAAAGGAAAATGGTATACAGGATCTAATTTCTTGGGAGAAGGAGATACATCAGATACCCAAAGAAAACACAACATTTTTTAGTACTGACTTCTAAAAGTGCTTTCACATGTAAGTCATTGTCACAACATTTTAGTAGCAAGTTCAATAACATTTCACATGACTGCATCTGGTGGTGTCATCCAATTAGTGGTTTTTACATAGAAATGAGTAAGAATGTGATAAATAATTGTATGTTTTATTTTTACAGGAATCTTGGGAAGCCAAAATGAGGCATAATCAGCTATGTTGTCAGACACCACCTACTGTCACTGTTCATGTAAAATCTGGGTCAAATAGATCATATCAGCATAAAAAACCTATTAACCTGAAACGTCCTATTTTTAAAGATAGTTGGCCAACATCTGAAAAAAATGCTCAGAATAGCAACAAATCTAAACGCCCCAAAGGACCCTGTCTGGTTATACAGCGTCAGGAAATGACTGCTTTCTTTAAATTATTTGGTAGGTTTAAAATATTGTAATAGTGGTAATTAGAGAGTACTTAAAAATTAGAGAATGTAAAGATCTAGGTATTTTATTTTCATAATAATCAAAAAGGATGCTATTATTTCCTAGCAGATTTCTCATTTTCAACCAAATCTATTTTTATTTTACTTCTTTTTATAAATATTGTGTTTTGTTTTGAAACTTTTGGATTAGAAATTTAAAGTCTAAGTGTCAAATGTAAACTCTGGGCAATTCAAATTCATAGCATGAGTTTTCTATGACCTCAAGTGAAAACAACAAAAAAAAACTGCATAAAATCTCAGCCAAGCGAACTGAGCCGGTTTCAGGGTTTTCCCAAGACTTTCAGTGCTATAACGGAGTAAACTGGGAAGGTAGTCAGTCAACTTAGAGAAGTTTCAGTATTATATCTGGGGAATATTGTTAAAAATAAACTAGACTTAATCATGTTCATATAGTTTGTATCATAAGACAGTGAGTGCTACTTTGATGATAAATGTTTTTAAAATCATCAAAAAGAAACTTTCTTAGAGTACTTCTACTGGCCGACAAAGAAAGGGGTTTTGTTTAGTTTTGGTTTTGTTATGAAGTAGAGGTAGTACGGTAGACAGAAGAAAGGATAGGATAGACAGAGTCTAGTAAATATTTCAGAAATGAAGTCAAGTAGATTCCACAGCCTGTAGGTAGAGGTAATAAGCTTTGTTGTTTATAGAGAAAGGCAGATGTGTGTAGGAGGACAGAGTTGAGAATAAGAGTATATGCTCTGCTTAGAGGACAGAAATTTTTTTTAAAACAATGAGAACAAGCTGGTTAAAAGTTAAAGACAAGCAAAATTAGTTAAAAAAAATATAACTAATATAAGTAGGAAAATGTTGAACTATCAGGATATTCCCAGTGCTGTTAATACAAGTTTGCCTCTCTATTAAAAGTAGAGCACAAATCTATTATTATTATTATTAATTATAACTGATAATGAGATATAAGAGAAAGTCCCTGACTACCTTTTAGGTAATTTAAGAAATAAAAATGGAATTAACAAGACAAATGAATTATTCTCAGAAAGTCAGTACTTACTCTTGGAATTTTTTATGTATTTGACTACATACCATATTTCCCCATGTATAAGATGCTTCTATGTATAAGACGTACCTTAATTTTGGGGCTTGAAATTTGAAACAAAATGTATTACATAAAGTTATTGAACTTGTTTTATTTATCAACAACAATGAGCGCAAGAACAAGTGTGAAAAAGCAGTAAATGCAAGTAAAAAAATCTCCAAATCTGTATAAGACACCCCCAGTTTTTAGACCCCACATTTTTTGAAAAATTGTGTGTCTTATACATGGGAAAATATGGTAGATATTGCTAGGTTGTAAAAATTAATATAAAAAAGTTATGCTTTGTTATTTAACTTAAAATGAAAGGGGGAAATGGAAAAAACATTTTTCTCAGATTATATTCTGCAACAAACCAATATTTTTAAAAACTCTACATTTTAGCCTTATAAAATTGAAATAAGTCCTTTTAACCTTCTTGGATGTTATTCTTTTTTTTTTAACAGCATTTCTTTGTTGATTTTTTTGTCTTAATACTTAGTTTCTCCAAAATTAAATGTTAATTATAAATAATTAATTATGAATCTTCTTTACATAGACATTTTCATGTGTATTTAGATAATAGATAATTGGACAGACATAAATAGGAAGAAAGAAGAATCCAAAACTGAAAACACCCTGTGACGAGAAAGGAGAAAGCATTTAGAAAAAAATATTGAATAAAATATTTAGAAAACAGAGTATCCATTAAGTCATTATTTTTTAAAGACTGAAAGAGCTATTGGGATATTCAATAACAAACTTTTTTGTTTTTGAGAGGAGGGGAGATAGACTCCTGCATGTGCTCCTGGTAACTCCTGTCTTGGCCCAATGCTGGAACCAACCACTCTATCCTTAGCTCCCTAGGCTGATGCTCGAACCAATTAAGCCACTGGCTGCGAGAGGGGAAGAGAGAGAGGAAAGGGGAGAGAGAGGGCAAGAGACGCAGGTGGTTGCTTTTCATGTGTGCCCTGACCAGGAATCAAACCTGGGATATCTGTATGCTGGGCCAATGCTCTATCCGCTGAGCCAACCAGCCAGGGCTTGAACTATATATTGAGGCAAATCATATGGTAAACCAAAGAATAAAGCAGTAACTTTTTGTATAGTGCTTGCAATGGTAAATAAACCAATCTCCTTATATAGAAATTCTTCAAAAGGAAATATGCTACCTTTAAAAGACAAGTCATAGCTATCTTTTGTTGTAGATGATGATTTAATTCAAGATTTCTTGTGGATGGATTGCTGCTGTAAAATTGCAGACAAGGTAAATTTGGTAACAGTATAATCATTAATCAGCTTTATATTACCAGACCATCAGAACTTTAATGAAATCTTATAAGAATTTTCTATCCTCCTGGTTAAGTTTAGGAAAAGAAATAACCTGCATTGCTCCTTCAAAGTGGAATCCTTATACATTAATTTTTTTTGAAATTAGTATATACTCTAGATTCATTCTATATTTTGGGAAATTGTAAAGTATTATTGGTTAGATGTAAAAGACCTAAGACTATCTCTTTGATTGAAAACAAGAATCAGTATCGATTTAATATATTTTGATCAGAATTACCACCTTTTTTCAGACTGGAGAAAGAATATTCTGAGATTTATTCCACTAAGGCAGTCTGTTAATATTTTAATATTTTGTTCATAATTTTGATAGAAACAAATCTCAGTAATCTTGTAGAGTAAAATTAGCTTATGTTCTTTAACATCAAGTTTCATTTTTAAAAAATTTATGCTAACTTCCATAATGTTCCAAGATGTTTCTATTAGATTTAGCTGAAGAGTTACAATTTCAGCTTTGTAAATGCCATCTTCAACCAGGTAATCATATCAGAAAATTTAGTATGATTTCACATCACATTTAATATACCAAACGACAGAATTTGGAAATTTAATTTCAGAAAATTTCAACCATACACAACTTAGGGTAGAGATGAAAACAAAGACCCTCCATGTGCCTGTCTCATTATAACAATAAACTGTCGACCATTCTTTTTTTTAGCAAGAGAGACAGAGACAGACAGACAATTGTAGCACTTTAGTTCCTTGATTGCTTCTCATACTTGCATTGACTGGGGGACTCCAGTTGAGCCAATGACCCCTTGATCAAGCCAGCAACCTTGGACTTCAAGCCAGCAACCTTTGGGTTCAAGCCAGCAACCATACGATCATGTCTGTGATCCCATGCTCAAGCCAGTGACCCCACATTCAAGCTGGTGAGCCTGTGCTTGAGCTGGCGACCTCAGGGCTTGAACCTGGAACCTCAATATCCCGGATGTACACTTTATTCACTGTGCTACCACTGGTCAGGCTATAGGCCATTATTGTTTCTTCTAATTCCTCTCCCCAAAATAAAGTTCTAGACATTCTAATATTTTACCCGTAAATATTTCAAGATGTATCTCTAAAAGATATCTTTTTAAACATAATCACAATGTCACTAACACTTTAATAAACAGTACTGCCTTAATATCAAATATATAGTTCATGTGGCATAGTTTTTAAAAAGTATTTTTTATTGAGTTTTAGAGAGTAGGGGAAGAGCAGGAAATGTCAACTTGCAGTAGTTAACTCTCACATCCCAGGGCCTTGAACCAGTGACCTCAGCATTCCAGGGTGACACTCCATTTACTGCTCTACCACAGGTCAGGCATTATGTGGTATAGTTTTAAACTTTATGATTTTAAGTGCATTACAATAATTAAAGTAGTTGGGAGCACTATATTTCAACATGATTTCCAGAGTTCTCTACTAAAAATTACATTAAGACTTGGAATCTCCTTTATGGCCAATCTGTGAAGGTACGATGAATAGGCATTTTATGAGAGGGAATCTAATTCATCGATATTATAGCAACTTGTTTTTAAGTTAAATAGCCAGAACTTGGCATGGTGCCGCATACCAGGCTAGACATGTATCTTTTTAATAATTTAGAACTTTTTTTAATGGAGATAAAGCCATATTCTAACTTTTTTGTGTGTGTGTGACAGAGACAGTCAGAGAGAGGGACAGACAAGCAGGGATGGAGGGAGATGAGAAGCATCAATTCTTCATTGTGGCACATCAGTTCATTGATTGCTTTCTCATATGTGCCTTGACTGGGGGGCTACAGCAGAGCAAGTGTCCCCTTGCTCAAGCCAGCGACTTTGAGCTCAAGCTAGAAACCTCACGCTCAAGCTGGATGAGCCCACACTCAAGCAGGTGACCTCGGGGTTTCAAACCTGGGTCCTCCACATCCCAGTCCGACATTCTATTCACTGCGCCACCGCTTGGTCATGCCCATATTCTAATTTTTAATAAGGAGTTATTTTTTAAAACTATGTTAAAAAATGAATATGGATGTCTGTAACTAAAAGCATTCAGGAGAAACCATTTGTATATATACATACATCAAGCCACTGTGGCAACCTAGTAACAATTAGTGAATCTAGGTGAAGGATATATGTTTCTTCATCTTATGATTATTTCAACTTCTCTATAGTTTTGAAATTTAAGATAGAAAAAATTTGTTTTGTTTTTTTTGTTTTTTTTTTTTTTTTTCCATTTTTCTGAAGCTGGAAACAGGGAGAGACAGTCAGATAGACTCCCGCATGCGCCCGACCGGGATCCACCCGGCACGCCCACCAGGGGCGACGCTCTGCCCACCAGGGGGTGATGCTCTGCCCATCCTGGGCGTCGCCATATTGCGACCAGAGCCACTCTAGCGCCTGAGGCAGAGGCCACAGAGCCATCCCCAGCGCCCGGGCCATCTTTGCTCCAATGGAGCCTCGGCTGCGGGAGGGGAAGAGAGAGACAGAGAGGAAAGCGTGGCAGAGGGGTGGAGAAGCAAATGGGCGCTTCTCCTGTGTGCCCTGGCCGGGAATCGAACCCGGGTCCTCCGCACGCTAGGCTGACGCTCTACCGCTGAGCCAACCGGCCAGGGCAAAAATTTGGTTTTTAGTTCAAAAATATTGGCAAGCCTGACCAGGCATTGGCGCAGGATAGAGCATCGACCTGGGATGCTGAGGACCCAGGTTCAAAACCTCAAGTTTGCTGGCTTGAGTGCGGGCTCACCAGCTGGAGCACAGGGTTGATGGTTTGAACCCAAAGGTTGCTGGTTTGAAGCCCAAGGTTGCGGGCTTGAGCAGAAGGTCACTGGCTCAGCTGGAGCTCCTCCCTCCCACCCCATCAAGACACATGAAAAAGCAATTAATGAACAACTAAAGTACGGCAACAAGTTGATGCTTCTCATCTCTCTCCCTTCCTGTCTGTCCCTGTCTGTCCTTCTATCTCTCAAAAAGATGTATTGGAAATAAAATTCAGGAGTTCATATAATCTTAATCATGAAAAATGGTCAAGAATTATTTCTCACTGTTCCCATGGATTATAGGAAACCAAAAAATAAGGACTCAAATAGATAATTCTATAGTAAATATAATGCTTTATTGTTTTAGCTCATTATTCATCTTAAAGGTAACTATTTTAAAGCATTAAGCAAAACATTAATATTAACTTTTAACTTTTTTGCCTATAGTATCTTTTGGCTATGACCTTCGTTTATTTCAAGAGGGCTAAATTTACTATAAATGAGCATACCAGGATGAATTTCTTTATTGCTCTGTAAGTATGCTTTCTCCTAAGTGTTTTTTGTGGTAGTTATTTATAATATATATGGTACTTCTATCTAAAACAGGCTGTTTAAAACCTGGTATCTTTGAAGAGACTTTCTTTATAAAAGCTATACAGTTTTTATTTCACTAGGATATTTTATGTTTTCACTGATCTTATCTTGCTTTATGCCTAAGATTTATTATTTAGTGTTCTACTTGAATTTGATTGTACCTTTTACATTTTCAGAATCTTCCATATAAATTGTCCCAAATTCTCCTCTTTTGGACTTAGTTGTTTCTTTTTAAGCCAGAATATTTTCTTTGAAATTTTCGGTTAATATATCATAAAAATCATTATCCTTGTTGCCCCTTTACATTGAACAGCTTGTGGAAAAAGTTCCACATGTGGACATGCTCAGTATGGATTTCTGCCCATAATATAGGAGTTAATCATATCTGATACCTATAATATCTACTCATTGTTTTACTTAACACACAATACTTTGACCAAGGCATATTGTTTTTCAATTCTTCCACTGACTTTAGACCATTTATACTAGCTTTGTGATCTGGTAAATGTTTTTAATAACATGGCTTTCCAATCCCTAGGTCAAAATTCTGCTAGAATCACTGTAAATTAAGACACACACACACACACACACACACACTCTCTCTCTCTCTCTCTCTCTCTCTAATTTGAGAGAAGGGGAGATAGACTCCCACATGCATCCCAACCAGGATCCACCCAGCAACCGCCATCTGAAGCCAATGCTTTGCCCATCTGGGGCCCATGCTCACAACCAATAGTGCCTAAGGCAGAGTCTCCACAGCCATCCTCAGTGCCTGGGGCCAGCGTGCTCAAGTCAATCAAGCCATGGCTGCCTTTATAGAGGAGAGGACTTGACTCATATAATGAATGGGTTTAGCAATGAGGTGCTTTATAATAAGGTAATATTAAAACATGTAAAGTTATTTTAAGGAAAGAAATAATGTTGGTACTCATTTTTTATTAATGTAACTAAATATGAATGTGCATATGGTTTTAAAAGGTACATGAGAATATATAATTAAAAGTAAGTCTTCCACCCTGGCCGGTTGGCTCAGCGGTAGAGCGTCAGCCTAGCGTGCGGAGGACCCGGGTTCGATTCCCGGCCAGGGCACACAGGAGAAGCACCCATTTACTTCTCCACCCCTCCGCCGCGCTTTCCTCTCTGTCTCTCTCTTCCCCTCCCGCAGCCAAGGCTCCATTGGAGCAAAGATGGCCCGGGCGCTGGGGATGGCTCTGTGGCCTCTGCCTCAGGCGCTAGAGTGGCTCTGGTCGCAACATGGCGACACCCAGGATGGGCAGAGCATCGCCCCCTGGTGGGCAGAGCGTCGCCCCTGGTGGGCGTGCTGGGTGGATCCCGGTCGGGCGCATGTGGGAGTCTGTCTGACTGTCTCTCCCTGTTTCCAGCTTCAGAAAAATGAAAAAAAAAAAAAAGAAAAGTAAGTCTTCCTCCTATCTCAAGGCCTTGGCCTCCCTCCTCAAGGACAATTAACTGTTTCATATGTATCTATCTGGAAATAATTTTCTATACATGAACCAATGTGTATATTACATGAATAGAACTGTACCTTAAAATTTTTTTAATTTGAAATGCATACAAAAGAACACATGGTTTGTGTAGCTATAGTTCATTTTCACTGCAGTATAATATTGTTGATTATATATTTGGATTTTTTTCTACCATCTTGTTATGTACTTTCTATATGTCTCCCTCTTTTTTTCATTTCTTCTTTTCCTTCCATTTTAATCTTTTATTATTGTTGAGATTTTTAAATTTTTTATTTTTATTTTTTAATAACTTTTTATTAATTTTAATGGGGTGACATCAATAAATCAGGGTATATATATTCAAAGAAAACATGTCCAGGTTATCTTGTCATTCAATTATGTTGCATACCCATCACCCAAAGTCAGATTGTCCTCCGTCACCTTTTATCTAGTTTTCTTTGTGCCCCTCCCCCTGCCCCTCTCCCCCACCCCCCCATAACCACCACACTCTTGTCTATGTCTCTTAGTCTCGTTTTTATGTCCCACCAATGTATAGAATCCTGCAGTTCTTGTTTTTTTCTGATTTACTTATTTCACTCCGTATAATGTTATCAAGATCCCACCATTTTGTTGTAAATGATCCGATGTCATCATTTCTTATGGCTGAGTATCATACCCTAGTGTATATGTGCCACATCTTCTTTATCCAGTCTTCTATTTTTTTTTTACAGTGATTAAAGCCTTTAAGCAAACTCTTGGCCAATACAGCAAGAATCCATAAAAGAGTAGTGTCCTTAACATGTTCACCAAGTCCAAGTTGGCACCATCACCATGCCAAATCCCTGAAAAATGCAACCCAACCCCAGTTCAGTCTGTTAGGAGCTGTCACAAGGAGTAGTAGTCCAGGAAAAGTCCACATCCAGGAAAAATCCGCATGGCACTAGAATTGTTGTCACAATTCTATACTTTGCAGCTCACATCCAAGTCCCAATGACTGCTGCTTCTAGCTGGTAATGATTCAGGTAGACTGGAAAAGCCATCTGCAGCATGTGTGGATATGGAGCTTCTGTTCTCCTCTGCCTGGAGAGATGAGACCAGGTTGCTTTTCCCTGGAGCTCTGCGACTGTGGCATGGTAAAGAGAACCTTGGGATACACTAAGGGTGGCAAAGGTAGATTCATAATAGAAGTTGGAAAAAGGGGAAAAGAGAGCTCTAAATTAGGAGTAGGTCCTAGCCTGAAATATGAGTGGGACATTGAGGTAGGAGGGATAAAGGAAACACTATATATTAAAGCAGCAGAAAATAGGACTATCAACACCCACAACAGAGATCTTTGAGGGAAGAATAAAAAACCGGACTATTCAGGCAAGACATAGTTAAGTGGCCCTTGTGCAAATGAGATCAGTTTACCTGCTTCTTGGAAGAAATACCCTAGGCTTGTCCACAGTGTCGTAGATGGGGCCGACGGCCCTGGGCACCTTCAGCCTTCAGTGGCAAACCCCAGCATTCTTGGCAAGGTTAGGTCATAGGTGGCTGGAGCAGGGCTGGAAGAGACTGAACCCTCCCTTAGAGGAACGAGGGGGAAGCCTACCTTCCAGTGTCCCTGTTTCCTCACAGCAGAGGCATGTAAGCTTGGCAGGCTCTAGCTCAATGACCTTCCTTTCCACTATTGAAGCAGGACCCAGATGGCATCCTATGAGACTCCTTTGGGGCGTTGGAGCCTTTAAGGGCGTATCCTAAAAGCTGGTAGTTCACCTGATCTCTATTGGGCTTTTTCTGCCTCTTGGTATTTTAAAAGCCATGCTCAGAAGATCTCGCTGAGGGGTTTGAGGATCCCCATCCACCTATATAAATCTTTTCCATATATCTGGAGCTATTTGGAAAAAGACAAAACAGTGTTAGCTGGATCAAATAAAAGAAGGTAGAAGTTTGCAGGAGAAAAAGATTTGGTGTCTCCTGTTCATCAGTATTCAAAAGAAATTTAAAAATTTTTAAGTAAAAAGCATGATATGGTAGACCCGTAGGAGTTCCAGGATATGACTCCCCCCTTTTAAATTTTTTTAAATTGACCTTAAAAAAGTTTCTGGGTACACTTTAATAATACCTTGACTTTAAAGATTGTAAGAAATACACATAATTCAAAAGGTTTGACAAAATACAGTAAATGCTTTTGCTCCATATGCAGGAGCATTGTCAGTTTAATCAGTTTAGGAAATCCAATAATAGAACAATGCATACAGACAATGAGCTATCACATGCTTAACAGCCTCTCCTGTTCTGACAGAGGTTATTATAAATCCGGAATATGTATCCACTGTAACGTGGACATAGGACTGTTTACCAAATGAAGGTATATGAGTAACATCCATTTGCCAAAGTTGTCCTGGTAGGGGTCCTTGAGGGTTAACTCCAAATGAAGGGACAGATTGTAGTATAGGACCCCTTGGACAGGATTTCCCAATCTGCCGTGCTGGTTCCCAAGAAAGTTGAAAAGTTTACACAGGGCTGCAGCGTTCTGGTGATGAATAGTATGAAACTGAATTGCTCAATCTGTCATGGTTGCTCCAAATAATTTTCTTTTGGGTAGCTTGATCAACAAGAGCATTCCCTTGTGCTAAAGCTCCAGGGAGCATGAAGTGAGCTCAAGTATGTCCTATAAAACATGGAGCTCTATGTTGACATACAAGTCTTTGAAGAAAGAGGAACTGCTGAAATAGTTCATCAGCATTTGTTCTTGAGACAGCAGTCTTTATAGTGGAAACACCATAAGTAAATATTTACTGTCTGTATATAGATTAAAGGGGGAATATGGCAAATGCTGAAAAGCCATGATAATGGCATATAATTCTAGACTTTGAGCTGATTTTAAGTTGACAGTTTCAATATAAAGTTGTCCATTGATTTGCAAGAGCAATTTGCCATTTAGTGGAAGTTTCCCAGAGCCATTGTTATTGATCCTTTGAAAAAAGGAACAACAATAATTTTGAGGCTCAAAACCTATAAGCTGTAAGGGTCACCTATGACCCTTGATAATCCAGGAGGCAACAAGATCAAAATATGGAAGTGTATTCCATGGGCTATTAGATGGTTCAATGTGCCCAAGCTGTAGCTGCTCTTGTACCAATTGAGCAACTGCCCTAAGTTTCTCCTGAGAAAAAGGCCATTGGTCTACCCATATAGGATTATCTGATTTCCAAATAATTGGGTCTGCACAATGCATTATTGAGGTAGCAGGAGCTACCAAGGTCCCTATGCTAAATTTTGGTATCCTAATCCACACCTTCTGGTATTGGGTGCCACTTCTATGGGAGTGAGAATTCCTCACTGTTCTTTCCCTAGTCCCTTGGTGGGCAAAAATCCCCGATCAAGCATCTGAGTACTGACTAAACCATTAGGACCGACAAGCAATGCTCCCATATTTTTCAAAACATCTCTACCCCACAAATTAACTGGCCATCCAGGGAGCACATAAGGCTTAAAAAGTCCAGAATGACCTTCTTAATCTTCCCAATGCAGAAAACTAGAACTCTGTTGAGGGGATTTATCTGCCCTATACCTTGTAATTCTGTGGCTGCTGCATGAGTGGGCCAGGAAGGAGGCCAATGTAGCTTAGCAATAACAGATACATCAGCTCCAGTATCTAAAAGTCCTTTAAATTTATGCTCATATATTGTTAGTTCCATTTCAGGGCATTCCTGACCTATTTTTTTAAATTCAATTGGTAAAATCAGAGGAGCCAAATCACCAATTTTCTTGGGGCCCCTTTTGCAAGATACAGCCTGAGAAGCAGAATTAGCATCCTTATACCATTCTTCTAACTGCCTGATTTAGCCGTGAGACAAATTCTTTTTTTTTTTTTGATTAATTTTAATGGAGTGACATTGATAAAATTGTCTTCTGTCACCTTCTAAGTGGTTTTCTTTGTGCCCCTCCTCTTCCCCAACCCCCTCCCACTCCTCCCCCCCACCCTGTAATCCCAACACTGTTGTCCATGTCTCTGAGTCTCATTTTTATGTCCCACCTATGTATGGAATCATATAGTTCTTAGTTTTTTCTTATTATTTCGCTCAGTATAATGTTATCAAGGTCCATCCATGTTATTGTAAATGATCCGATGTCATCATTTCTTATGGCTGAGTAGTATTCCATAGTATATATAGACCACAGCTTTTTAATCCATTTGTCCTCTCACGGACACTTGGGCTGTTTCCAGAGCTTTGCTGTTGTGAACAATGCTGTCATAAACATGGGGGTGCATTTCTTCTTTTCAAACGGTGCTATGGTGTTCTTGGGGTGTATTCCTAACAGTGGTATAGCTGGGTCAAAAGGCAGTTTGATTTTTAATTTCTTGAGGAATCTCCATACTGTTTTCCACAGTGGCTGCACCAGTCTGCATTCCCACCAGCAGTGCAAGAGGGTTCCCTTTTCTCCACATCCTTGCCAGCACTTATTCTGTGTTGTTTTATTGATGAGCACCATTCTGACTGGTGTGAGGTGATATCTCATTGTGGTTTTAATTTGCATTTCTCTAATGATTAGTGATGTTGAGCATTTTTCATATGCCTATTGGCCATCTGTATGTCCTCTTTGGAGAAGTGTCTATTCATTTCTTTTGCCCATTTTTGGATTGGATTGTTTGTCTTCCTGGTATTAAGTTTTACAAGTTCTTTATAAATTTTGGTTATTAACCCCTTATCAGACGCATTGTCAAATATATTCTCCCATTGTGTAGTTTGTCTTTTTATTCTGTTCTTATTGTCTTTAGCTGTGCAGAAGCTTTTTAGTTTGATAAAGTCCCATTTGTTTATCCTGTCTTTTATTTCACTTGCCTGTGAAGACAGATTGGCAAATATATTGCTGCAAGAGATGTCAGAGAGCTTACTGCCTATGTTTTCTTCTAAGATGCTTATGGTTTTACGGCTTACATTTAAGTCTTTTATCCATTTTGAGTTTATTTTTGTGAATGGTGTAAGTTGGTGGTCTAGTTTCATTTTTTTGCAGGTAGCTGTCCAATTTTCCAACACCATTTGTTGAAGAGGCTGTCTTTACTCCAATGTATGCTCTTACCTCCTTCGTCAAATATCAGTTGTTCATAAAAGTGTGGGTTTATTTCTGGGTTCTCAGTCTGTTCCATTGATGTATATGCCTGTTCTTATGCCAGTACCAGGCTGTTTTGAGTACAATGGCCTTATAATATAACTGATATCTGGAAGTGTGATACCTCCCACTTTATTCTTCCTTTTCAAGATTGCTGAGGCTATTTGTGGTTTTCTTTTTTGGTTCCATATAAATTTTTGGAATATGTCATTGGTATTTGTCATTGGAATATGTCATTGTCTTTGAAGTAAGTCATTGGTATTTTAATCGGTATTGCATTGAATTTATAAATTGCTTTGCGTAATATAGACATTTTAATGATGTTTATTCTTCCTAACCATGGGCATGGTGTATGCCTCCACTTGTTTGTATCTTCCCTGATTTCTTTTATCAATGTTTTATAATTTTCTGAGTACAAGTCTTTAATCTCCCTGGTTAAATTTATTCCTAGGTACTTTATTTTTTTGGTTGCAATGATAAAGGGGATTGCTTCCTTAATTTCTCTTTCTGACAGTTCATTGTTAGTGTATAAAAATGTCTCTGATTTCTGAGTATTGATTTTATATCCTGCCACCTTGCTGAATTCATTTATCAGGTCCAGTAGTTTTTTGACTGCGACTTTAGGGTTTTCTATATACAATATCATATCATCTGCAAATAATGATAGTTTTACTTCTTCTTTTCCAATTTGGATGCCTTGTATTTCTTTTTCTTGTCTGATTGCTGTGGCTAGGACTTCCAGAACTATGTTGAATAAGAGTGGTGAAAGGGGGCACCCCTGCCTTGTTCCTGATCTTAAGGGGATTGCTTTTAATTTTTGCCCATTGAGTATGATATTGGCTCTGGGTTTGTCATAGATGGCCTTTATCATGTTGAGGTATGTTCCCTGTATTCCCACTTTGCTGAGAGTTTTGATCATGAATGGGTGCTGGATTTTATCAAATGCTTTTTCTGCATCTATTGAAATGATCATGTGGTTTTTCTCCTTCCTTTTGTTTATGTGATGAATCACATTTATTGATTTGCGAATATTGTACCAGCCTTGCCTCCCCAGAATAAATCCCACTTGATCATGGTGTATGATTTTTTTCATATATTGCTGGATCCAGTTTGCTAAAATTTTGTTGAGGATTTTTGCATCTAAATTCATCAGGGATATTGGCCTATAATTTTCTTTCTTTGTGTTGCCTTTGCCTGGTTTTGGAATCAGAATTATGCTCGCCTCATAAAAGGAGCTTGGAAGTCTTCCTTCCTCTTGAATTTTTTGAAATATTTTGAGAAGGATAGGCGTTAGTTCTTCTTTGAATATTTGGTAGAATTCACTTGTGACACCATCAGGCCCAGGACTTTTCTTTTTTGGGAGTTTTTTGATAACTGTTTCAATCTCATTTGTTGTAATTGGTCTGTTTAGGTTTTCTGATTCTTCCAGATTAATTTTTGGAAGATTATATGTTTCAAGGAATTTGTCCATTTCATCTAGATTGTCTAGTTTTTTTGGCGTACAGTTCTTCATAGTATTTTCTTACAATATTTTGTATTTCTGTTGTGTCAGTCATTATTTCTCCACTCTCGTTTCTAATTTTATTTATTTAAGTCCTCTCTCATTTTTTCTTGGTGAGTCTGGTTAAAGGTTCATCGATCTTGTTTACCTTTTCAAAGAACCAGCTCCTGGTTTCACTGATCCTCTGTATTGTTTCTTTAGCCTCTATGGCATTTATTTCTGCTCTGATCTTTATTATTTCCTTCCTTCTACTAGCTCTGGGCTTTACTTGCTGTTCTTTTTCTAGTTCTTTTAGATGTAGAGTCAAGTTGTTTGTTTGAGCTTTTTCTAGCTTCTTGAGGTATGCCTGTAATGCTATAAACTTCCCTCTCAGGACTGCTTTTGCTGTGTCCCATAAATTTTGAGTTGATGTATGCTCATTATCATTTGTTTCTAGGAATTTTTAAATTTCTTCTTTGATCTCATTGTTTACCCATTCATTATTTAATAACATGCTATTTAGTTTCCAAGTGTTTGAGTATTTTTCAGTTTTTCTGTTCTGATTGATTTCTAGTTTAATGCCATTGTGATCAGAGAAAGGGCTCAATATGATTTCAATCTTCTTAAATTTGTTGAGACCACTTTTGTGCCCTAACATGAGGACTATTCTAGAGAATGTACCATGAGCACTTGAAAAGAATGTATATTCTGCTGTTTTAGGGTGAAAGGTTCTGAAGATATCTATTCAATCGAGTTGATCTAATATGTCCTTTAAGTCTGCTGTTTCTTTGTGAGTTTTCCCTCTTGAGGATCTATCTAATGATGTTAATGGGGTATTGAAATCCCCTACTATTATAGTATTGCTGTTGATCTCACCCTTTAAATCCATCAAAGTCTGCTTTATATATTTAGGTGCTCCTATATTAGGTGTGTAGATATTTAAAACGGTTATATCTTCCTGTTGGATTGCTCCCTTTATCATTATGTAGTGACCTTCTTTATCTCTAACTATAGTCTTTGTTTTAAAGTCCAATTTGTCTGATATAAGTATTGCTACCCCAGCTTTTTTTCATTTCCATTTGCGTGAAATATTTTTTTTCCATCCTTTTATCTTTAGTCTATGTGCATCTTTTGATCTAAGGTGTGTCTCTTGTAGACAGCATATGTATGGGTCCTGTTTTCTTATCCACGCAGCTACCCTATGTCTTTTGATTGGATCATTTAATCCATTTACATTTAAGGTTATTATTGATATATAATTGTTTATTGCCATTTTATTCTTTAAAACTGTATTCCTCTTTTGCTATATTCTTTTTCTCCATTACTTTGAATATTTCTTGCCATTCCCTTCTGGCCTCAAGTGTTTCTGTTGAGAAGTCAGAAGTCATCCTTATGGGGGCTCCTTTGTAGGTGATAGTCTTCTTTTCTCTAGCAGCTTTTAATATTTTCTCTTTATCACTTAGCTTTGGTATTTTAATTATGATGTGTCTTGGTGTTGATTTCTTTGGGTTTCTCCTCTGTGCTTCCTGAACATGTGAGATGTTTTCCTGCCTTAATTGAGGGAAATTTTCAGCTATGATATGCTTGAACAGTCTCTATCCCTTGTTCTTTCTCTTCTTCAGGAACCCCTATGATGCAGATGTTATTTCTCTTCATGTTGTCACAGAGCTCTCTTAGAGTTTCCTCAGACCTTTTGAGTCTCTTTTCTTTTTTCTGCTCTGCTTCCATGCCTTTATTTATCATGTCCTCTAACTCACTGATTCGATTCTCTGCTTCATCCATCCTGCTTTTAATTCCTTTCATTGTGTTCTTTATTTCAGATATTGTATTTGTCATTTCTGACTGATTCTTTTTTATTACTTCAATGTCCTTTTTTATGTTTGCTATCTCTTTATTTAGGTATTTGTAATGACCGTCTATTGTTGTTCTAATATCTTTGAGCATCCTAACAATCATTATTTTAAACTCTACATCTGGTAATTTTGTTATATCTGATTCATTTAGGTCCTTTTCTGGGGATTTCTCTTGGTTCATTTGTGTTGCATTTCTCTGCCTTCGCATTTTCTCTGTGTAAAGGAAAGTTTTGGCCACTGGAATCCACTGGGTATGGCCTCTGTTCCCTAGGTATGGTCTGTCTGCAGGCCTGCCACCCCCTCTTCTGTTTCTTTGGATTTGAGCATTGCCGTTGCCTGCCCACAGGGGCTGTTGCTGTGGTTTCCACCTCTCCTTCACAGGAGTGGCTGTGATCACGTGCTCAGGTGCACAAGCCTTGGTGGCCTTGGCCTTTGCCCCACTCTGTGGGTGGCGTTATGCTTGGCCTTGAGGGCAGTGGTGAGCACCTTTGCTCAGCTGTGGGTCTCTGCCTGTTTCCGGGCTTTCGCCCCACCCTTGCAGGAAGAGCCTGTTCATGGAACGGCTGCTAGCCTTGGCTCTACGGGCCGGCAGGACTGCGTGCCCGTGCTCAGCTCAGTAGCAGAACTCTGTCTGTTCTGGGCTTTTGGCTCCACCCCCACGGGAGAAGTCGGCTACCAAGTCAGGCCACAAGCCTCGGTTCCACGGGCAGGGCAAGGCTGTGCTCCTATGCCCTTGCTCAAGGGCTGGTCTCCACCCCTTCCGGGGTTCCCACCCTTCTCCTGCAGGCTGGATTACAGGCTGCCCACGGCTGGGCTTGACCACTTTTGCACACCTACTCCTCCCCAGCCAGGCAAGACTGAGCTCACACATGAGTCCAGTGGTGGCCAGCAGGCTTCCACCCCTGCCGATAGAACTGCGCCTCTGCCTCCCGCTGCCGCCCGCCCTCCAGCGAGTCCTCAGCTGTGTGGGGTGCAGGTGCTGCAGCTCATACCCTAACACTCACTACTGTAGACCTGAAAGCTTCCTCCTGCTAAGCGACTCTGCTCTGAGTGCCGTGGGAGAGCTTGTTTGGTTGGTGTCCTGCTTCCCTTTGCTGGTATTGCTGTTTCCCGGGAAAATATTCACTTCAGATTTGGGGAGTGACTCATCCCAGGGGTTAGGGTGGCTGTCTCCCAAAGTGTTTCTCCCTGTGCC
The DNA here is from genome assembly GCF_036850765.1 of Saccopteryx bilineata. Taxonomy (NCBI): domain Eukaryota; kingdom Metazoa; phylum Chordata; class Mammalia; order Chiroptera; family Emballonuridae; genus Saccopteryx; species Saccopteryx bilineata. The sequence continues at coordinate 87,158,505 of NC_089492.1, forward strand.
TCCTAGATTACACTCTCTTCCTGCTACTCCAGTATTCTCCTCTCTCCCCGTCCCCTGAAGCCCTGGGTGAGTGGTTGTGAGAGAGGTGTTCTGCGCGGTCCCTTTAAGAAGAATCCTGGGTCTGAGAAATCAGTCTCTTTCTCATAAACAGTATCCTGACCTGTTTCCAGCTAAATACTGTCCTTACGCCTCTTCTGGGCTCTGGGGCTGCAGGCTGGGGCTTTGTTCCTGGGATTCAGGACCCTCCCCTCTCTGCTAAACTCACTTCTCGCCACCCGAGTCTCTCCCAGCTGCTGTTAGCTCCGGGGAGCTGGGCAGCCCTCTCCGCGTTTCCACTTTTCCTACCAGTCTCAGTGTGGCTTCTTCAGTGTTCCTTGGTTGAAGAGTCCTCTTAGTTTAGTACAAAGTTGGTTTTACCAGATGATAGTTCTTAAAATTAGCTTGTAATCCACTTTGGTTCTGGGAGGTGGATGTTGGTACGTCTGCCTACTCCAGCGCCATCTTGTCTTCTCGTAAAATTTTTATTTTTGACATCATTTTTTGCCTCTACTTATTTAGAAATTATGCAGTCTATATTTATTCTAGTTATTTTTTAATCATACAACTTTGAGCATTTTAACTCCAATCATCCCCTTCCTCAATTTATATTCTCTTATTTTGTTATTCTATAGTTCTGTCTGATGTCCAAAAAGTTTTATTTTTTTTATACATTCAACATTTAAATTTTTGCACGTATTTATATCTTTGCTTCCTATTCCTTCTTTTATTTCAAACGTTCCACTTAGGATCATTTATCTTCTTTTTGGACTGCTTTAAGGCCTCTCTTGTTTGTTTGTTTGTTTGTTTGTTTGTTTGTTTGTTTGTGACAGAGACAGAGCGAGTCAGAAAGAGGGACAGATAGGGATAAAGCAGGGGTCCCCAAACTTTTTACACGGGGCCAGTTCACTCTCCCTCAGACCATTGGAGGGCCGGATTATAAGAAAAACTATGAACAAATACCTATGCACACTGCACATATTCTTATTTTAAAGTTAAAAAAAATGGAGGCCCTGGCCGGTTGGCTCAGCGGTAGAGCGTCGGCCTGGCGTGTGGGGAACCCGGGTTTGATTCCCGGCCAGGGCACATAGGAGAGGTGCCCATTTGCTTCTCCACCGCCCCCCCCTTCCTCTCTGTCTCTCTCTTCCCCTCCTGCAGCCAAGGCTCCATTGGAGCAAAGATGGCCCGGGCGCTGGGGATGGCTCCTTGGCCTCTGCCCCAGGTGCTAGAGTGGCTCTGGTCGCGGCAGAGTGACGCCTCAGAGGGGCAGAGCATCGCCCCCTGGTGGGCAGAGCGTCACCCCTGGTGGGCGTGCCGGGTGGATCCCGGTCGGGCATATGTGGGAGTCTGTCTGACTGTCTCTCCCCGTTTCCAGCTTCAGAAAAATCCAAAAAAAAAAAAAAAAAAAAAAGGAACTAATACAATATTTAAAATAAAGAACAAGTAAATTTAAATCAACAAACTGACCAGTATTTCAATGGGAACTATGCTCCTCTCACTGACCACCAATGAAAGAGGTGCCCCTTCCGGAAGTGCAGTGGGGGCCAGATAAATGGCCTCAGGGGGCCACATGCAACCCATGGGGCCGTAGTTTGGGGACCCCTGGGATAGAAAGATAGGAAGGAAGAGAGATGAGAAACATTAAATCTTCGTTGGGGCTCCTTAGTTGTCCATTGATTGATTTATCATATGTGCCTTGACCCAGGGGCTACAGCCGACCGAGTGACCCCTTGCTCAAGCCAGTGACCTTGGGCTCAAGCTGGCGACCTTAGGGTCTCGAACCTGGGTCCTCTGCATCTCAGTCTGATGCTCTATCCACTACACCACCGCCTGGTCAGGCTTCCTTCCTTCCTTCCTCCCTTCCTCCCTTCCTCCCTTCCTCCCTTCCTCCCTTCCTCCCTTCCTCCCTTCCTCCCCTCCCTTCTTCCCTCCCCTCCCTTCTTCCCTACTAATTCCAGTATCTTAAGACTTCAGGATCTGTTTCTGCTCGTGGTGCTGTATGTATTTTTGTAATTTTTTTGTTGTTGTAAGTTGCCCATTTTTCTTAAAAAGTCATATATGGGGCTTGTATTTTTTCCAATGGGAAATTGTTGTTTATTCCTGTGTTACCTTTTTTACTCTGGCTGCTTAAGATTTTCTGTTTATTACTGGTTTTATAATCTGATTATGGTGTATCTTCGTGCTCTAGGCTTCACGGAGCTTCTTTGTGGATTTATAATTTTCATCAAATTAAAATTTTTTTTAACCATTTGTGTCTTCAAGTGTTTATTTCTGTTCCCCTGCTACCTTGTAGGGTCTCCAGTTTCACCTTTATTAGGCTACTTGAGTTGTCTCATGGCTCATTGATGCTCTTTTTATTACTTTTGCTTAATTTTCTCTGCGAGTTTAATTTTGGATAGCTTATGTCTTCAATATACAAATTTTCTGCAGCATTTAGTCTGTTACTAATTTTACTAAGTGTATTTTTCATTGTACACATAGTTTTCATCTCTAGAAGTGTGTCTTAACTTTTTGAACCTCTGGAATAGTTATAACTGTTTTAATGTTCTCGACTGTTCTACCATGTGTATCAGTTTTGATTGATTACTCTCATTATGGGTTGTGTTTTCCTGCTTCTGTGTATGCCTGATCCCTTTCAAGCATTTGGCAGGATACCGATTTCCTTTTGTGTATAAGTAAACTACCTGATAGTGGTGAGAGAACAGAAGAAAGGATTGGGGAAACAGTGCCTGACATTTACCTAGGGCTGGAAATAGTGTGTTCCCACCAGCCAGACTGAAAAAACTCATATTCACAGGATATTAAGTACAGTATTTAGGAAGGTCTTGCCTCACTAGTAGGGAAAAATTAGCCGCAGATTGAACATTGCTCCAGATCTACCTAACAAATCATAAAATCCAGACCTGAAAGGGTCAGACTGTTTCTAAGTAACTGCATCCCAAAACCAAAACTCAAGATTTATAGGAATACACAGATATTCAGAACTCATTAAGGTAAAATTACTATTTTTGATCTATTATTTCTTTAATATGAGTGAGGTTGAACATTTTTTATGTGTTTATAGTGATTGGTATTTTATTTATCTGCCCATTTCTGTCCTTTACCTATTTCTTTTTTTTTTGAGTTGTTGTCTTCTTTGTTAGGTATTTGGCCAATACAGTTGAAGAAGATGAAGAAGAATCCAAATATGAAATTTTTCCATGGGCTTTAGGGAAAAACTGGAGAAAATTGTTTCCTAATTTCTTAAAGTTAAGGGACCAACTCTGGGATAGAATTGACTATCGGGCTATTGTAAGCAGGCGATGCTGTGAGGAGGTAAGATTTTAAAATACTTTATATTTATAATCTGTCTTGTGTTCATATCATTTTCCTTTTCTTTTTTCATGTGCTTCTAAAATTTTATTTTTTTCTATATATAAGACTAGACTGTTAACCTTGGTTGTTACCTGGATACAACTTGAGTATTGCAGTGTGGATGTTTTAATTTTATATCACAAGAATTTTAACTTGTCATTTCAGTTTTTCAGAGCAGCCTGCTTCTGTAGTATTTTTATTTTAGTGTGTTTCTCTTATCTAAAAAGACATCAATATATTGAAAAAGAACTGTGCATGTTTCAAAAACCCTTATGGTAATGTCACTGGAGTTGAGTAATAATTTTCATTAAATAAAGTTTATGAAATCTGAAGTCCCCAAGATTGAAATGTGAATTACATAATATAAAATTTATATAAATTTAAATGTTTAAAAACCATACCTTTTTTCACATAGAATGCATAAAGTTTCCTTGATGCTAGATTTTATTTAAGATAAAGCAGAAAGACACTAAAATTTAAAAGACTGGTTATTTTATTTTTTTAAATATTTTATTTATTGACTTTACAGAGAAGGTAGAGAGGGGAGACGAGAAGTAGCATCACTTTAGTTGTTCACTGATTGTTGTATATGCCTTGATTGATCAAGCCCAGGGTTTTGAACTGGTGACCTCACCACAGCATTCCAGGTCAACACTCTATCCACTATGCCACGACAGGCCAAACAAAGATTGGTTATTAAAATGTTCTGGTTTTCAATGAAGAAGAAAATTAATGTTTTAAACTAAAGAAAAATTCTAGGGTAGAAAGTGAAATTAAGGCAGTGATCACTCATTGTAAGCCAGTACTTGTTTAGAAAAGTTTGATAAAGGCAAGCTAGATAATGCTATAAACAAAAGAGATGATGGATTAGTGTCAAACCTGCGGAGAACTTCAGGAGTGTGTCACAAAACTGTCCAGAACTAACCATGTTAATTATATTTATTAATGAGATAAAGTATAGCAAGTATGCACATATTTGTAGATTAAATTAGGAGGGTTGTTGAATGTTGGGGAAAATGCAAGGATTCAGAGATAACTTAGAAAACTATACAGTGGGCCAAGTCTTGACAAGGTTAAAGTCTATAGAAAAATATGAAAAATTGGGTGTATAAGGCTCCCATAATTTAAGGAATTTTCATTAATTAAAGGATTTCAATGATTTAATCCAATCACAGGGCATTAAAAGAGTCCTATATTACTATTTTTTGTGCACCTGTTGCAACCCTTAGAGGTGATAATCCAAGCAAGACCTTATTTGAACAATCTCTCTTTTTTTTTTTTTTTTGAGAGAGAGAGAGAGAGAGAGAGAGAGAGAAAGTGAGCGCAACAGGGTGGGAGAGAGGTGAATAGAATTAACTTGTAGTTACAGCACTTTAATTGTTGATGGATTATTTTTCATATGTGCCTGGACCAGGGAGGGGGGGTGAGGCTCCAGCTGAGCCAGTGACCCCTTGCTTAAGCCAGCGACCTTGGGCTTCAAGCCAGTGACCATGGGATCATGTTGATGCTTCCCATGCTCAAGCAGGCAATCCCACACTCAAAGCTGGCAAGACTGCACTCAAGCTGGCGACCTTGGGGTTTTAAACCTGAGACCTCAGTGTCCCAGGTCAATGCTCTCTCTATTCACTGCACCACCACCAGTCAGATGACAATCTAACTTTTTCCTTTATTTTATTTTATTTTATTTTTATTTTTTGTATTTCTCTGAAGCTGGAAACGGGGAGAGACAGTCAGACAGACTCCCGCATGCACCCAACCGGGTGGATCCCACCAGGGGCGAAGCTCTGCCCACCAGGGGGCGATGCTCTGCCCCTCCGGGGCGTCGCTCTGTCACAACCAGAGCCACTCTAGCGCCTGGGGCAGAGGCCAAGGAGCCATCCCCAGTGCCCGGGCCATCTTTGCTCCAATGGAGCCTTGGCTGCGGGAGGGGAAGAGAGAGACAGAGAGGAAGGAGAGGGGGAGGGGCGGAGAAGCAGATGGGCGCTTCTCCTGTGTGCCCTGGCCGGGAATCGAACCCAGGACTTCTGCACGCCAGGCCGACACTCTACCACTGAGCCAAACGGCCAGGGCATACAATCTAACTTTTTCTAAGTAAACACTTCAAGCCCCATGGAATACTCAGCTGAGATTATGGAGGGAGCAGCAGAAGCAAGAGGCCAGGACAGGCAATAATTACCTCATGGCAGACTAACCCACCTATTCCTAAAATGCAAGGACTAGTATCTTTTAAATTGCAACAATGTTAATTTACACTAGTGGAGCTGGAATTCCACAGTTGCTGACACGAGATTATTAAAGAACCAGATAATAGAGTGACTTAATGGTGGTTGTGTGTAAAAGACTAAAAAGTTTCAGACAGCTGTAAACTCAGTATTATAATGGGATTTACAGTAAAGGTTAGTCTCAGGATTCAACATGGAGAACTAACAGATCTCTCCACTAATTTCAGATCCCATATCACATTTCCTATTTATATTCCAGATTTCTCAAACTTAACATGCTATAAATTGAATTTTTGATTCCCCCACATACACATCTACACCTGATCCTCCTACAATCTTCCACATTAATAAATGGTAACTTCATCCTTCTAGTTGTTCAGGCCAAAAAACTGTCAGCCTAGATTTTTCTTTTTCTTGAATCCATATCTTAAAATAAAATCCAGCTTCCTGCCATTTCTCACCTTCTCCACCACTAAGACCTACTTGGATTATCATCTATTGCCTTGATTATTGCCGTAACCTTTCAAATAGTCTTTCTTATAACCTTTCTTCCCTATAGTCTATTCTTCGTACAGCAGCCAGAGTAAAATCTTTAGAAGTTAAGTGAAATCATTACTCCTCTACTCAGAAGCCTCAAGGCCTCCCATCTCACACAGAGTAAAAGGCAAAGTTTTTTTTCCTGGCTCTACATAGTCTGTCAACTCTCCTCATTTCTTAGACTTCATTTCCCATCCTTGCCTACTCCTCACCAACCTCCTTCCCACTTCAGGGTCTTTGTATTTGCCACTCCCATTAGCTGGAATGCTTTCCCCCTAGATATTAGTATGTTTCACTTCTTCATTTCATTCAGGACTGCTTAAATGTCACCTCAGAGAAATATTCCCTTAACACCCTATATTGAGTACTATCTCACTCAATGGAAGAAATAGAAGAGTCTAGAAATAAACTCTTACATTTATGTTCAATTGAAATTTGACAAGGCTCAAAATGGATCAAAGATTTAAATGTAAGAACTAAAAACTATAAAACTCTTAAAACATAGGGGAAATTCTTCATAACCTTGGATTAGTTTTCTTAGAGACAATACCAAAAGCACAAGCAACAAAAGAAAGTATAGACAAAAAAATGAAGAAAATATAGACGAAGTGGACACCATTAAAGTTGAAAACTAATCCAACAAAGGACATCATCAAGAAAGTGAAGACAACCCACAAAAAGAGAGAAATTTTTTGTACATCATCTCTCTGATAAGGGACTTGTATCTAGACTATATAAAGAGCTCTTAATTCAATAATAAAAAGAAAATACAATTTTAAAATGTGCAAAGGATCTGAACAGGCAGTTCTCCAAAGAAGATATACAGATGGGCAAAAAAGCTCAACATCATTAGCCACCAGAAAAATGCAAAATCAAAACCATCAGAGGATGCCACTTCATACCCAACTAGGATGGCTATCATAAAAAGACAGATAATTACAAATGTTGGTAAGAATATAGTTCCAATGACCCAGCAATTCCACTCCTAGTTATATAGTTAAGTGAAAACTGTGTCCACAAAAAACTTGTATATGAATGTTCACAGCATTATTTATAATAGTCAAAAGTAGAAACATCCAAATGTCCAACAGCTAATTAATAAACAAAATATGATATATCTATACACTGATATATTACTTGGCAATGAAAAGGAATGTGGTACTGATACATGCTACAACATGGATGAAACAAAATGTTATGCTAAGTAAAAGAAGCCAGTCACAAAGGACTACACATTTTATTATTCTGTTTATGTAAACTGTCTGGAATAGACAAATTGAAAAAGCCTGACCAGATGGTGGCACAGTGGATAGTGTCAACCTGGGATGCTGAAGACCCAGGTTTGAAACTTGGAGGTCTCTGGCTTGAGTGTGGGCTCATACAGCTTGAGCATGGGCTCACCCAATGTGAGCGTAGGGTCACTGGCTCAAGTGTAGGAACATTGATGTGATCCCATGCTTGCTGGCTTGAGCCCAAAGGTTGCTGACTTGAAGCCCAAGGTCACTGGCTTGAGCCCAAGTTTATTGGTTTAAGCAAGGGGTCACTGGCTCAGCTAGAGCCCCCCACCCCAGTCAAGGCACATATGAGAAAGCAATCAATTAACAATTAAAGTGCCTCAACTATGAGTTGATGCTTCTCATCTCTCACCCTTCCTGTCTCTGTCTCTTGCTAAAAAATAATAAAATAAAAATTAGTGGTTGCCAGGAGCTGAGGGAAGAATGAGGTGTGACTACTTTCTTTATGGAATGGTGATGTTCTAAAATTGGCTATGGTAATGGTTGTGCAACTAGGAATATACTAAAAGCCATTAAATTACACTTTAAATGGGTGAACTGTATGGTATTTGAGTTATATTTCAATAAAGCCATTCAAATAGCAAATAGTACCTCCCACTATTATTCCTTTTCCTGTTTTTTTTCATAGGATTTAGCCACCATATAACATACTGTTTTATTTATTAAGCTTGCTAATGTCTATTTCCCCCTACTTGAATATATACTGCTCACAAAAAATTAGGGGATATTTCAGAATAAATATGAAGTGATAAAATATCCCCTAATTTTTGTGAGCAGTATAAATTCCAAGAGGGCAGAGTCTTTACTTTGTTTTTATTGTATCTCTAGCTAACATTCTTTATACCATTATCTTGGGGAAGGCTACAGTAATCCCACATTCTAAGGGTATTTACTAGTCTTAATCTGGGGGTTTTAAGGTTTTCATTTTTAATAGTCCAAGCCTTCTTTTTCCAAATAAAATTTTACACACAATCCCCAAAATTGAGCTTCTCTACCTGCTCTATTTCCCTTAGTACCTCCTAGCAACCCTCGAATATAGTCTGTGAAACCATAGGGCTCCTCACAAGAGTTTGAAAATCACTGGTCTAGACAATTAATAGGGCACTAACTCTTAAATTCTACAATTTTCATTTACTTTGGGTCACTGATAAGTACAACTAAACATTTTTGGTTAGAAGTAACATTCTAACATTCTGCTTAGGAGTTTTAGACATCATGAGATCAGCATGTAGGTACACTTCCCTAGCTTGACTGCTTAAATAGCTATCATTTGCCAATTGCTTATTATGTGATACAGATTTTACACATATCTAACCCTTAGAACAATCCTATGAGACAGATAGTATCCCCATTTTAGATATAAAGAAATTGAGGCCCTGGCCGGTTGGCTCAGTGGTAGAGCGTTGGCCTGGCGTGCAGGAGTCCTGGGTTCGATTCCCGGCCTGGGCACACAGGAGAAGCGCCCATCTGCTTCTCCACCCCTCCGCCCTCTCCTTCCTCTCTCTCTCTTCCCCTCCCGCAGCCAAGGCTCCAGTGGAGCAAAGTTGGCCCGGGCACTGAGGATGGCTCTATGGCCTCTGCCTCAGGCGCTAGAATGGCTCTAGTTGCAACACAGCGATGCCCCAGATGGGCAGAGCATCGCCCCCTGGTGGGCGTGCCAGGTGGATCCTGGTCAGGCGCATGCGGGAGTCTGTCTGACTGCCTCCCCGTTTCCAACTTCAGAAAAATACAAAAAAAAAAAAAAATAATAATAATAATAAAAGAAAAAAAAAAAAGAAACTGAGCCTCGGAAAAGTTAAGTAACTTGCACCGTATCACACAGCTAGCAAATGGCAGAGCCAGGATAAGAAACTAAGACTATGCTGACTCTAAAGGCAGTATTATCTAACCCTAGACAACAATGCCTGACATATAGTGAGGAATCCTAAGTGCTTTATAAATAATTTATGTAATCCTTGTGACAACCCTCTAAAATGGACATGCTCTCTTCATGTTACAGATGAGGAAACTAAGAAACAGAAAGGTTAAGTAACTTAGCTGTGTTTTTACCATATCCCTTACCATAACTGCAAACATTTTAATATTAGTCAGCATACATAGTTGGAATCTCAAGCATACTATTTTCAGCCCAGTATATTCCAAAGTTAATAATTCTTTGGGATAACTGTATTGTCTTTCCTAAACTTAAAATATTCAGAACTGAAAAACCTGAAAGTATGCTTCAGTTCTATGTGAAATAATTTACTTTCAATTATTGTCTTAAGGATCCAAGCAATGAATCACATAGGTTAATACTGCCATTACCTGAAGATGCTCCCCCCCCAACATCAGTAACTTAGATTTTTAAATCTAGTTTTAGAATTAGCTGTTCTTGAGTTATAATTTTTGTACTTAATATTACTAAATTAAAAAAAAACTTATTAAAATTCTAAAAGAAAGCTTTCCACTATAGGTTATGGCCATTGCTCCAACCCATTATATATGGCAACGAGAACGCTCTGTGCATCACAGTGGAGCTGTTAGAAACTACAACAGAGATGAAGTTCAACTGCCCCGGGGACCTAGTGCCACACCTGCAGATTGTTCACTCTGTGGTAAAAAAGGAAGATATGTTAGACTGGGATTGTCTTCGTCATCATCTTCATCCAGCAATACAACAGAGGTGATGGAAAAAAATTCTCAGGAATCACACGACTCATCCTCAAGGAGCATAAGAGTTGATCCTCCTCAAGTTTATAGCTATTCTCAAGGTATGACTTAGTGACATGTCAGAATTAGACTTATGCAAGTTCTTAATAAATCCAAGTTAGTTATTGACCTATAGTCAGAGAAACATAATAACAGATACAACAATATGAGTTAAATTAGTATTGAAAAATTTCCCCTTTCTAGTTACTTTTTGTCTTACTACTGTTTTTATGGTAGCTTACCTAAATTAAAATATTTTAAATGTAATTTATGCTAAAGTAAAACCTAATCACCACGAATCTCAGTATTTTAAGAGCATTTGAAATGTTTGCTTTATTCAAGAGAAGTTTTAAAATAATAAATTTATTTGTAATCTCATCTAGTTTTATCAGTGATTAACTATTGTTTTCTTCTACACATTTTTTTTAATTTTAAAAGTTTAATAGTACAATGCTATAAGGATGAAAGGGAAATGCATAAATCTTTTGTCTTCCCCTTCTTTTTCTTCTACACTTTTTAAAAATTAAGATATACTTGATATAACATTGTATTAGTTTTAGGTGTACAACATGATTTGATATATGTATATATTTATTGCAGAATGATTATCACAATAAGTTAACATTCATTACCACATAGTTAGTTTTTTTTTCTTGTGATGAGAACTTTGAAGATCTATTCTTTTAGCAATTTCCAAATATACAATTCAGTATCGTTAACTGTAGTCACCATGCTGAACATTACATTCCTAAGACTTACCTTGTAACTAGAAGTTTGTACCTTTTGACCACCTTCATCCATTTTTGCCCAACCCCCCCCCCAAAACACCAATAGGTACTCTATAAGTTCTATTTGTTTTGTTTAGGGTTTTTTTTTTTTTTTAGATTCCACACATAAATGAGATCACAGTGTTTATTTTTTCTCTAACTTATTTCACTTAGTGTCATGCCCTTGGGGTCCATCCATGTCAAAAATGGCAGGATTTCCTTTTTTATGGGTGAATGATATTCCATTGTATACATATGCCACATTTTCTTTATCTGTTCATCTGTCGATAGGCACTTAGGTTGTTTCCACGTCTTGTCTATTATAAATAATGTAGCAATAAGCATAGGGATGCAGATGTCTCTTCAAGATTTTGTTTCCTTCAGATAAATACCCAGAAGTGATATTGCTGGATCATATGGTAGTTCTATTTTTAATTTTTTGGGGAACCTCCATACGGCTTTCCATAGTGGTTGTACCAATTTACATTACTACCACATCCTCACCAACATATTCCTTCCTTTTTTTTTTCCTGGTTAGTTTTTCCCCCTTTTTATTGAAATTTATTGGGGTGACACTGGTTAAAATATTATACAGGTTTTGAGTGTACAGTTCTACAACACATCATCTCTACACTGTATTATGTTCACCACCCCAAGTCTCCATCACCCTATGTCCCCCCTATACCCTCCTCTACCTACCCCCAACCCCCATAAACACCAGTTTTCTGTGTCCGTGAGTTTTTTCTCTTTTCTTTTCTACTCAATCTCTACCACCCAGTTCCCCAACCTCCCCACTGACAGCTGTCAGCCTGCTATTATTTCCTGTCTTTTTTATAATAACCATTCTAAAAGGTGTCAACAATTTCATTGTGGTTATGATTTGCATTGCCCTGCTAATTAGTGATGTTGAACACTTTTTCATGTACCTGTAGGCCACCTGCATGTCTTTTAAAAAATGTTCATTTCCTCTGTGCATTTTAAAGTTGGATTTTTTTCCTATTGAGTAGTATGAATTCTTTATATATATTTTTTGAATACTAACCCCTTATCAGCTATAAAAATTTTAAGTATTTCCTCCCATTCCATAGGTTGCCTCTTCACTCTATTGAGTTTCCTTTGCTGTAAGCTTTTTAGTTTGATGTCTATTTTTGTGCCCACCTCTCCCCCACCACTTTTTTTTGCTTATGATTTGGGTGCAAAACCATTACTAAGACGTAAACCAAGGAGTTAACCTCCTGTTTTCTTCTGAGTTTTACGGTTTCAGATCTTACATTTATGTCTTTTACTAGATTTTTGTGCATGGTGTAAGATAGAGGTCCATTTTATTCTTTTGCAGTGTTTCCAACACCATTATCCTTTCCCAATTTTACATATATTCTTGATTCCTTTGTTGTAAATTAATTGGTCATAGATATGGGTTTATTTCTGGGCTCTCTATTCTGTTGTATTTATCTATGCGTCTGTTTTTATGCTAATGCCATACCATTTTCATTACTATAGCTTTATGCACTTTTTATTAAAAAAAATTAGAACCATACTATATGTAGGCCTGCTTTTTTTTCACTTATCATAAAGCATTTCCCCATGTCATTATTTAGTATCTGAAAACCTGATTTTAAATCATGACATGGTATAAGTACCATTTTTTTTCATATTTCACTTTATTATCATTTTTTACTTATTAACCTTGGGGAGGGAGAGAGGGAGAGAGGGAGAGGGAACCATCTATGCATTCATTGGTTGATGCAAACTTCATTTTTGTTGTGATTTTAAGTGGTTTAACAATAGTATATTATATTAGAAAATAATATTATAAACTTGAAGTACTTTTAATCAAATCACAATTTTTATTTAAATTATACTTATAAAGGTATAGTATTTCTCTGATATTTCTCAATTTGAAACAGAACCAGAAATAATCTACTAGCAGTAACCCATGTTACTTCTTTTTTTATTATTTAGAAATTAAATTTAATGGGATGACAATGATCAATAAGAGTACATAGTTTTTGGGTAAACATTTTTATAACATTTGAACAGTTGATTGTATTATATGCCCCATCACTCAGTCAAATCATTTTTTGTCACCATATATTTGTCCCTGTTTACCCCCCTCCACCTTACCCGTTTTACTTCTCATAAAGCCTTTTTCCAAATTTTCATCCATGTGAAAACAGGACTGATAGATTTCTTATGGTCTTTCTAACTCTATAAGACCCACATTATTTTAGAATTTCACCTATGTACTTTTACCACATCCTTACAAGATTAACAGTGGCCACTAAAGTTTTACTTAAAGGGAAACTAGACTTTTAAGACTCTTGAAGAAGGTAGGGGTCATGTCTCAGTCACTGTTTCATTTCCTGGCCATAGTAATCACTACACAAATTTGGCTGGCAGAATATGTAGTCTATTTCCTTGGAACATCTCCAAGCATAATTTTTATTGCTTCACTCATATTTGAAGGTAAATAAGGTCTACCATTGGGTAAATAAAATTAAGAATTTCCTTGTAGTATTCCTCCCCTCTCCAAACTCCTTTTACCTACTCTTTGATCTTTGTAATAGGTGAGATTTACTAGATATTTAAAATGTAAATTCCAGAGAATGTGTTAAGCATTTTACATCATATTATTTAATATTCACAGCCAACCCTAAAGTAAATACTGTTATCTTCACTTTGCAGATAAAGAACCCGAGGCTTAGAGAGGTTAAATAATTTGCCCGAGGTGGAGCGACATTTGAATCCAGGTCTGACTCTAGACTAGAGATTGAATTCCTAACAATTACGCTTTCTTGCCCCCTTTGATGAAATCCTGACTTGTGGTAAAAATAACTTGCCACACAAGTCTTCTGCAGACTACTTACAACAAAGGAAGCGGTAAAAGTATTAAAAACCAAGTCCCTGATGAAAGGTTATATGAAGTAAATTGGGAGAAAATCACAACCACAATTTGAACAGATATTTACAGAAAGCAGAAGAGAAGCATATTTTATTCAAATGAGGTCCTGTAGCAATCAAGAGTAGTAACACTGTATTTTAGCCTTTGATATCTCAACAGGAAATCAGCGTGCACCCAGAGAATAGGGTTCTGCCAGTCAGCTTGCTTTAGTGGGTAGAAAACAGGTCTTATAGGGATTGTGTGTGAAAAGTGTGGCACTTGCCTTTCGGGGAGTTGTAATGGAGCTGTGCTTTCACCTGATGAAAGCCCTGAAGCCCCGGGTTAGGATACACAGGAAGGGTATTTACTCGTCAGCTCTTTTAGTCAGAGTATTAACTCAGTAAGAAATGTAAGACTCTTTGTTTTAAGATGACAGAGGGTATGCAATACAAAGAAAAATGATTGATCATATACTTAAACATTTACATTCATTTTCCCTCAATAGGCTTTATGAGGGGGTGAGCTATTTGGGGGGAGGGAGCTATTTGAAGGGAGGGCAGAGAGGGGAGGTTGATTTAAGGGTGACACAGTATTATCAGCAGCAGTGTTAAGCCTCTCACTGCCTCAGCAGCTGCTGATTCTCCTCAGTGACCTCTGCTAGCAATATTTTCTTCCTCCCATCCACATGAAGGTGGTTAGAATCACCTAACAATATGCAGTTGCAGAAAATTCAATTCAGCATTCTCTAGGAGAGACACAAAGAACTGGTGCTCTGCTCCAGGCTTTTATGCTAAAACTTAGCAATAGATGGTTACCAATGCTTCCATATTTCTTTCAAACACAAGCAACTTCTCACTTTTCAGGTAAAATATATTTTCCTACCTTTAAAATTATTTCCTCAAAACAAAATGTTCAAAAACCAAGTTTTACATAAACATGTTTATAATACGTCTTAAGAACAAAATATTTTTCATTTTGACAAGGCTGGTGGGGTATAGATGAGGCATTCTTTACAAATTTAGATACATCACAATCCCAATCATGTACTAGGCATTTTATAAAGGTAGTCTCATTTAACACCTGATCTGCCCCCCACCCCCCGCCAAATCTTTAAGGGGCATTATGACACTCACTTTCCTGATGAGGAAGCAAACTCAGAAAAGTCACAGTTGCAAGGTAAACACATCAACAACTAAAACAGCAAGATGGGAACCCAGTTCTATCTGAATACACTGTCCATTTTTATACTAACTAAACTATTATAGTTGACACTTAACCAACACAGGTTTGAATTGCACAGGTCCATTTATATATGGCTTTTTCTTTGAACAAATACAGTAAGTGTATTTTCCTTATGCTTTTCTTAAACATTTTCTTTCCTTTAGCTTACTTTAATAATGCAGTATATAATACATTATAATATATAAAATGTGTTAATTGGCTTTATTGGTAAGGTTTCCAGTCAACAGTAGACAATTAGTACAGTCGGCCCTCTGCATCCACCGATTCCCAACCCCAGACTGAAAAGACTTTTAAATCCACAGTTGAATTAAGGGTGCAAAACCTACAGATACAAAGAGCCAACTGTAGTTAAGTTTTTGGGAAATCAAAAGTAATACACAGATTTTTTTTAACCACATGGGGGGTTGGTGCCCCTAGCCCCCACATTGTTCAAGAGTTCACTGTACATTCTCTTTACCTTATGCTGTCTTAAGGCTATGGCACCTAGGGTAGTCTATCTGAAACATGGACATATATTATTATGTATTACTTAAGGACTCCTCAGCTTTTAAAGTAAAGCCAAGGGAAAAAAGCAATTACCAAACCTTAGTCCTGGGTTCCGAAGGCAGGTATGGGACATACGGTTATATAATCTAAAACCAAATAATTTTTCCTCAAAAATAAATCCTTCTCTGAACTTACTTATTTTTGTCACCACTATTCTAGTCATCCAGGTTTAAAATCCTTACACCTAATGAAGGCATAACCAGGCTTATAAATTATGTGGTAAGGGCAATGCTAATTATATGATCAATATTTAGGACCACAAGTTTCCAGAACTAATTCTGTGGGGTGAGAGACTTGGTAAAGGCTTTTCAGAGGAAGTATATGAGCTAGCCATTGACTGAGTCCAGTTTTACCCAGAGAAGGGAAAGGGCTTCTGAAGAGGGGATATAAGTTTAAAAATATATAGCTTCTCTCTCACTATATCCAATAAATTACTGGCTTATCTGGTTCTTCCATCACAATTTTTTTTTTCCATCTGCTCATTTACCTTGCCTTATAATTGTTTATTACTACCAATCATCTCATAGTTGTATATACTATTACTATGAACTTTTGGATTTAACAGTTTTTTCCTTCTTTTAAATACTCATAGATACCACTAACAGGCTAATTATCTTTTACACAACATAATTATCTTTTACACAACCATGGAACCTTCAGAAGTTCCCTATTGCCTCTGAAGTATAAAGTTCAAACATAAAGTCTTCCACAGTCCAAAAGCTGAACACTTAAAATTTCCTCGGCAACAGCCAAGGCAACAGATGAAACAATACATGATGCATTGTAGGCCTAAAACCATCAGCAAACTGCCTGACCAGGAGGTGGTGCAGTGGATAGAGCGTCGGACTGGGATGCGGAGGACCCAGGTTCGAGACCCTGAGGTTGCCAGCTTGAGCGCGGGCTCATCTGGTTTGAGCAAAGCTCACCAGCTTGGACCCAAGGTCACTGGCTCGAGCAAGGGGTTACTCGGTCTGCTGAAGGCCTGTGGTCAAGACACATATGAGAAAGCAATCAATGAACAACTAGGTGTCACAACGAAAAACTAATGATTGATGCTTCTCATCTCTCTCCGTTCCTGTCTATCCCTCTCTCTGTCTCTGTAAAAAAACCAAAACAAACCAAACCATCAACAAACTTTTATTGACCATTTAATGGATAGAAAAGACAGGGCCTCTGGAAGGCACTGGGAAGACAGTTGTATGTCATTCACAAATATCTAGGAGCTCACAGTATGGTAAATGAGAGCCAGACACGAACACAGAAAGCTAACTTTAGAAGAAGGTATCTGTCCTATAAGCCAGACTGTAAACATGGTCAAGTGTTCAATGTGGAGATGGAGAAAGGGCTTAAGTTGGACTTTGAGTAACTGTATAAATAAATTGTTTATTTGCATATGTAGTTTGGTTTTCAGTTCAACTTAAAATTAGAATGGACACTTAGGTCTTATTCAATTCAGCCTCTACTGAGCACAGTGTACTGAACAGAAACTATTTAATATGAAATGGGAGTGAAGGCACAACTTTTCTTGACTCTTAAGCCAGCACCTTCTCCAAGTAGTACAATTAGGCCTGCACTCAGAATAAATGGACAGAATTGCACTGCCAGTTAAATAGAAGTACAAAAAAGTGAGTATTCATGATGGAATTTAAAAATGTATGCTAGAGCTTCTATATATCTGGAAATGTTATGAAAACTATAAAGCCATTATTATTATATGAGTGTTCAGAATATTTATACTCATATATCATCATAATATACTCAGAATCATACACTTAGAATATTATCATAATACAGAAATATAATACCCAAATACTCTACTTACAATTCAATTAGTCCTCCAAATGCAGCCAGAGTGGTATTTTTCAAAACACAGATCTAAGTATGTTATCCCTTCATGAAATCCTTCAATGGCACCCCATTCTTAGGATAGACAAACTCCTTCACAGGTCTACAAGGTCCTGTATGGCCTGACCCTACCTATCTTTCCAGTCCCTTTCACTCAACCCCAGTATCACTGGCCTTTTTTTTCTTCTCATTTTCTCTGTTGTAGTTAATTCAGGTCTCAGTTCAGTTGTCACTTCACAGGTAATCACTTAACCAGAGCAAAACTCCTATTACAGTACCCTATACTTCTTTGGAGCATATATAACAATTTTAGTTTTATATTTATGTGCTTAATAATTAGTTCTACCATAGACTGTAAAGGCTATAAAGGCAGAGATTTTAGGTTAACATTCTCCACATAGTTAAAACTATGTGAAATGTTATTTAAAAAATATATATAATTTTAAATATATAGTTCCAGCACAAGGGATAAATCCAGGAATAGCATTAATCCTCCCAAGAATGACTACTTTAAAATATCTGTTTAAACAACCTAACCACTCTAAACCTTTGTTTGTCTGTAAAAGATGGGTAACCTTAAAAATGAGCTACACAGGCCCTGGCCAGTTGGCACAGTGGTAGAGTGTTGGCCTGGCGTGCAGGAGTCCTGGGTTCAATTCCCGGCCAGGGCACACAGGAGAAGCGCCCATCTGCTTCTCCACCCCTCCCCCTCTCCTTCCTCTCTGTCTCTCTCTTCCCCTCCTGCAGCCGAGGCTCCATTGGAGCAAAGTTTGCCTGGGTGCTGAGGATGGCTCTGTGGCCTCTGCCTCAGGTGCTAGAATGGCTCTGGTTGCAACAGCACTATGCCCCAGATGGGCAGAGAATCGCCCCCTGGTGGGCGTGCCGGGTGGATCCCGGTCGGGTGCATGCGGGAGTCTGTCTGACTGCCTTCCTGTTTCTGGCTTCGGAAAAATACAAAAAAAAAAGAGCTACACATACTAAATGAATAAACTATAAAGTACTTAAAACAATGTTAAGGACACATGGTTAATTTTTTTATTATTATTTTTTTTACAGAGACAGAGAGAGTCAGAGAGAGGGATAGACAGGGACAGACAGACAGGAACGGAGAGATGAAAAGCAGCAATCATTAGTTTTTCATTGCACATTGCGACACCTTAGTTATTCATTGATTGCTTTCTCATATGTGCCTTGACCATGGGCCTTCAGCAGACCAAGTAACCCCTTGCTCAAGCCAGCGACCTTGGGTCCAGGCTAGTGAGCTTTTGCTCAAACCATATGAGCCCACACTCAAGCTGGCGACCTCAGGGTCTCGAACCTGGGTCCCCGATCCACTGTACCACCTCCTGGTCAGGCAAGGACACAAGGTTAATGCTAAATAACTGGTGCTTATGAATAATAAGGCTTTGTCCTAATTAATCCATATTTATAAAGTATATTTATAAATTTAAGCACTTGATTTAGGTAATAACAGAAGAATTCTGATGTTATTTCAAGCTGGTTAAAATGATTCTGTGAAGGATAAAAGTGATGCAAGAAATTGTTACATATTTTGTTACAAGTTTAAGGTGATTTTATCATTCTTATCAGTTTTCCCCATTATTTACTATAACCCAGACTACTCTGTAATTTAAAATACAAGCCATTAAAATATGTACGTATTTAAAATACAGATACATAAAATTTATCATAAAATGCATATTTTATTTCAGTAGCTAATGACCATCAACCAAACAAAGAAAAGAAAACTAATTACATGAAGAAAGACAAGTCTATGGAGTGGTTTACAGGAAGTGAAGAATGAGATGGCTTAACTAAACCAACCTGAAATCATTAACTACAATATGCCAAACTAATTACAAGACAAGTGTCAAAATGGGACATTTAAGCAGTTTTGAAATGTTACACATTTATCTTTATCTTTTGTTATGTTTTAAAATGATATGTAAAAGTTATACAAATGATAGTAATGGTTAAAAATACCAATCTATGTAAGTAATGATTTGCAATATAAAGTTCTATTTTGATACTTTTCCGTCTTCAAATCAGTTGTTATCTGAAGTTCTCAGTTAAACTGTAGTTTGTACTTCCTCAACTTGACAAGAAAAGCTAATTTAAGGGAAGAAAAAGTAAGGTTATTATAATAATTAAAAAGAAAATACCACTTAATATTGCCTGAAAACATACTCACCTGTATGACCTGTTTGCCAGTGTATAGGTCTAGCAATGTAGGGAAATGATCCATATGGAAAATCAGAATGTGATTCTTCTGTTAACAAAATATATATTGTAAGCTACATAAAATATGTTGTAACTTGTTCAAATATTTCAAACTGTCAAAATACAAATTAATGTCCCTTTACTGTAAGTTTTTCTTTTTCTTTTAAAAAAATATTTATTGATTTTAGAGAGAGGAGAGAGAGAAAAGGGCAATGAATGGGGGCAGAGCAGGATGCATCAGCTTGTAGTTACTTCTCGTATATGCCAGGACCAGGCAAGCACAGGGTTTTGAACCAGCAACCTCAGCATTCCAGGTCAACGCTTTATCCACTGCTCCACCACAGGTCAGGCACTCGAAATTTTTCTTTCACGTGTTTTTTTAGCATTTTTTTAGAACTTCTATGACAGTTATCTTACAGAAACAATTTGTCAAGGATTACATGATAAACTTAAATCTGGTTTTTATAACTAAATAGATAGAACCATATCATAAATCAGGGGATATCTGAAAACTTGTTCATGGCCTAAATAATGTGTATATACAAAAAGAACCTAAATTTAGAGAATTCTAGCAGCATAACTAGCCAATGTTAGTTATTTTCATAGCAGGTCCTATGAAATTATTTCCCTTCAGCCTGACCAGGCGGTGGCGCAATGGATAGAGCATCGGACTGGGATGCGGAGGACCAGGTTTGAGACCCCGAGGTCACCAGCTTAAGTGTGGGCTCATCTGGTTTGAGCAAAACTCATCAGCTTGGACCCAAGGTCACTGGCTCGAGCAAGGGGTTACTTGGTCTGCTGCAGCCCCACAGTCAAGACACATATGAGAAAGCAATCAATGAACTAAGGTGTCGCAACAAAAAACTAATGATTGATGCTTCTCATCTCTCTCCCTTCCTGTCTGTCTGTCTCTATCTATCCCTCTCTCTGACTCTCTCTCTGTCTCTGTTAAAAAAAAAAAATTTTCCCTTCAGTAATAATCAGTGATTTAGATTTAAAAAAATTTTAGTGTGTGTGTGTGTGTGTATGTATATATATATATATTTCACAAGCCAATCTTCTTGTCACAAGTAAAATATGAATACTATAAGAAGGTTAAGTTCTTCAAAGGTATCAGAGCTTTACACAAAAGGCATGCAAAGTCATTATTCTTTCCCTTACAGATTTTAAGTTAATAGCATAAATACTACATTTCAATTTAGATACAAAAAAATATCACTTGAGAAATATTTTTTATAATGTATTGGTCAATACACTCAGGAACCCATTCTCCACTTATTATGGCAAACACATGCATAAAATAAAACAACCTCACCATGGTCATCCTCTTGAAAAATCTCACCTTCAATTCTATTTTTCTTTTGAGAATGTAATTGTAAATCAACATTGATTTCAGGTTCTACTTTTCGAGCTAAAATTCCATTTTTCTGTTTTGCAAGGCAAACCAACCAATCTCTGACAATGACTTCGCTTATCTTTTCACATGACAGAGTTAGTTCAGAGATGCGAATTCCATCTAAAAGTTCAATAACCTGTGTGATGCTTTCAGAAAAGTAAAAATGTACTTTAAATTTCGAATAAAACAACTTTAAGTTTACTATACATCTTATCCATATATATATATATATGCCATTGTTAAATGAAGGGGGAAAAGTAAAAATGTGAGTTAGGGCACATAATAAGCAATTTCACAGAATACTAAGTAAAAAATATAGAGAACATAATTCAACATTATTTTTCACTTTACACTTTTAAAACTTTTCTTCTAAATTGCCAGAAAAAATATGCATCTTATATTCCAATTTATGTAACAATGATTTAAACAGCAATATAAATTATTTGGGACATATGTTGTTTTCCTAAGTTTTACGAGATGATGTATATATCTAACTCAGTTACAAAATGGACATGTTTAAAATCACAAGTAATAGCCACATCACTCACTTTGCTAGATATACAGCACATATGCCACCATGTTTAAGATTCGGGTATAAAACAGGCAAAGCAACTTGAGGATTCAACATATCCAAAGCTACCTGTGGGGGAAAAAAGAGAATCAGACTGAGTTCTGTTTAAACAAAACATAGGTTTTCTTTATCATGGTAAAATGATACACTTTTGGAAAGCAAATGCCTGAAAGTATTTCATTTTTTAGAATATAGTACTACTGTGATTTTACTGCTCCCTGAAAGATTGATTATTATACAGTTTGTCACAGTACTTGAATACTTGACTACATAAAAACTGGAATGGCATGTCTTGCACTGGGCAATACCAGTAATCCAGGAATCTTTCTCTAGCTATATATTATACATACACACACACACACATTTCAATGTTTTAACTGAGCTTTTGGCAATAGAATTTACATCTCAAATATTTTTTATATCCAAAAGAAAAGTTCCAAATATTTAGAGATTCTGAAATGTAAGAATCATGCCCCTTATTATTTTTTTTTATGAGAAAGTTTACTTAAAAAGTTACAGAAGTAGTAGAAGTGAGTGAGCTGGGCTGTGTAGACTCAGGAAACAAGTTACAGAAGCAAAAGAAGGGCCCTTGGAGTTTAAGAGAGAGAGAGAGGCAAAGAAAGGTAACCACCTTGGTAGGGGAGAAAAAAGGGAAAGGAAAGGCTCGGTCATGCTTCTGGGAGGGAGAGCATGCCCTTTATTTCTTTATTCTTCATTCAATTGTAGAATACAAGGCTGTACTAACGAAAGATTATGTCAAATAAAAACAGTGAGTAAAATTTTCCAAAAAGAAAACAAATACGAAATAGAAAATACAGCAACTATTAATTGAAAGATAATTCCAGACAGCTTAGAGTAGTTGGCACATCAATATATTTACTAAATTATGTTATCCTATTGTTTTTTTTAAAAATAGTACTGAGTCAAGAAACATCATTATTTATTCACCAACTCTTTTTGAGCACCTTCCATGTGCCAAGTGGTAAGGATATACAGGAGCTGACATACTATTTTGTTTCATGGGAACTTAAATTCTAACCAAGGGACAGACATTAAATATCCAATAAACATATGTCAGACGGTGAGTGACATGAAGACCTATAGAAATATAAAACAGAATATAAGGATTAGAGTGACAGGGCAGGAAAAGAAAGTGCTATTTTATATGTAGGCTGGTCACCGAAGAGACTTGAAGAAAATGATTAAGTTTACCCTGTGGAAATTTAAGGGGAAAGTGCTTTAGAGACCAGAAAATACAAATGCTCTGAAGTTGTATGATACTTGTGAGTCTCAGAAGACCACTGTGGTTGCAGAGATGGGGAAATGGTAAGAAATGAGTTTTTTATTTATTTAAATTTATTGTGATTTCAAGTGTCCCACTCAATATAACACCATCTACACCCCTTATCATGTCCCCCTGCCCCAAGCAACATCTCTTTCCACCCCCATTACTTCCCCCTTTTCACTCTGGCTATTGCTACCCTGTTGTCTGTATGTATGTTATGTATATGTTTTTGGTTAGTCCCTTCACCTTCTTTGATCCAGTCCCCTCTTCCCCTTTCCCTCTGACAGCTGTCCATCTGTTCCCTGACCCTGCCTCTGTTCCTCAATATATTGTGTTCACTAGATTTCACATATATGTGAGATCATATGGTATTTGTCTTTCCCTGCCTGGCTTATTTCACTTAGCATAATAATCTCCAGCTCCATCCATGCTGTTGCAAAAGGTAAGATTTTTCTTCCTTTTTATGGCTGCATAATATTCCCTTGTGTAAATGTATCACAGCTTTTTTTTTTAATTTTTCTCTAACACTATTTTTTTTTAGAATCTTTTTATTTATTTATTCATTTTAGAGAGGAGAGGGAGAGAGAGGAGAGACAGAGAGAAGGGGTGGAGGAGCTGGAAGCATCAACTCCCATATGTGCCTTGACCAGGCAAGCCTAGGGTTTCGAACCGGCGACCTCAGCATTTCCAGGTCGACGCTTTATCCACTGCGCCACCACAGGTCAGGCACAGCTTTTTTTTTTTTATCCATCCACTGATGGACACTTGGGCTGTTTCTAGATCTTTGTAGTGTGAACATGGGAGTGCTTATCTTCTCCTGAATTAGTGTTTTCAGAATTTCAGGATATATTCCTAGAAGTGGGATAGCTAATTCATAAGGCAGTACTATTTTTAACTTTTTGAGAAAATTCTGTATTGTTTTCCACAGTGGCTGCACCAGTCTGCATTCCCACCAGCAGTGCAGGGGGGGTTCCCTTTTCTCCACACCCTTGCTAGCACTTGTTGATTTACTATTAATGAAAGCCATTCTGGCAGGTGTGAGCTGATATGTCATTGTGGTTTTAATTTGCATTTCTCTGATTAGTGACATTTTTTCATATGCCTATTGGCCATCTGTATGTCCTCTTTGGAGAGTCTCTTCAGGCCCTTTGCCCATTTTTTAAATTGGATTGTCTTCTAGTATTGAGTTTTATAAGTTCTTTATAAATTTTGGTTATTAACCCCTTAGATGTATTGGTGAATATGTTCTCCCATACAGTGGGTTGTCTTTTTATTTTGTTAATGGTGTCTTTTGCTGTGAAAAAGCTTTCTATTTTGATGTAGTCCCAATTTTTAATTTTTCCTGTATTTCACTAGGCTGAGGAGACAAATCAGCAAAAATATTCCTCTGATAGACATCTGAGATTCTCCTGCATTTATTGATTTTAGTGAGAGAGGAAGGGAGAGAGTGAGAGAGACTAGAACATCAATCTATTTTTGTACTTGCCCTGACTGGGGATGGAACCAGAAACCTTTGCACTTCGGGATGATGCTCTAACCAACCGAGCTATCTGGCCAGGGCACTCCATTGTATATTCTTGCCTCCTTTGTCAAATATTAATTGACCATGAGGAGCTGAGTTCTGAAGCGGTGGGGGTGTGGTGTGAGTGGGAAAGGGACAGATTATGTAGAATCTTATGAGCTTTAGCTATACTCAGGAAGAGAAAAAAACACTGGAGAGTTTTAAGAATGATATAATCTGCCTTTTTAAAAAGTTTTTCCATGGTAAAATATAACAAAATTTGTAAATTTTAGTGGCATCAAGTACATTATGACTTACTTTTAAAAACTGTATGTAGAAAAGACAGAGGGCAAGAAAAGATAATGATGGTTTGTAATAGCTAACAGCACTAGATATGATGAGAAGTGATATAAATCTTGAAAGTGTAAGAGCCAAATATAGGATTGGCTGTGAGATGAGAGAAACACAGGAGCCACAATGAATCCAATGTTTTTAGCTTAAACCAGTGAAAGAATGGAGGTGTCATTTACTAATAAGGAAAATGATGAAGACTATGGGAGGAGCAAGCTTGGGGAGAAATAATCAAGAATTCAGGTTTTGACATGAGTTTAAGTTTTCTATTAGATATCCAAGTAAAGATCTCAGTGACTGAGTCAGAGTAACATGATAAACCTAAGTAGGTTTCTCTGACTATAGTTCTACTCTATTATTGACAAAGACCAAAATTCAGATACCCAAGAAATCTACCATCCTTGAATGTTCTGTTCTCAGCTGTTAACTATTCATCCAGTAATTCAAACCAGAAACTTGGGAGTCATTTTCTTAACCTTGAGTTCTCCTTTGAGAATCTGTGGAGTTTTATGCTTCTGTTTGAATTAAAATGATCCAGTCCCACAGATCTACCTCTTAAGTATTTCTCCAAGTCATCTACTGTTAATGCCTTAGTTCAGGACCTCATACCTTGTTGAAACATTATAATAGCTTTCTGTATAGACTCACATCTGCCATTCTTCCACCAGAATTATTTTAAATCAAGAATCTAACATTCTACTACCTAACTACTGATTCAAAACTCATTAGTAGTTTCCCGTTATCTACAAGATAATGTCCACAGACCCTAACTTGATATACATAAACACATTCATTTTTAATCCCTTGTGACTGCATCTGCAGCATCACCTCATTATACCCAACTCTACAGCCATGGTGTTTCATGCGTCTGAGTCTTTCTAATAATTGTTACTATGTCTATCTTCTAGAGTGAAAGTTAGTTTGAATATATAATTTACTTTATTTCTTGGCATAGTGCATGACACATAGGTCTTTAATAAATGCTTGTTGAATTAAGAAACAAGGTGGTTCACTAATTCAGAAGATGATAACCTCCAACTAGATGATTAAGGTATAGTCCATGGAGGAAATGACCATTATTAAGCTTTAAAGCAGGGGTCCCCAAACTTTTTAACACAGGGGGCCAGTTCACTGTCCCTCAGACTGTTGGAGGGCCGGACTATAAAAAAAACTATGAACAAATCCCTATGCACACTGCACATATCTTATTTTAAAGTAAAAAAAACAAAATGGGAACAAATACAATGTTTAAAATAAAGAACAAGTAAATTTAAATCAACAAACTGACCAGTATTTCAGTGGGAACTATGGGCCTGCTTTTGGCTAATGGGATGGTCAATGTGCTCCTCTCACTGACCACCAATGAAAGAGGTGCCCCTTCCGGAAGTGCGGTAGGGGCTGGATAAATGGCCTCAGGGGGCCGCATGCGGCCCGCAGTTTGGGGACCCCTGCTTTAAAGGAAAAGTAGAATTTAAACAGTTGAGAAATAATGAAGAAGATCATAGCTAATATTTATTTATCTATTCATTTACTTTCAAGAGAGAGACAGAAAGGGATAGAGATAAGTATCAACTCATAGTTGTGGCACTTTAGTTGTTCATCAATTGCTTCTCATATATGCCTTGACTGGAGGTCTCCAGCCAAGCCAGCAACCCCTTGCTCAAGCCAGTGATCTTGGGCTCAAGCTGGTGATCCTGCACTCAAGTTGACGAGCCTGTGCTAAAGCCAGCAACCTCAGCGTTTCAAACCTAGGACCTCAGCATCCTAGGCAGATGCTCTATCCACTGTGCCACCAGTGGTCAGGCACTAATATTTATTTTAATGTTTAATGTATACTAGATACTGTTCTACATACTTTACATGAATTATCTCATTGAGTCCTCAACAACTGTATGAAATAGGTACTAATATAATTAGTATTATTTCTGTTTAATAAATAAGGTGACTGAAGCAGACAAAGATTAAGTAACTTACCCAAGGTCATATTGGCTATTAAGAGCCTGAGAACCAGGTTGAATAGACTCCAAAACTATTCCCCTCTTCTGCCTCTCCTTTTCTCTCCTCAGAGATAATCATTGTCCCAAAGTTGGTAATGTTCCCAAATAACGTTATACTTTTACATGTGTATGTAACTATAAATACATGTTTTTAGTTTAAAATTTTATATACATGTGGCCATTCCCTACATATTTATAATGCTTTTTTCACTAAACACCATGTCTTTGAAATTGATGTAGATACAGTACAGTTACTTCACTATGTTAAATAATACTATTGTTAGTATTCCAGTGTGTCCATTCCTCTTCTGATGGTCAGGTGTTTCCAATATTTGTTAAAATCTGTTAAAAATCTTTTATTAGCCATTTTCTCTTTTTCTGCTCTCTTTGTCTTTGTGGTTTAACACATTTTTTATTGATTTACCGGGATAGGGAAGAAAGGAAGGCTGAGATTAGATTCTGAGGGGTGCTATAAGACTGTGAATAAAAAGTTCCTAATTGGTTTTTCAGCAGGAGAATGACAGTACCAGAACTACATTAACCTAGAGATGAATGGATTGCAAGTGTGACGGCCCAGGAAGTTCAAGTGATGGGAATATGACTTTTATGTTTAATCTACACCTCTTAATTTTTGGTCAAGTACTACTTTCAAGTACCAACTGACAATTAATAGGTTTTCTTAATGAAAGGAAAATTCCTCAGGATCTAGCTTTAACTTAATAGTTCTGTATTATGATTCATTTGTGAACACCAACTATAATTCTTTGCCCCTAATAGTATATAAGTTCTTCCCAGCAGCTGACAGCTCTTCTACTCTTATATTCTCTCATAGTATTCATCTGGCACTATTATTCAAGAGAGAGTCAACTGAACAGCTCTAGTGAGGAGTATTCTTTCCTTTAGGTCAGGGATAGTTCAGCAGGTGTCTACAAAGTTTCAAGGATGTTAAAACCCTGTTGTGCTTCATGCTCATCAAGCAAAATTCTGATGACCAATTAACCTCCCAGGTCTCTGTGACATTCCTATGGATGGTCAAGGTAAATCAATTCCCTTTTTTTTAAATTTTTATCCTTAAGCTATAATATGCAAGCCAAAGAAGGATAAGAAAAAGAACTGTGGTCTTTGTCCTAGAGAGCTGTGCCACTAAAACTACAGGCTTTAGATAAAGAACCAGTACTGATAAAAATTATTACTTTCCTCTTTGAACTTTACTTCATTTCTCACCTAGGTTCCCTTATAAAGGCCCTAAAACAGGGATTGGGAATCTATGACTCGTGAGCCAGATGTGGCTCTTTTGATGGCTGCATCTGGCTCGCAGACAAATCTTAAAAAAAAAAAAAAGTTAAAAATATAAAACATTCTCATGTACTACAATCCATTCATTTCCTACTGCTCATGTTCATGGTTGCAGGTGGCTGGAGCCAATCACAGCTGTCCTCCGGGACAACACCAAATTTTTATTGGATAATGTGTAACGTACATGGGTCGTTGTATGGCTCTCACAGAATTACATTTTAAAATATGTGGCGTTAATGGTTCTCTCAGCCAAAAAGGTTCCTGACCCCTGTCCTAAAATAACCCAACCTTCCAACAGCCAATTAAAAAAAGCAGAGAAGACTCTTTACCTACATCTCAGTCCATAGTGTCAAGCTGTGAGTTGATAATGGCATTATCAAGGATAAAGCAATTTATACTAGAATTCTGAAACTTTGAAGCCAACTAATACCTCTAATCCCACATCTCCATCCTCAATAGTCACAGCTTAAAATGTCATTCTCTGGTCAACTTTTTTTTTTATAAATATTTTTATTTATTTATTTTGAGAGAGAGAGAGAGAGAGAGAGAGAGAGAGAGAGAGAGAGAGAATGGGGGAAGGAGCAGGAAGCATCATCTCCCATATGTGCCTTGACCAGGCAAACCCAGGGTTTCGAACTGGGAACCTCAGTCTTCCAGGTCAATGCTATTTCCACTGAGCCACCACAGGCCAGGCCTCATCTAACCTTTTATCTTCATACTATTCAGCTTCTCCCCTCACTCAGCCTACCACTGCTCCTCTTTTTCACAAATTCCTCTTCTCCACTTGCTGGAACTTTGTTCATGGTAACTGCCTCTGTCCTCAATATCATTAATCAACACTCCTCTACATCCTGACTTTAACTGTCTGAAGATGCTTCTTGCCTGTTTCCTCCCAAATGGAGGCTATTTATTCCCCCAGTCTCACATGGGGTCAGGTGCTGCGCTCAGTATGCTCAATGCTTTTTCCAATTTATCCTAGAAATGCTAAAGTTTATGATTCTCAACTCCTCCTCCTTGGTCACTACCCCATATTTATTAACAACTTTGGCAACTGGTTCAGTAAGTCTCTCTGCTCTAAATCCCACCATGACATTGAAGGAAAAGGTATCTCCCACGCCAGATACAGAAATGGGGCAAATAATGAGGACCCTCTTCCATACAAAACAAGATCCCAAAACAAGGATCCCATACAAGTGTGATCCTTTGTTTTTTTTATACTCAGTATTAGATAATATCATAAGAACCACTCTAAAAACTTACCGCATCAAATGTTAAAGATTTTATGTCTTCAGTTGCTCCTGAAATATCTTTATGAATAAAATCCACATTGTTTGGCCACTTTTCTACATGACTAATATTCCATGAATCACACCACTGTTTGTAATTCTTCTTAGCCAATTCATGGTGGTCTTTTCGTATTTCAAAACTTATGACTTGTCCTTGTGATCCAACTTAAAAAAATAATTTATGATATTTCATAGTATTAATCAGTTCATAAAAAAATATAAAAATTTATTGTGAAAAAATATTTTAAGGATGTGAAAAAATAATTCAAATGTTTCAGTTACAAAAGTCTCCATCCCATCCCAGATGCCCAATCAATCTCCCTTTTCAGTTAACCATATTACAAGTTATTTACCCTTCTCAAGATAGTTGGTGCCTATACAAGTGGACAAGTACCTTTCTTTGTTTTCAACACGCATTGTGATGTATTATGTCCTGTACCTTTTTATTTACAAGTGCTGTTTCAATGATTAACAATCTACTACATTCTTTTTACCAGCTATTATATTCTGTTGTATGGCCATGCCATGGTTTATTTAAGCAATCACCTACTGATAAACACTTAGTCTGAAGCTATTACAAACAATATTGCAATGAAAATTATTATGCCCAAATTTTTGTACACATGAGCCAATATCAATATATCCATAAAATAAAGTCTTAAACATGAAATTGCTAGCTCAAGGGGTATGTGAATTTTTTATTTTAAAGATTATTACCAAATTGTCCTTCATAAGAACGATACCAATTTATACTCTACCAACAATGTATTAGTGCCAATTTCTCCATGCTCTCTCTCAAACATTTTATCTGTGTCCATCTAAAAACTAAATCTAGTTTATCATTATAGCTTTAATTTGTATTTCTTTTGTTATGCATGAGGTTAGGCCTTTTATATTTTTTAGATATTTGTATTTTTGTGAGTGCCTGAAGAACTTTCAAATTGTTTAGCAAAGTAATACTGCTGTTTCACAGAAGACTACTGCATTTTAACAAGGCGATTAATTTTCCACCCACCTCTGTCTGAGGTGATTTGCTATCATTTGGAGGCTGTCCCAGATTAATCAGTCTGTAGTTTACTAATGAAAAGTTTAAATTCCAAGATTTTTTTTTTAAAGGTTTTTTTCTTAATTAATTAATTAATTTATTCATTATTAGAGAGGAGAAACAGAGGGAGAGAGAGGAGAGAGAGACAGAGAGAGAGGAGGGGGGAGGAGCTGGAAGCATCAACTCCCATATGTGCCTTGACCAGGCAAGCCCAGGGTTTTGAACTGGCGATCTCAGCATTTCCAGGTAGATGCTTTATCCACTGCGCCACCACAGGTCAGGCCCCAAGATGTTTTTGAAATGTAAATCCAGCTGCAAGTCATATTCTCAAGGGATAAAAATTAATGTTAATAGTAGCATAAGACAAACAATTGGAAAATAAAATTATGAAAAAAAAATCCATCCCAAAGGTAAATAGCAATAATTTTTTAATCACTCATATTTTACAATTATTTGTGCCATGACCCTCTGCCAGTACTATAGATATTAGAAATATGTGCACTCCTCTTGTGGCACAAATTTTTATAAATTCACTTTGTCAAATGCATTTTAGGAATCTGTCATGGATTGTGAAGAAATGACTACCTTTAATTATGCATAGGAAAGATTCAAACAGAAGGAATGAATTTCCTGACTGGTATAAGCTGGATTCTGTTTGTATATAATGGCATTAGGTCCAAGAACAAAGGTTTAAGTTTAATGTAGCATATTCTACCAGTAATCTTAAAACTAACCCATACACACCTACAAATGCTCTAGAAATTTATTAGTTTAAAAAAGTAAGGTGAGGGTGACAGCCTGACCAGGCAGTGGTGCAGTGGATAGAGCATCAGCCTAGGATGCTGAGGACCCAGGTTCAAAATCCTGAGGTCATTGGCTTGAGTCCAAAAGCTGCTAGCTTGGACAAGGGGTCACTGACTCAGCTGCAGACCCCAGTAAAGACACATATGAAAAAGCAATCAATGAACAACTAAGATGCTGCCACTGAGTTGATGCTTCTCATCTCTCTTCCTTTCTGTCTGTCCCTGTTTGTCACTTGCTCTTAAAAAAAGGGAGGGGGGTGTTTACAAATATATGGAGACAGAAAATGAGTTGACTTTGGGTGATGGGAACACAACACACTCAACAGTTCAAATGCCACGGAGATGTTCACCTGAAACCTATGTACTCTTACTGATCAATGTTACCCCATTAAATTTAATTTCTAAATAAAAGAAAAAAAAGAATGCATTAATAAAGAACAATATAAGTGATTTAATAAAACTGCCCAGAGAGAGTTCTGTCACTGTTTAGGACTCTATTATTAGTCGAGGAAGAGAAACACTTTCCCTTCCTGTCACTTTTCCTGTCAGGGTTGCAGCCAGAAAGCAACCTGACACTCAGAGAAATTAAGTGGTCATAGGGAAAAATAATCAACTAGGACAACAGTAACCCAAAATTAGTGGTGGGACCATGAACAGGTATTTATATTTACCATATACCTCTTTTTTGATCAGGTGTTCCCTTCAGACAGTACTTTTACCAACTGATAATTTGTACAGATTTTCTTAAAGACAGGGAAGTTCTTCATGAACTAGTTTTAACTTAGTATGATGATTAATTTATAATACCAATGATACTTCTTTACTCATACTAGTATAACAGCCCTCCTCCTTCTCTCTCACACTGAGAACATATCTGGCACTATTATTAATAAAAATATGTACATATATGCACCAAAAGACAAGTATAAGTATGTTCAGAGCAGTACTATTCATAATATTCATTTCAAATGCCCATCAAGAATGGAATGGATAAACTGTGATTAATTTATAATATGGAATAACTATAAAGCAACTAGAATGAAAGAACTACCATACTCCCCCATGCATAAGACATACCATTTTTCGAAAAATTTGGGGTCTAAAAACTGGGTGCGTTTAATACAGGGGTTGTAGATTTTTTTACTTGCATTTCCCACTTTTTCATGCTTGTATTTGCACTCATTGTTGAAGACAGTGATTCGTCATCAGGCATAGATGAGGACAAACTAATGGAGGGGAGTTTTGACAGTGATGAGGAGTTGTATGAAATTTATGATGAATAAAACTTGAGTTCAATAACTTTATATAATACATTTTTTTCCCCAAATTTCAGGCCAAAACATTGGAGCGTCTTATACATAGGAAAATAAGGTACTAGAAGACACAAAGGCTGACTTCACAAACAGAATGTTGAATGAAAGTAGCCAGACTCAAAAGAGTACATACTGTGTGATTCTTTTCCATAAGGTTTAAAACAGGCAAAATTTATCAATAATGACAAAAGTCAGAATAATGGTTACCACTGGGTAGGATAAGGACTGGAGGGGACATGGGGGGATTTCTGTGCTGCATTAACATTCCTTATTTTGGCCTAGTTAATAACTACATGAAGAAGACCACTATATAAAAATCCATTGAGATATATACTTTGATCTGTGCACTTTTCTGTAGCTATGTTATGCTCCAATAAAAAGTTTAATATTTTTTTAAAGGTAAAAGCATTAAAAATCATGAAGAAAGCAAGAGAAAACATAGAAAATATAAGTTAGAAAGAGATTAGAAAAATGTACAAAGTGGAAAGGAACTTTAGTTGCTTATAGTTGATTTCAAAGAGAATTCTCTATATCCCAAGGTTATGTGACTATTTTCTAAAACATCTTTATCTATTTAACTTTGTTATGGGCAGATTGAATGTTTTCTTTGTTATCTAAATTCAGCTTGTTTATCCCAATCTCTTACCTGCTCTGGACAAAAATAAGCTCATTCCACCAGAGCCTGAGCCAGCTTCCAAAACAGTATCACCTGGGTGAATATTCATCATCAACAGCATCATATTTATATCCTATGATTTAAACACAGCAACCAATAAATACATGCTAAGCACCTACAGTATTCTTAACAAAAACTGTGTTGGACTTGGAGAAGAAAAAAGTGAAAGAAAAACAATTAAAACCTGGCCTGACAACAAGAGTTTAAATTTTACTTAATAAAATATAAGATTTGGAAATCAATTAGCAAATAAAGCAGTATAATATTGAAATAATAGACAATAAGCACCATAGGAACTCAGAAAAAAGAGAAATCAATAGACTGTCCTATTTTAAAGACACAGTGGCAAATTTAAGGAAACAATCACAAGGTAGAAAAAGCTTTGAATAAAACGGAGGTAAACACAATTTTCCCATCTCAGGAGAAGAGGTAAGGAGAGACTTAAGTGCCAGGCAGGCTAAAGCATTTGACCTGGTTAAGTAACTAGGACATGGCACCAAGGTAATATAAATAGCTTTTTATGAAAATTAACCTGAAGGGAATACAGAATGTACTAGAGCAGAGAAAATTTAAGAGGCAGGATGATCAGATAAGAAATTATTACATAATGTCTGCATGAAATGACAGTTATTTTGAATTAGGAAGACAGGAAGACCTAACTACTAAATGCTATAATTGAAGAATGGCTTTGTTAACAAGAATATCATGGATAATAGCTATTATTGAAACTTTACCGTATGCAAACTGCTTTCATACACTATCTTATTTGATCAGAATAAAAAAAGGGAAACCATAGGACTATATCCACTGTTGATAACATATACCTCTAGTAACATTCCTTCTTAAATTAAATATGATTAAAATATAACTATAATGGCCCAGGTCAGAGAGTTCGGTTGGTTAGAGCATCATTTGATACACTAAGTTTGTGTGCGGGTTCAATCCAGGGTCTGGGCACATAAACAGACTGATGTTTCTGTCTCTCTTTCTCTCCCTTCCACTCTCTCTAAAATACAATCAATCAATCTTTATTTATTTATTTATTTGTGGCAGAGAGAGAGAGACAGACAGATAGGGACAGACAGACAGACAGGAAGGGAGAGAGATGAGAAACATCAATTCTTCGTTGCGGCTCCTTAGTTGTTCATTGATTGATTTCTCATATGTGCCTTGACTGGGGGGCTCCAGCAGACCGAGTGACCCCTTGCTCGAGCCAGTGACCTTGGGCTCAAGCTGGTGAGCCTCGTTCAAACCAGGTGAGCCCGCACTCAAGCTGGCAACCTCGGGTCTCGAATCTGGGTCCTCCACATCCTAGTCTGACACTCTATCCACTGCGCCACAGCCTGGTCAGGCTAAATATATATATTTTTAAGTCACCATAATGATACTTAAAAAATGTCCCCAAAAGAGTTCAACATGCTGAGTGCGGAACTTGCAAACTTAAGAGTTATAAGGAACATCCCTGGCTCATGGTTCCTATACACCCATGTTGGAAGTTCCATCCTGGGTCAGGGAATATATACAAGAATCAACTGATGAATGCATAAATAAGTGGAACAAATTGATGTTTCTCTCTCTCTCTCTTCTTCCCTCTCTCTAAAATCAATAAATAAAAAATTTAAAGAGTTATGAGGAACAAACATTAGTACTTACTATGTGCCTAGTGGGTCCCCATAACTCTCTATATTACAATAAATAGTCTCTTCAGTGTACAGATAAAAAAATCGAAACTCTCAAATCAAAATTAAAATCTGGCTATTTCTATACAGTACGGTAGCTTAGTTAGTTAGAAAGCAGCATCCCAACTAACCATGATTGTAGGTTGATCCCAGGTCAGGGAACATTCAGGAGTCAACCAATGAATGCATGAAGTGGAACAACAAATCGGTCTCTCTCTCTCTCTTTCTCTGTAAAGTCAATTTAATTAAAAAAAAAAATCTGGCTGTTTCCTCCTAAAATTAATGTAAAAGTCATATCCATTGATTTTTTTTTTTTTAAGGCTAAGAACGATAAAAATCTGAAACGTTTGTGATGCGCTTTAAGTATGTGAATCAAATCTGTAGTTTCACATCTATTTTGCTCTTCCTGGAACCAATATGCACCTAACTCGCATCGCGTTACCTTTGGATATGTTATGGCAGGACCTCTTTTCATCAGTAATACATAGTCTTCCAATGCCGGCCTCTTCAGCATGAAGTGCTTACCAGAGGAGCTCCTTAGTATCTGGCCAGGGAACTTCCCCACGATATCGCTGAACGGGACGGCCCCCCAACTACTATTTAAGAGTCCGGCGTTGCTCAACCTAAATAATTTTTTAAATTGTGTTTCTCTCTTCCCAGTCTCAGCTAAAATCAGCTCCCCAGCCCGAAAGGGCTCCGCTCTGGAAGTTGACCAGGAAGAGGAGATGTTAAGTTCCTCGACCAGGGCAGCCAGTGAAGGAGCCCCTGATCCCCGATGTGTAAGATCGGACTGTTCCTGGTCTCCACTCGAGTCCTCGCTCTCTCGAGGGGGTGACTCCTCTCGAGGCGTCGGCAGTCTGAGGCTTTCCAGTGACGAAAGACAACTGATCCCAATGTCCCCGACGCTCGGAGGGACAGATGGTGGAGGCGACTCTGCGCCAGGGACTTTCTTCGGTGCCGCCTTGTACTGTCCCTCTCCATCTCGTGTGTCTCTTTGCGAGGGCTTACAACACAGTGGTCCAGCTCTCTCGAAGGGATCTCGTCTAAGGCCGCGCAGGAACGGCAACTTCCTGAGATGCCGTAACCGTAGCAAGACCGGAACACGGCAGCCTGCTAGTAGCATGCTGACTCGCGCAGGCGCCGTCGCAAGCAAGAGACGTAAGTCCGGGCGAGGCCCCGCCTCTCGCTGTCTGACGCACCGACGCAGCCGTTTGGGAGCTCGGGAGTTTCTGCCGGAAAAGAGCTCGGTAACTGCGCCTGCGTCCGGAAGCGGAGAAACGCTGGCTCCGGGTCAGTGGGTCCGCGGAGGCACGAAACCCCTGCTCGGTAACTGTCCCAGGGATGTGTCCGGAGCCCACCTAGGGTACATTTTCTTCTTTGGAATATGGACAGACTGAACAATTGACCATTGACAAGTTTCCACCAGCCTCGCCCGAGGAGGATTAAGAGAGGCAAAGCCTGTGAAAGCGTTGTGTGAATTGAGCCCTGTACCAGGGTTAGCCTGTGTAGTAATCAGAACAGGAACTTCTTTCTCTAGGTCACTCCCAAGATGTATAAGTAGAACTGGCCCAGAGCTGCGTTTGACAGATGGTGGTTAGACGGGCTACCCGCTGACTTGAGCTGCTTTCCCACCTGACCACGACATTCCCCCCAGCCCTACCAAGTCCCTTTTTTTTTTTTTTTTTTTTTTTTACAGAGACAGAGAGTGAGTCAGAGATAGGGATAGACAGGGACAGGCAGGAACGGAGAGAGATGAGAAGCATCAATCATTAGTTTTTCCCTGTGCGTTGCAACACCTTAGTTGTTCATTGCTTTCTCATGTGCCTTGACCGCGGGCCTTCAGCAGACCAAGTAACCCCTTGGAGCCAGCGACCTTGGGTTCAAGCTGGTGAGCTTTTGCTCAAACCAGATGAGCCCACGCTCAAGCTGGTGACCTCGGGGTCTTGAACCTGGGTCTTCCGCATCCCAGTCCGACGCTCTATCCACTGCGCCACTGCCTGGTCAGGCCCAAGTCCCTTTTGACCCCACTCTGACCACTGGATGCTCGCCCCCAGTGCAGAGATTACAGTGATAGTATTTATTTTGTGCTTATCATAACGTGTTTTTTTATTTTTTTATTTTATTTCAGAGACAGCGAGAGTCAGAGAGAGGGATAGACGGGGACAGACAGGAACAGAAAGAGATGAGAAGCATCAATCATCAGTTTTTCATTGCAACACCTTAGTTGTTCATTGATTGCTTTCTCATATGTGCCTTGACTGCGGGCCTTCAGCAGACTGAGTAAGCCCTTGCTTGAGTCAGCGACCTTGGGTCCAAGCTGGTGAGCTTTTTTTGCTCACACCAGATGAACCCGCGCTCAAGCTGGCGAGCTCGGGGTCTCGAACCTGGGTCCTTCCTTGTCCCAGTCCCACGCTCTATCCCCTGTGCCACCGCCTGGTCAGGCAACATAACGGGTTTTAATAATTAAAATACAACATGTAGTTAACTAAGTATTTTACCCTCCCCCAAACTAAAAGTATCTCAAAAGGGGGTTATTGGCCCTGGCCGGTTGGCTCAGCGCTGGAGCGTCAGCCTGGTGTGCAGGAGTCCCAGGTTCAATTCCCGCCAGGACACACAGGAGAGGCGCCCATTTGCTTCTCCGGCCCTCCCCCTCTCCTTCCTCTCTGTCTCTCTCTTCCCCTCCTGCAGCGAGGCTCCATTGGAGCAAAGATGGCCCGGGCGCTGGGGATGGCTCTGTGGCCTCTGCCTCAGGCGCTAGAATGGCTCTGGATGCAACAGAGCGACACCCCAGAGGGGCAGGGCATCGCCCCCTGGTGGGCATGCCGGGTGGATCCCGGTCGAGTGCATGCGGGAGTCTGTTTGACTGCCTCCCCGTTTCCAGCTTCGGAAAAATGAAAAAAAAAAGGGGGGGTTATTAAAGGCTTAGTTTCATCTCTCCAACATTCATGTGTTGAAATCTAAGGCTCTGTACCTCAGAATATGACAGTATTTATGCATTCATAGGTTGATTCTTGTACGTGCCCTGCAACCTTGTCGTATTGGGAGGCACTCTAACCAACTGAGCTACCCACCAGGGTGAGCATAGACAAGTCATCCTTAGTACCGTAAAAGATAGAGCAGAGGTGGGTAGAGTCTCTGGTGCTGGGAGTTTACGGAAGTTCTTTGTGATTGCTTCTGCTTTCTCAGGAAACAAGCAGTCATCCACTGAGAGCAAGGCTGAAGGAGGTTTGAGATGAGATGAATTAATGTCTAGGAGAGTGGAAGAATGAATGGATTAAGGGATAATTAATTGATAAGATAGCAGCACTGATGTCCCACATAAAGTTCGTGACTATGACTTGAAAGTGGATAAAGACAGGTTGCGAGTTCAATCCCTGGTGAGGGGACACATGGAAAGCAACCCAAAAAAGCACGACTGAGTGGAACAACAAATATTTCCCTTCCCTCTCCCCTTTCTCTCTCCTTTTCTGTCTCTTCTCTCTAAAAAAAAAAGATAATAAAAATTAAACCCTAGCTGGATAACCCATTTCCTAATTTTAAAAGCTTCAGAGCCTTCCTATACCTGTGAGGGTGGTGTTTTGTTTTTAATTTTTTTATTTTATTTATTCATTTTTAGAGAGGAGAGAGAGAGAGGGAAAGAGAGAGACAGAAGAGAGAGAGAGAGAGAGAGAGAGAGAAAGAGAGAGAGGGAGAGAAGGGGGGAGGAGTTGGAAGCATCAACTCCCATATGTGCCTTGACCAGGCAAGCCCAGGGTTTCGAACCGGCGACCTCGGCATTTCCAGGTTGACGCTTTATCCACTGTGCCACCACAGGTCAGGCAAGGGTGCTTTTTTTTGTCTTTCTTGTTAGGCGATAAGCTCTGCGTGGGCTGAACAGTATTTGACATTTCTTGAATCAGAATGCATAGGTTTGGTGAAATATTGTGGAGACATTAAAATTTTTCTACTTGATGTAGTAACAGGGTAAATCTTGATGAAATAAGAGGGAATACTTTTACACTGTTATGATTGAATAAATTGTTATGTGTATACATGATTAGAGATTGGCAGTGGGTAGGCAAAAATGGAAACAATTGTTACAATCATGCAGTTTAAGTGAATATTTCTTTAAAACATTTGTTCAATTATGTTATTAAAAAGAAAACAGCTTTCTGTGCTACTTTGTGAAAGGCCCATATGGTGTTGTTCTTGGTTCCCACATAACTGAAAGGACAACTTTTACAATGTCTGGAGACTTCAGTGTCCTGCAAATGAAGGAGGAAAATATCCTCAAATTCCTTGCAGCAGGAACCCATTTAGGTAGCTTCAGCCTTGATTTCCAAATGTAATAGTACATCAACAAAACAGAAAGTGATAGCATCTACTTCTACATCAGTGGTAGTGTTAACCTGGTCCCTACCGCCCACTAGTGGGCGTTCCAGCTTTCATGGTGGGCGGTAGTGGAGCAATCAAAGTATAAATAAAAAGATAGATTTAACTATAGTAAGTTGTTTTATAAAGATTTATTCTGCCAGACAGCGAAAATCCAACATAAAGTACTTGGTAAGTAATTATTATTATATGCTTTAACTTGCTGTAACTCTGCTTTATAAATTTTATAAAGCAAAGTTACTTTCCTACTTTATAGATCACCATTACTCTGGAACCGGTGGGCATTTAGAAAATTTTACTACTAATAGAGATACAAAAGTGGGCCGTAGGTATAAAAAGGTTGACTACCTCAATCTACATCATAAATCTATAAAGAACCTGGGAGAAGCTTCTACTGGCAGCTTGTGCCATTGTTGTCATTCAATACCCCTCTAGGAAAAAAAAAAAAAGAAAACCCTGCTGATATCAGTGTCCAGTCCAGGAAAACTGGCCAGTGAGCTGTGCTGAAGTTTGCTGTTGCCACTGGAGCCACTCCTTTTGCTGGCCACTTAGCTTCTGTAACCTTCACTAACCAGATCCAGGCAGCTTTCCATGAGGTGAGACTTCTGGTGCTTACCGATCCCAGAGCTGTCTGCTAGCTAACAGAGGCATCTTACCGTCAGCCTGCCTACCACTGCTCTGTGTTAACCTGCCTACCACAGACTCTCCTCTGCGCTATGTGGACATTGCCAGCCCTTGCAACAACAAGGAGACTCACTCAGTGGGTCTGATATGGTGGATGTTGGCCGGGGAAGTTCTGTGCATGCATGACATCATCTCCCATGCCATCTCTCACGGCAGGGTAAACGACCATTGGAGGTTATGCCTGATCTCTACTTCTACAGAGATCCTGAAGAGATTGAAAAGGAAAAGGA
This sequence comes from Saccopteryx bilineata, assembly GCF_036850765.1. Taxonomy (NCBI): domain Eukaryota; kingdom Metazoa; phylum Chordata; class Mammalia; order Chiroptera; family Emballonuridae; genus Saccopteryx; species Saccopteryx bilineata. The sequence continues at coordinate 87,198,622 of NC_089492.1, forward strand.
GGAATTTCAGGGTGAATGGACTGCTCCAGCTTCCAAGTTCACTGCAGTTCATACTGGGGTCACAGACTGGCCTGAAGGCCTGCTGGTGCCCTCTATGTCTATTCAGCAGTTTCCCACTGAAGATTGGAGAGTTCAGCCTGAAGACTGGTCTGCAGCCCCCATTGCTCAGGCCACTGAATACATAGGGACAACTACTGAGTTATCCTAAGCTGTTCTACAAACTCTTAAAACAGAAGGGAAATAAGACTGACGGAAAATAACCAGTTTGAAAAACAAACAAGCAAAAAAGCCAGCCAAAACCACCTTTTTTGTTTCTTTCTTTTCGCTCTGTCTCCCTTTTTTTTTTTTTAAGGAATGGGCCCTAAGCTGCAGTGCACAGCCAAGTAACGCCACCTGTCCGGTCTCCCAGTACAAGTCCGCATTGGGCTTAGCGGGCCACCGTCTACAGGTTGGGCCCGCCCAACCATCCTTGCGTGCCGAAGAGCCACTCCCTGGGCTCTCTATACTCCCTCCGCCCCACTTCCTCCCTCCAAGCCCCGCCCCTGGCCGGTGCGCCTGCGCATGGGCGAACACGTGGCTGTCCGCGGAGCCAGGGCAGCAATGGCGGCGGGTGGCGGCGGAGTTGCCGACCCCCTGACTCCCGCCGGAATTCCCTGCGCCTTCTCCCCGCAGAGTCAGGCCTACTTTGCTTTGGCGTCTGCTGACGGTCACTTGCGAGTGTGGGAGACAGGCAGCAACCGGCTGCACCAGGAGTACGTGCCTTCCGCGCACCTCAGCGGTACCTGCACCTGCCTGGCCTGGGCGCCAGCACGGTTGCAGGCCAAGGTAAAGCAAGCGGGACGGTGGGGGGGTTGGCGCCCGCCCGGCTCGGCTCTGGCGCTCCCCGGCCCGACGGTGCGTGGCCCGGCATCCCGTATGGCCCTCGGAGGCCCGGGGCTAGGAGGCACGGAGTGCGGCGGCGCGGAGTGGGCCCACCCCGTCAGTGCGGTGCGTGGCTTGTCCAGAGGGCAGCGAGTGAGGTCTCGGTCCGATCCGACGGGCGGTGGCTGGAGCCCTACCAGCGTTATTCATGCCGTCTTTGCCCCTAGCTCCGTTGTTGCCGAGACCGCCATGTTCGCCGAGGCCCCGGCCACCCGGAGGCTGTAGTGTAGGGCCTCGCTTAACAGAATGAGATCAGAAGAAATGTTCTGGTTTTTGACAGAGTACCACCTCAGGGCTACACTACTCATCAACGATCCACTTACTACCCACTCATCGGATTTGCCCTGGGCGTTTGGAATCAACAAGTCTTATTTCCTTGCTGCGGTACACCCCCACTTTTGGGTGCCGGTTCACCACGTGTTGTCTTCCACATACTGGACGTAAGACTCTCTCTCCTAGCTCTTCCAGGCTCGTTTCCATTCTCAGACGTTTGAATCCTCTTGCTTTTTTATTTTTAACATAGGCTCGACTTCCCTTTAACACCCTCTTTCTCCTGATTCTAAAGTCTGCGTCAGGATATGGACTAAAGTGAAGTGGTTTAGCTTAAGTATGAGTCCAGATGAAATTTGTTTTAGATAGGACACTGCCGAATTTGGGAAGGCTTTTCACTGTTAGGGATCCGTATCAGGTAAAATGCCATTCCCTGCTGAGCCACTTGGCTAAATCGGCTCTGACACGTACGTGGGACCTGCACTTAAGCTATACTGCCTACCTTTGAATCTAAGCTTGGCTTCTTAGAAGTAATTTTGCCTCTTTTTTCCCCATTTGTAAAATAGGGATAACAGTATCCACCTCATAGAGTAGTTGTGAAGGTTAACATTTAGTAATGTGTAAAGCATTTAGAATAGTTCTTGGTATGTAAATGCTACAAGTTTTGTTACCATTAGTAATGTTTCATATTTGTATGGTTAGTCTTGCAAGGTCAAGACTAACTTTTTGCCTTGTTTGGGAAGAAGAAACTGAGGCTTTAGAAAATTAAGCGACTTATCAAATGCCAAAAACTGAACCTGGACTAGAACTCAGGTATTTAAAGCTCAGTTCTCTGTTATCTGCAACAAATAGTTAATATTAGGCTGGCAAAATTTTTTTGCTCACTTTGGTTTTCTGTTGACTTGTAACCACATTGTATGCCTCAAGAATAAAACATTTGTCTAGTCTTAAATTTCCTGTTAAAAGTCATACTTTTGGATTGAATATAACACTTGGATACAATAGGAAAATATCTGGATTTGGTTTCATAACCAGGACTCCACTCAAACTTGGTTTTGTCACATTGAGCAGGTCACTTTAATTTTGGGGGCCTCATTGAAAAATGAAAGTTGGGTTATATTAAAAAGTTTTTATAGGTTTCTGTATCTTTTTGCCTGTATTCTCTCATTTTAACCACACAACTCTCTGAAATGCCCTGAAATTACTACATTTTAAAAAACAGTCAGAACTAAGCAAGTTTAAATGACTTCACGAAAACCTTAATAACTAATAAAGTAGTAGTGACCACTAGAGTCTATATACTATGACTGAGTAGGATGGCATGGCATGTAGTAAGTGCTCAATAAATGGTGGTTGTTATGGAATGAATCACTGAGTGTTTCATATGGGCTCATCTGTCGGTTACTGCTACTCCTCAATGTAAATCAGTTTGTGAGAGTATTCTCTGTGTCAGTAACTGACAGTTCACCAGAGGACAGTATTTAGTGCTATTATCAGTGGAGAAAAAAAATGATGAGTTGGTGCGGTTTTTCTTGGGTAACAGGAGTTAAAACAGTATATAAAATGTTTAGAAAAACTGTACTGTTGCTTCTTGTTCTCAGTCACAGAATGATTCTAATAATTTGCATTTATGCCACAATAGTTTTTAAAGGGATTTTGCACATATTATATAGCTGAGCATTTCCATTCGGTTGATAGAGCCTGGGTGAAGAGGACCTCTACTGATAACAAGAAAAGTACGGGGACACAGATTGGTGGATTAGATGGATGCTGTTTGAGGTCCTTCAGTTTAGGTGTGTAAACTGAGGCTAAGAGGTTATATGAGATGCCAAAGCCACACAGTAAGTGGCTGAGCCACCTAGGAACTGACTCTGCTATTGTCATTTCACTTTTAAATCTCTCAAACTTTTCTCCTTTTTCTTCCCTAACTGCTGTAGAGCCCTGGAGAAGCATAGCTTCTCTACTATTGGCTATCACAGTTGCTGTTTTGCTGTCACTCACAGCACACCCACACAGCTTATCTCTCATTGAATGAAACACGTGACATTTCAGGCATAGGACTGGGCAAGCATAGTAGCATTAAGGATGCTTCTGGGGACAAATCTGAGCTGATTATCCCCACTCCTCTCCCCTAAGACAGTGGTCCCCAACCTTTTTTGGGCCACGGACTGATTTAATGTCAAAATATTTTCACAGACAGGCCTTTAGGGTGGGACTGAAAATGTATCACATGATCGAGACAAACGTCAAGAGTGAGTCTTAGATGGATGTAACAGAGGATATCTGGTCATTTTTTAAAAATAAAACATCATTCAGACTTAAATATAAATAAAACGGAAATAATGTAAGTTATTTATTCTTTCTCTGCGGACCAGTACCAAATGGCCCACGAACCGGTAACGATCCGTGGCCCCGGGGTTTGGGGACCACTGCCCTAAGAGATGTAGTATAATCTAGTTGTGTTTCTGTACAGTGCGCGCGCACGCGCGTTCTCTCTCTCTCTCTCTCTCTCTCTCTATATATATATATATATATATATATTTTTTTTTTTTTTTAAGTGAGAGGAGGGGAGATAGTGAGGCAGTCTCCCACATGCACCCTGGCAGGGATACACCTGGCTCTAGGGCCAGTTCTTGACTACCGACAAGGCTCTATCGTAAGGTCTCTCCAGTATTTAAACTTTGAAGAAGGTAAATTTTGCCAAGTAGATAACATTGGCAGAAATAGGCATTCCTGTGTATTAGAACTTGTTTTTGATAAAAATACTGTGTGTAGTTATATATAAAATGCACACATTTTGTTGATTGCTATCTATGAAACATTTGCCAGAGTAAGTGACAAAGTTCAAAAAATGGCATAGGAGTCTTAATTCCAGAATGAAACTAGAAACTGGCATAATTTTCAGTGTCTAGAGGTCAGTATTTTTCAAAAATAAGTTTTGATTAGTGGATTATGAAATGGATTTATGGGTTGTAATGGCATAGGACAATATCAGTGTATTTTGCATGGCAAAGAATAAGTTTTTTGGTGAAACTTCTTTCAGTTATGTATACAGAAGTTCTTATGAGTATGTATTGGCTCTCCAAATTCAGACTTCTCATTACTGGGACTTGCTGTTTCTCTCTGTCTTCACCACATCTGTACTATGCCTGGCTTTTATAAATTATGCACATGTGCCAGGCAGACTCCCTCAGCCTTCTTACTGTCTTCTGGATCAAATGCTGATAAGCTTTCTTCAGATGGTGCTGTATTGGTGTTTATTGCTTAGCTCAGTTGCACCTTCATAATGAGAAAGACTCCAGTCCAAAAAATCATATCCTTTTGGTCTTTACTCCTGGTACCTCCAGGAACTCAGATTTTCCAGTCACAAATACATATATGAGCTAAATTTTAGCCTACCCTTTCCATTACTTTATACATTTACACGTAGAGTTTATGTGTACATGACATTGTGCTAAGCACGTCGGAGGAAGCAAAACAGTGTGACTCAAGGCAGTGGTCAGCAAACCGTGGTTTGCGAGCCACATGTGGTTCTTTGGTCCCTTGAGTGTGGCTCTTCCACAAAAGACCACGTGTGGGTGCTACCTCAATGAGGTATGTACCCACCTGTATAGTTTAAGTTTTAAAAATTTGGCGCTCAAAAGAAATTTCAGTCGTTGCACTGTTGTTATTTGCCTCTGTTGACTAATGAGTTTGCAGACCACTAGTAAGGTGTCAAGGAAGAAGTAGAGACAATGCAGGGAATACTGTGTCTGCAGTGTACAGCAGAGGATGACTTGTGCCTTAAGGGAAGGAAGAGGGTTTTGTGGAGAGATGATATTTGAGGTGGACCTTGAAGCATGGATAGCAAGTGGAAATTGGGGTTGAGTGGGAAAAGGCCCCTCCCAAGTGCAGGGAAAAGCAAAGGCAGAACGGCAAAGTTATTTGTGATTAGGGAGTGTAATGTAAGGATAGAATTGAAATTAAGGTTGGAAATGGTGGTTTGGAGGCAAATTGTGGGTGCTTTTAAATGCCAGAGAGTTGTTTTATGTTGATTTACTCCTCTCTGGCGTCATTGAAGCTTCTCATCACAGGACTATCAGGTTCAGATAGAAAATGCTAAAAAAGATCTGTCATAATCTGTAATCATCAGCACTGAACTGTTGTTTTCAGAAATACACTGCTCAAGGCCCTGGCTGGTTGGCTCAGTGGTAGAGCGTTGGCCTGGCGTGCAGGAGTCCCGGGTTCGATTTCCGGCCTGGGCACACAGGAGAAGCGCCCATCTGCTTCTCCACCCCTCCCCCTCTCCTTCCTCTCTGTCTCTCTCTTCCCCTCCTGCAGCCAAGGCTCCACTGGAGCAAAGTTGGCCCGGGTGCTGAGGATGGCTCCATGGCCTCTGCCTCAGGCGCTAGAATGGCTCTGGTTGCAACAGAGTGGTGCCCCAGATGGGCAGAGCATTGCCCCCTGGTGAGCGTGTCGGGTGGATCCCGGTTGGGCGCATGTGGGAGTCTGTCTGACTGCCTCCCCGTTTCCAACTTCAGAAAAATACAAAAAAAAAAAAAAAAGAAAAGAAAAGAAAATACACTGCTCACAAAAATTAGAGGATATTTTATAGCTTCATATTAATTTTGAAATATCCCCTAATTTTTGTGAGCAGTATATTAATAGTGGAGTAATACGTAGAATATTAGAGTTTACTAAAATACACGTTGGCTATTTAAACTTAACTAGTTGATGTGTTACATGTTTGGACATGTTCATCCTGCTGAATGGGGAGTTATTTTTTTAAAAAAGGTCACCCGGCTCTGAGAAAGCATACCTGAGCCAGCAGTTCTCTGAGATTAATTTGTTGGATTATTATTTAGGTTTAGATCAGTAATCTTCAACATGGGGCATTGATTCTGTGAATACTCCTCCTACATGTTCACTATGCCTGCTTCTCCTAAATATACAGTTTGCTGATAGGGAAGCTAGGGCTTTGAATATGTTAATGTTTAATTTCTAAAATTTCTTTGCTTTTATTTGTTTTTTAATTGATTTTAGAGAGGGAGGAAAAAAAGCATTGATTTGTTCACTTATTTATGCATTCTTTGGTTGAGTCTCATATATGCCCTGACCAGGGATTGAACCCGCAACCTTGGTTGGCATATAATAGGGATGATGCTCTAAATAGCTGAGCTACCCGGCCATGACTCAAAATTTTTTTGCTCTTAAATGCAAATTCAGATCTGCAGAAAAATATACTGTACGTATTTGGACCAGCCTGTCTTCCACATGTTATGAACTGCAGATACTTTTAATTTGGAAAAATCAAAAGCAGAAGAAATAATTTCTAGAACCTTTCAAAGAGTTTCCTGATTAAGTAGTAATATGTTGGTGTACTTTTCTCCATTGTCCTTCCCTGAAATAGGTGTTTGTGTTTATAACCTTATATAGAAACTTGCATTTGCTTTCTGGGATCATTCAGAGGTGGCTTTAGAAATTCATTTAACTAAGCTGGGATCTAGGACAATCCTTGTGCTAATGTTTCAGTGCCGCCAACAAATCAAAGATTGCTGAAGAGATTTTCAGATTTTTTCCTTTGCTTTTAATTGTAACTCTGTTTTGGGTTTATGAATGTAGGTACATTATCCTGGACTGCTTTTTTGTATTGTAGAGCAAACCTTACACTATTAAGAAAATGTGTCCTTTCCTATGGTATTTGAAGAAGAGATTTCTCAGAGCTGCTTTATGCTAAAATATAGGCTAGCAAGCTTTAATTTAAAAATTATAAACATGTAAGGTAAATTCTGAAATTATAATTTTTCAGCATTATAAATTGATACATAGTCTCTGAAGTTGGGATCATGGATTGTCTTTATGATGTACAGACAAGAGCAGTCATCATCATTTTTTTTTTTTAAAGATTTTTTTAAAATTATTTATTTATTCATTTTAGAGAGAGAGGGAGAGACAGAGAGAGAGAGAGGAGAGACAGAGAGAGAGAAGGGGGGAAGGAGCTGGAAGCATCAACTCCCATATGTGCCTTGACCAGGCAAGCCCAGGGTTTCGAACCAGCGACCTCAGCATTTCCAGGTCGACGCTTTATCCACTGCGCCACCACAGGTCAGGCTCATCATCATTTTTAACATAAATGAAAGTCTTGTGGCATTTGATACTAGATTTAAACTTGTGCTTCTTCAGGCCTTGGAATCACCAAGACAGCATGGAACTTTCAGACTAGCACTTAATCAGACACTAGAGCGACATAGCTAGTATGTGCTATGTGCCGCACTGTTAGCTACAGCTACTTTTTGACTGAAATTGGAGTAAATACATTTTATAAATATAAAAACATTTGTGTCCCTTTTCCTAAAAACAAAGCTAGAATGAAAGAAAAGATGACAGGAAAAGGGGGAACTGTTGGCTGCTTGTGTATGGGTCTGTCATCTCTTTGCTTGGGAATGGAGCACTGAGTCTGTTAAGAGAATCCCAAGAGCATACCAAGTTGTCCTATTTGACGCCTTCCTTCCAGAGAGGTAGGAGATGGGGATGACAGTTATGAGCTCTCCTTTTAGAGTGATTCCCCCCTCCCCCAAATAGAAAAAGGGAATCCTACTTTCCTTTTTTCTTTTTTTTTTTTTTTTTTAAAGTAAGGATCCCTTAGTAGCAGTCATGCCTCATTTGTGGGCTATTGGGCACTTGCATTTATGCTTTGATGATGTTTCAATGTATTTGAAATACAAAATAAACACTTTTTCTTTTATTTTTAGGAAAGTCCCCAAAGGAAAAAAAGAAAATCAGAACATATAGAAACAAGTAACCAAATTGACTTGTTGGCTCTTGGTACAGCAGTTGGCAGTATTTTATTATACAGCACAGTAAAAGGAGAATTACACAGTAAATTAACAGTAAGTATGTGTGTGTTTTATATAAAAGAGATATGACAGGGGAATTGGTATATTAGAGATTTATTAAATAAAAACAAAACTTCAGGATATGCTATTGGATCTGCACTTTGGGGCCACTTCTCTGCCCCTTCCCCATTTAAAATTCTGAACAGTAATATTTGATAATAGCTCTGATAGATAACAGTACTTATTATAGATTGGAATGTGAAGAATTGTTGACCAGATTGAAAATAAGAAAGGGTAAAAAGAAATCTAAGTGTCACAATAACAACTGCAGGAAGGATCCTACCTTCTCTAGGGCTAGATAACAGAAAAGGTGGTTGGAATTACTGCTGAAACTCAGACCTTTGAGGAGCAGGGGCTGCTGTCTCTTCAGCAAGAGTTGGCCCTATGGGCTTGGGGCCCAGAATTCTGAGGAAAGCTCCACCTGACTGGTGGTGTCTGAAAGGAAGTGATAAAACTGGTTCTTCACGTGCTGGAAAAATTGTGTTCAGCCACTGCTAAAAAGATTGCCACTGCTAGGGTGAAGAAGCAGGGGCATGATGCAAACTGGGAGATAGAAGGGAGTAAGCCCCTTGCTGCTTCTCCAGCCTTGTCTCCCTCTGGCACTCCTTCCTGGTAGAGCTGAGGGAAGCAGGTCCCAGCTCCAGCACTGCAGAGCAGAGAGTAGTGAGGCTTTGGCTCTGCAAGATAGTTACTTAACTGACATAATTTGTTCCTCTCACTGACCACCAATGAGAGAGTTGCCCCTTCTGGAAGTGCGGCGGGAGCTGGATAAATGGCCTTAGGGGGCCAAATTGCGGCCTGCGGGGCCGTAGTTTGGGGACGCCTGGTATATATTGTAATGTATTTTGAAGTTTACTAAACTTCTCCTCTCTGTTTATAGGAATGCTTTCTGTAGATATAAATGAAACAATATTTTCCCTTTTAAGTATTGTCTACCTGTAGATAATTTGGAACTACATAATGTTGAAAAGGAAAAAAATATATTCCTAAATCTATCACTGAAAGATCCTCTGTTTAATAGTTGTGTATTTCTTTGTTTTCAGTATATACAGTGTGTCTGTAAAGTCATGGTGCACTTTTGACCGGTCACACGAAAGCAACAAAAGATGACAGAAATGTGAAATCTGCACCAAATAAAAGGAAAACTCTCCCAGTTTCATACCTATTCAGTGCAGTTCAATGTGGGCTCACGCACAGATTTTTTAGGGCTCCTTAGGTAGCTAGCTATCCCGTATAGCCTCTACAGACTCGTCACTGACTGACGGCCTACCAGAACAGGGTTTCTCCACCAAACTGCCGGTTTCCTTCAACTGCTTATCCCACCGAGTAATGTTATTCCTATGTGGTGGCGCTTCATTATAAACGTGCCAATATTCACGTTGCACTTTGGTCATGGATTTGAATTTAGCGAGCCACAGAACACACTGAACTTCCCTCTGTACCGTCCACATCTTGACTGGCATGGCTGTGGGCTGCTCCGCTGTATACATGGTGTTACGTCATCATCTGCGCATGTGCACATGCTGCCACATCACCCTACAGAAACTGGGAGGGTTTTCCTTTTATTTGGTGCAGATTTTACATTTCTATCATCTTTTGTTGCTTTCCTGTGACCGGTCAAAAGTGCACCATGACTTTACGGACACACTGTATATATACATATGTGTGTGTGTGTGTGTGTGTGTATGTATATGTATATGTGTGTATATGTATATGTGTGTGTGTGTATCAAGATGTGTTTTTTTCTTCTTTCCAAGTATCTCATTCCCTAGCCATATCCCCTCCCCCTTCCAACAGCCAGGCCTTCTGAACCTGTTACCTCAGGGGAGGAATAGACAAGGCAAAGGAAGGACAAAACTGCCTTCCTATCTTTGGGGCACCACAGACTTTATCTTTAGGAGACCAGAGGGGACCATGACTTTAAGGATACACTGTATTTAAAAAGTACATGTGGGTTCTGTCTGTTCATCTGTTTTGTATTCTGATATTTTCTATTACGTTACTGTATATAAAGTTATATTTGTCTAGATGTAGTTACAAACTTTTTTTTTTTGGTATTTTTCTGAAGCTGGAAACGGGGAGAGACAGTTAGACTCCCGCATGTGCCTGACCGGGATCCACTGGCATGCCCACTAGGGGGCGATGCTCTGCCCCTCCGGGGCGTCACTCTGTTGCTACCAGAGCCACTCTAGTGCCTGGGGCAGAGGCCAAGGAGCCGTCCCCAGTGCCTGGGCCATCTTTGCTCCAATGGAGCCTCGGCTGCGGGAGGGGAAGAGAGAGAGAGGAAGGAGAGGGGGAGGGGGAGAGAAGCAGATGGGCGCTTCTCCTATGTGCCCTGGCCGGGAATCGAACCCGGGACTTCTGCAAGCCAGGCCGACGCTCTGCCACTGAGCCAACCGGCCAGGGCTACAAACATTTTTAATGACTGTCTAAAATACCATTACACTGGATAGTCCCTTAGTGATTTTACTATTACTGACTATTTTGGTGGTTTCTAGTTTTTATTTGGTTGTTGTTAAAGAATTTTTTTTCAAAACATGCATGGTTTCCCAGAATTACTAACCTGCAGTTAATGAGTCAAAGGCCTTGAGTGTTAAGGTGTTTTCCACATAGTATAAAAATACTTATTAGGTCCCTGGCCAGTTTGCTCAGCAGTAGACAGCCTAGCATGTGGAAGTCCCAGGTTAGATTCCTGGTCAGGGCACATAGGAGAAGCAACCACCTCCCCCTTCCACTCCCACAGCCATGGCTCAAATGGTTTGAGCAAGTTGGCCCTGGGTGCTGAGGATGGCTTTACCTCAGGCACTAAAATAGCTTAGTTGCTGAGCAATGGAGCAGTGGCCCCAGATGGGCAGAGTATTGCCTGGTACAGGGCTTGCTGGGTTGATCCTGGTCTGGATGCATGTTGGAGTCTCTCTCTGCCTCCCTGCCTCTCACTTAATAATAAAAAAAAACTTAATGGAAGAGTTTTCCTGTTTTACTTATATCAGCAACGGAAGGATGGTACCAGTATTTTGGTAGTGTTATTGCCAACTTTGAATATTCCCATTAAAACACTAATTTAATAGGTGAAAATTTTTGAGTTTTTAATCCTGTGCCTCTGAATGAGTGATGATCTTGCTATGCTGAGGATCTTTAAAGTATCAATACAGTATGATCTATAACACAAGATTTTCAGTGATAGTTTTGACTGGACATGATTTTTGCCTTAAATGTTGATTTTAAGCTCTTTAGAATATGACTCAAGTGACTCAACTAGGTCGCTCAAGTGTCACAAACTTTTTGCCATTGTCTGCAGTGAGTGTCATGCTTTATGAAATACTATTCTTTGTGCCGGCATTCCTGTCAAAAGCTCGTGGCATTTAGGATTAGTATCCTTTAGTTTAGTGTGTAGAAGTAGGTTTTTCCAGCATAGAAGGGAACGTTAACATTTGATGAAGTTATAGCTGATTTATCTCATTTTGATGTTGGAAATGGATCGATGTAGCTTTTTTTAAATTAGGGTAAATAAAACCTACCATTTTAGTTAACTGTTAAGTAATGATTCCAGGGTGCATATTATCATATCCGATGTGGTGTGTTTCTTTTTTCCCTTTTAATTTTTTTATTTTTAATCTATAGAGCGGTGGACATGACAGCAGAGTCAATTGCATACAGTGGCATCAAGACAATGGCTGTTTGTATAGTTGTTCAGATGATAAACATATTGTGGAATGGAATACACAGATATGCAAAGTAAAGTGGTGAGTCACATTGATGGTTGTATGGGATTGAAGGGGTATCTTGGTTACTGTTTAAAAATGCATTAGAATCTGACAAATCAAGACTATTCTTGCTATAAGTAAAATTTTATAGTGGACATACTGGAGGATGTTGACAGTGTTCTCAAGGAACTTTTAATCAAATTGTGCATGCAGGATTTTAATACATAAAAGTTAAATAATGGTACAAGAGATGTCATAGATTACTGGTTACATGAGTAAGGTAGTGTTGGGAAGGCCTGATAGAAGGGAAGGGATTTCTGTTGGCTTTTGAAGATAGGTAAGGTTTGGATGGAAGAGGGAGGGAGAATCCTTTCCAAGGTGGGGAAAGGAAGGCAGGGAAGTGGCAAAGGCTAGGAGAAAGGAAAGTAAAAAATTTGCTTAGGACTGAGTGGAGTGATGTGTAGAGGTAGGGGCATACTAGAATACTGTTGGTAGAAGATAGGGGGACCTAAGGATCTTAAGGAGTCTGGCCTTAAATGTAAGAGTTAAAAATCACAGCTATCTGGTAAGTAGGAGAGAGCCAGTGAAGGACAGTGTCTTTCTTTTGTTTTTTTAATCTTTTTTTTTTTTTTTCTTTTTCCCAGACACAGATAGTCAGAGAGAGGATAGATAGGGACAGACAGACAGGAATGGAGAGAAATGAGAAGCATCAATCATTAGTTTATCGTTGTGACATCTTAGTTGTTCATTGATTGCTTTCTCATATGTGCCTTAACCGCGGGCCTTCAGCAGACCGAGTAACCCCTTGCTCAAGCCAGCGATCTTGGGTCCAAGCTGGTGAGCTTTTGCTCAAATCAGATGAGCCCGCGCTCAAACTGGCGACCTCAGGGTCTTGAACCTGGGTCCTCCATGTCTTCCCAGTCTGACGCTCTATCCACTGCGCCACTGCCTGGTCAGGCAAGGGCAGTATCTTTGAAATACAGTAAACAAGTAAATGCTTTGGGGAAAAGTAATCTGTCAGCAATGTCCAGAATATATGGGAAGGAGCTAGTTCAGAGGTCGTGTTCATTTGCTAAGGTTTGTATATACTATATATGTTTCATTTCATTCTGACTCCTCTAGTAGTCTTTATTCTCAGTTATTTTTAGACACATCAGTTTTATTATTTCTTGGAGGTTTTCTTCTAATTACAATTATTTCTTGGAGGACTTCTGCCTTCTCCCAGGGTGTGCTGAGCAAGTGATTGTCCCGGGATTTCCTTTCTCCATCATCTTGAAAATTCTCTGGTCAGATGTAGTTTTTATTTCCTAAATTCCATTTTTCACTGTTGGTTTGCTCCTTCCTTTTGGTGAAGCACACAGATGTTAGTTTCCTGAGCTAAAGGGTGCATGGATGGTAAATTTAATACGGTTTTGTTTGTACATTAAAGTCTTTTATTCTAGCCTCACAGTTGACTCATAGTTTGAGGGTATATATATAATTTTGGGTTGGAAATCATTTTCCCTCAGTATTTTGAAGCATTGATTCATTGGTTTTATAGCTTTCATTATTAAGTATCCTTAGTACTTTAAAATATCCTGAGAATTTTATTTTTAAAAAAAAATTATTTTTTGGTAATCAAGGAATTGTATTGGCATTTGAGGGGAACATTTGGCCTGGAAATTCTTCTTCTTCTTCTTTTTTTTTACAGAGAGAGAGAGATGAGTCAATGAGAGGGATAGATAGGGACAGACAGACAGGAACGGAGAGAGATGAGAAGCATCAATCATCAGTTTTTCGTTGCAACACCTTAGTTGTTCATTGATCGTTTTCTCATATGTGCCTCGACCGTGGGCCTTCAGCAGACGGAGTAACCCCTTGCTCAAGCCAGCGACCTTGGGTCCAAGCTGGTGAGCTTTGTTCAAACCAGATGAGCCCACACTCAAGCTGGTGACCTTGGGGTCTTGAACCTGGGTCCTCCACATCCCAGTCTGACACTCTATCCCCTGTGCCACCGCCTGGTCAGGCTTCTTCATTTTCTTATACTATGTTCATCCCCTCTTTTTTCTTTTAATCTTTCTTCAGTACTCACTGTTTAGATGTTGCATCTCCTGAAGTAATCCTTTAAGTTTTGTACTTTTTAAATCTTATTTATTTATTTTTGAGAGAGAGAGGAAGGGAGAGAGGTGAGAAGCATCAACTCATAGTTGCGGCACCTTAGTTCATTGATTACTTCTCTTACATGCCTGTAGCCCAGTGAGCTTGGGCTTCAAGCCAGCTACCGTGGGGTCATTGTCTATGAGACTGTGCTCAAGCTGGCAGCTTCAGGGTTTTGAACCAGCATCCTCAGCGTCCCAGGTTGACGCTCCATCTACTGCGCCACTGCCTGGTCAGGCTTTTCTCTTACCTTTTTTTCTCTTTTGTCTGTTTCTTCTATTACCTGGGGATTTTTTAAAAAAAAATTTTGTTTTAAATCTTTGAAATCTTCTATTGAATTTTTCAATTTTTCTTACCATGGTTTTAACTTATGGAGCTATTTTTTGCTCTCTTGTGTATTTTTGTTGCATCATTTTCTTTTTGAGTAATATATATTCTAACCCTAAAGACATTAGTTATAGGATATAAAGTTGATTTCTTTTGTTCCTTACATTAGCTCCCTGTTGAGGATATGTTTTGATTGTTTTTTGATTTTGGTCTCTGGCTGCCTGTTGCTATTGAAAATGAAACAAAAATCTGATTGGAAAGACTGTGTGGCTTAATGCTTGGGCTTTATTTGTAGAGTGATTGGAAGGTCTTCAGACGTCAGAATGTGTGGGGCTGTTCGTATAGAACCAGTCACGGTTCCCAGAGTAGAATCTTTTTTTTTTTTTTTTTTTTACAGAGACAGAGAGAGAGAGTCAGAGAGAGGGATAGATAGGACAGGAATGGAGAGAGATGAGAAGCATCAATCATTAGTTTTTCATTGTGACACCTTAGTTGTTCATTAATTGCTTTCTCATATGTGCCTTGACCGTGGGGCTACAGCAGACTGAGTAACCCCTTGCTCAGGCTGGTGACCTCGGGGTCTTGAACCTGGGTCCTCCACATCCCAGTCTGACGCTCTATCCACTGCGCCACCAGCTATTCTGATCTAGCGCTTCTCAAGTTCTACTGTGCATGTATAGTACTTGTACGTGCAGATCTGATTTGGTGTAGGTCTAGGCTGGGGCCAGGAAGTCTGTAATTCTAACAAATTGTCAGGTGATGCTGCTGTAGGAGGGTTACACTTTGATTGCAGAACTTTTTTTTTTTTTTTTGTATTTTTTTTTTTTTCTGAAGTTGGAAACGGGGAGAGACAGACAGACTCCCGCATGCACCCGACCGGGATCCACCCGGCACGCCCACCAGGGGCGACACTCTGCCCACCAGGGGGCAATGCTCTGCCCCTCCGGGGCGTCGCTCTGCCACGACCAGAGCCACTCTAGCACCTGGGGCAGAGGCCAAGGAGCCATCCCCAGCGCCCGGGCCATCTTTGCTCCAATGGAGCCTCGGCTGCGGGAGGGGAAGCAAGAGACAGAGAGGAAGGGGGGGGATGGAGAAGCAAATGGGCGCTTCTCCTATGTGCCCTGGCCGGGAATCGAACCCAGGTCCCCCACACGCCAGGCCGATGCTCGACCACTGAGCCAACCGGCCAGGGCCTGATTGCAGAACTTTTAATGGGGGAGGTGGTAGAGGATATCGCCATGGTGGTAGGTCTGCTGGCATTTTCAGTGCTGAATTGGGGACGTTCAGTGCTGAATCAGGAAGCTTGTCAGGGTGAGGATCATGTCTGTCTTTTTACTTATGTATCAATTCAGTGAATAGATGCTGACTAATGAATATAAGTGAGTGTGGAAGCTGTGGGAATTCATGAGAAGTTGTCAAAAACGTTAAGAACTGATGAGGGTGAAGGAAAAGTTCTCGTACGGTTGTTGCGCTTTTCCTTCATTACTAGCAAGGTTGAATGTTTCCATGTTTATGGACAATTTGTATTCTGTGAATTGCCTGTTTATATCATTTGTCTATTTTGAGTTCTTTTTCTTGACCTCAAGGTGCTATTTCTTGAATGTAATGAGCTATTCTAATACATTCTCATACATACTATACTATAGCTTCTGTCTATAGTATCTATCTTTGATATTTTTTGCTAGCCTTTTACTTTTATTTTTATCACTTATTTTGTGGTACAGATATTTTATTTAATAAATCAGGTCATTTTTTTTCCTTTCTGGTTTCTGGTCTGTAATTGCTTTGGAAAGCCTTTCCAAACCCCAGGAATATAAACTGTTTTCCTATGTATATTTTTATCACATATTTTAAATCTGTAATTTTGTGTTTTAGTACCAGTTAGGAGTCTTAAGTTTTTTTTCAAATGAGTAATTTGAAAAATGTGATTGGCAGAGCAGTACATGTTCTTCCACTTTAGAGTTAATCTCTTTTGGTAATAAGATTGCTACTGTTACTTTGTGATTTATAAGTGACTAGCTAAGCTCCGTGTTGTCTATATAGTATTATTGTGTGCAACAAACTGCAAAGACTCATGCTGCTAATCGTATTTGAAGTATTAAAAAGGGATCATCTACGCCTAATTTTTTTTACCCTATCAGATGGGGTTCATCTGTGTGGATTTGGGATGAAATATTTTTGGACTATAGTTTGAGGACTTGTTTATATTATGCAAATTAAAAGCCAGCCCTCCAGAGCATGTAGGTACCATGTGCCAATAGGATAGACTTGTAGAGGTCCAGCCAGCATGGTAATTTCCTGGCTATCAACAAAATCCACCTCGAGGATCACAGGATGCAGCTTACTATTCAGCTTACAACTATACAGTTTACAACTCTTAACCATTTCCTGTTACCTCTTAACCTATCCTATCGGGAGGGTTTACCTTAATGATATGTTCAAGGTTAGTTACCTGACACAAGTTTTCAGGGAATACAATTTGGCATAGAACCTTAAGTGGTATATTTAATGCCTGATTTGTTTTTTGTTATGTTTTTTATTTGAATAAAGTTTTCTCCCTATTCAGATATTTTTGTTTCTGTTCTCAATACAGCAAATGGAAAGGTGACAACAGCAGTGTCAGTTCCCTGTGTATCAGCCCAGATGGAAAGATGTTGCTTTCAGCTGGTCGAACAATCAAACTATGGGTTTTGGAGACCAAAGAAGTCTACAGAGTGAGTGCAACCAATTAGTTTTAAGCATAATAGTCATCTAGAGTAAATATGGAGAAATGCAGAGGTCTGAGCCATGGGATGCTGTTATAAGAACACAGGTTCTTTATTTTCAAGCATATCAAATAGTAGAATTAATAGACAAAAAGTTTGCTTCCAAATCTGGTTTGTTGATGTTAAATAGAATAAGTAGGTTATACATGTCCCCTTCACATGCATTGGAAAAAGGAATAAAACAAGTGGAATTTGCATTAAAACTCTTTTACTCTACTTTGTAATGATTTTAGTGGTTTTGATTTCTAGCTTGCAGCCAGCATTTGGTCCACTTACAGTATTTAACAGTGATTTAGTATTAGAGTAGGGGTTATGGAACTTTGGTGCTGTGATGATACCTTAAAGGTGTGGTTTCAACTCACTGAGAGTGAAATGAAGACCTACAATTCCTTGGCTGTGTCTGAGCACCCATCACCACTTTGTAAATGGGTAGCGTTATGTGAATCTTTAACTCAGAAATGGAAGGAATGTAGATTGTGGGGTGCAGATATGGTCATGGGAGTTAAAAGGAACATCTTAATTTTCATTATTTTCTGATGGACTTTTTTTAAATTGAATTTAGTGGGGTGACATTGGTTAATAAAATTATATAGGTTTCAGGTGTACAATTCTACAATACATCATCTGTATATTGTGTGTTTAGCACCCCAAGTCAAGTCTGCTTCCATCACCATTTATCCACCCCTTTACCATCTTCTAACTCCCCCCACTCACCCTCAGATGGAATTTTTAAGGAGAATATACCGTTTCTCCATGTATAAAACACACCTTAATTTTGGGGCCCAAAATAAAAAAAAAGTGTATTACATAGTTGTTGAACTTAAGTTTTATTCATTATAAAATTCATACAACTCGCTGTCAAAACTCCCATCCATTAGCTTGTCCTCATCTGTGTCTAATGACGAATCACTATCTTCATGTATTGCCTTGTCCTCAGTTCTATCTAGGGCATTTGAAATGCCACAACCACTGTATAAGACACACCCAGTTTATAGACCCCAAATTTTTCGGAAAAGGGTGCGTCTTATCCGTGGGGGAAATACAGTAGCACAAATAACTAAATTGCTTAGAATTAAATTTGTTACCTTTAATCTGGATCTCTGATTTCAGGCATAGGATAGATATTTTATGATACATACAGACACTTAACTTTTTCTAGTGCTTTTTATCCATCTTTCTAAATCTGGTGTAACTTTTTTAGCACTTCACGGGACATGCAACGCCAGTTTCATCACTTATGTTCACTACTATCAGACCTCCTAATGAGAGCCAACCCTTTGATGGAATTACAGGTCTTTATTTTTTATCTGGAGCCGTACATGACCGGTTACTTAATGTCTGGTATGTAATCTTTTGGATTTGGGACGTAACTTTGCCTTGAAAGAATCTGTCACAGCTTGTATGGTTAATATAAATGATGGATATCAGACTTGCTTTATTTTATTTAGTCTTAGGTTTGTATTGAGTTATAATGAAGAATTCAGCCTGCCTTAAACACATCTACATCAGAACAATTTAAGAGCATTGTATAATGGAACTTCCTCCATGCTTGTTTAGAGGTATTGTGGGAATAACTTTTTAAAAAAGAATTCAGGAAAATCTCTGATTTTGTTGAAAGATGACTGCTGGGTTAGTATAGTAATGTCTACTTGGTGATGGCATACTGGAGACATTACATTCCTTTAGCTGTGTTTTTTAAATTGTTATTATAATTATATAAAAGTGTACTTTATTATAAAGGACATTTAAATATAACTAACAATACTGGAAATAATGTAACTGGCATTTACAGTCTCAGTCACAGTTCTTTATTGAATAGTAATTTTTGCTATTCCATGAATAGTTAACATTCAGCTTATGCAACAAAAATAGGTTACTTGAAAAAGTGAATAAAGAGTGCAGAAAACTGGAAATCTTGGGTTTTGTATGTTGTTTATTAACATGGCTTTTAAAATCAAATAGAAAACAAGTCGTCATCTCTAACATGTTGAGTTGAGTTCAGGGCAGCTTCCCTGTTCTGTTAATTAAGCTTTGGGACACTGAAACCCAAACGAGGAAAGGTAATTGGATAGAAAGCATTGTTCTGTTCATTTACTCCCCAGGCTACAAAAAAAAAAGAAAGAAAAGAAAGTCAACTCTATGTGGTAAGCTCTCTGCCTACAAGAAAGTTTGCAATATTGTTAAACAGGGTTCTAAAATGTGGCTGAAATTTTACATACTTTTAACTTCACACACACATACACATACACACACACACACAGTGGTACCTTGAGATACGAACAGACCAACATACGAATTTTTTAAGATATGAGCTGTGACTCGTTCCATATTTTTTTCTGAGATCCGAGCGAAATTTCGAGATATAAGTCATGATTCAGAAGCTGCCATTAGTTGGCACAGTGGCACACGGGTCAAGTATCAGCAGTTTGATATACGAGTTGATTCACTTAACGAGCTTGGTTACAGAACGAATTAAATTCATAACTCAAGGTACCACTGTACATGTTATTTGGTTAACACATCTTAAACACATTTTCATTATATAAGTAAGACCGTAAACATTCTAT
Source organism: Saccopteryx bilineata (assembly GCF_036850765.1). Taxonomy (NCBI): domain Eukaryota; kingdom Metazoa; phylum Chordata; class Mammalia; order Chiroptera; family Emballonuridae; genus Saccopteryx; species Saccopteryx bilineata. The sequence continues at coordinate 87,218,187 of NC_089492.1, forward strand.
AATAAAACCACACTACTTGGCTGTGGGTTTTTTTAAAATTTTTGTTTCTAAATGAGAGGAGGGGAGATAGTCTTCCACATGCGTCCTGACCAGGATCCTCCCAGCAATCCCTATCTGGGGCCGATGTTTGCAACCAAGCTATTTTTAGCACCTGAGGAGGAGGCTTCACAGAGCCATCCTCAGTGCCCAGGGCCAATGCACTCAAATCAACCAAGCCATGGCTGCAGGACGAGAAGAGGGGGGAGGGGGGAGAGAGGTGGAGAAGCAGATGGTCACCTTTCTTGTATGCTCCAACTAGAAATTGAACCTGGTACTTGCACACACTGGGTTGACGCTCTACACTGAGCCAACTGGCCAGGGCTTATCTGTGTTTTTGAAGCTACTTTTAAAAGTAAAAATTTTGTATTAAAGGACCATCAAAAGTTTTTAAATTTAAGAAATATCTTGGGTTTTATGATGTTATCTGATGGTAAAGTTAACTTTTAACCTGTTTGTGGACAAAATAAACATTAAAAAAAATAGTTTTTCATCCTAGTAATCAGTTAGGTGAGCATTCTCTTGACCAGGGGTTCCTGTTTTTACACTGGGGCCAGTTTACTGTCCCTCAGACTGTTGGAGGGCTGGACTATAAAAAAAAAAACTATGAACAAATCCCTATGCACATTGCACATATCTTATTTTAAAGTAAAAAAAACAAAACGGGAACAAATACAATATTTAAAATAAAGAACAAGTAAATTTAAATCAACAAACTGACCAGTATTTCAATGGGAACTATGCTCCTCTCACCACCAATGAAAGAGGTGCCCCTTCTGGAAGTGTGGTGGTGACCGGATAAATGGCCTCAGGGGGCCACATGCGGCCCACGGGCCATAGTTTGGGGACCCTTGCTCTTGACCATATAGAGTTACTATGAATTTATACCAAAGTACTCGGATAAAGTGGGATTCGTCAAAATATGTATTACTTAAGTTGTTGTGTGGGGAAGGGTTCAGGAGGCCACTCTGTTCTTCTTCAGTGCAGCTAAGCTATAGTCCTCATGTCTCTCAAGCAGATTACATTAGTCTTTTTTATTTTATTATTTTTACAGAGACAGAGAGTCAGAGAGAGGGTTAGGTAGGGACAGTCAGGAATAGAGAGATGAGAAGCATCAATCATCAGTTTTTCATTGGGACACCTTGACCGCGAGCCTTCAGCAGACCGAGTAACCCCTTGCTCAAACCAGTGACCTTGGGTCCAAGCTGGTGAGCTTTGCTCAAACCAGATGAGCCCGTGTTCAAGCTGGCAACCTTGGGTGTCTCGAACCTGGGTCCTCCACATCCCAGTCTGAGGCTCTATCCACTGTGCCACCTCCTGGTCAGGCAATTTTCTTTCTTTTCTTTTTCTTTTTTTAAAAAGATTATTTATTGCCTGGCCTGTGGTGGCACAGTGCATAAAGCGTTGACTTAGAATTCTGAGATTGCTGGTTCAAAGCCCTTGAGCTTGTCTGGTCAAGGCACATATGACAAGCAATCAGTGAACAACTAAAGTGAAACAGCTATGAGTTGATACTTCTTGTTCCTCGGTCCCCTCTCTTATACGTCTATAAAATCAAATTAAAAAGAAAATTTTAAATATTATTTGTTGATTTTAGAGAGAAGGGGAGGGAGCGGGAAGCATCAACTCGTAGTAGTTGCTTCTTGTATGTGCCTTGACCAGCCAAGCTTGGAATTTCAAACCAGCGACCTTGGTGTTCCAGGTCAACCCTTGATCCACTGCACCACCATAGGTCAGGCAAATTACATTGGTTTTCAATTCTGTGTCTGATAGTTGAGGAGTGTCTGTTGGAATGATTTTTGTTCTATAGATTTCTGCACTTACATAAGAAATTAGTAATGCCAAAAAGCTAAAATCTTTGCTTAACCCAAGGTCAGAATGACTTTCTCCTGGCAGTTTTTTAGTTCTAAGTCTTACATTTTGTTTTGTGATCGGTTTTAAATTAATATGTATATATGGTGTGAGGACTAGATTGATGTTCATGTTTTTGCATTATGGATATCCAGTGGTCCGTACCTCTTGTTGAAAAGACTCTCCATTGAGTTAGTTTTGCATATACAGTGGTACATTGAGATACGAGTTTAATTAGTTCTGTAACCAAGCTTGTAAGTCAGTCAACTCGTATATCAAACAGATTTCTCCCATTTAAAATAACTGAAATAGATTTAATTCGTTCCAGCCCTGTGCAACAACCCCAGACCATTCTAATTTATGAAAAAAGACATGTTTTTAATTAAGAAACACACATGTATACTTTACCAGTGCATAACAAAATATATGAAATAAAAGAAAAAAGTGTTATTTAGTACTGTATTCTTACCTTGGAGACAGACGAGTGCAGCTAACAGAGGTGAATGGCCGAGGAGGAGGGAGGGAGGAAGGCATGCACTGTAGACACATAAACTAAAACTACACTTTATTAACACTAAATGTAAACTAAAACTGCATTTTCTTTACTTGAAAAAAAATAAAACTGTACTTTCTTTACTTAAAATAAAACCACAAAAACTTAATTGTAAAACAAGTGCACTTTCTTAACTTTAAACTTAACATTACGTATTTTTCATTTAATCATCACCTGTTTTTGCCTTTTTGGCTGCACTGTCGGCACTTTCACTTGCAGGACTTTTGAATAAAAATCTATCCAAAGAGGTTTGCTTTTGCCTGCCTTTTAAAATGTTACAGAAATGTAACAAACAAGTGTCATTAAAAAGTGCTGAGGCACTACCAGTTGAAACTTTTTCTGGGTGTTTCTTTTCAGTGAAACTTGAAAGCTTCTCCCACATTGCCGGCATGTCTTTAATTTCACTTGTAGAAATCACTTCCTCCGACTCTACCTCCTCCTCACTACTAATCTCTTGCAGAAGCTCCGTATGTTGCCTCATCTGTAGCTCCTTCAACTCAGTTGAGAGTTTCTCCTTATGTTCCTTGACGAGCTCATTTATGTCACCCTCATCTATCTCCAGACCCATCGACTTTCTGAGAGACACAATCTCCTCCAACGCTTCTACCTCGGTCTTGGTCTCTGGTTCGAATCCTTTGAAGTCCCTGTCTACAACATCAGGCCATAACTTTTTTTATGCCGAGTTAAAGGTTCTTGTAACTTCTTGCCATGCCAAGTCAATAATGAGTAAACATATGATGTTGTAGTGATCTTTCCAGAACTCTCGAACGGTTAGATTTGTATTCTCAGTCACCTCAAAGCAGTGGTGGAACAAATGCTTTGTGTAAAGCTTTTTGAAGTTGGAAATGACCTGCTGATCCATAGGTTGCACGATTGAAGCCGTGTTGGGTGGGAGGTAGAGGACTTTCACGAATTTGAACTCATCGAGAATGTCATCTTCAAGAACAGGTGGGTGGGCTGGAGCATTTTCAAGGATTAGTAATGCTTTCATCGGGAGTTTATTTTCTTGAAGATATTTCTTCACTGCAGGACCAAAAACGAGACTTACCCATTCAATAAAAACTGCCGCATAACCCATGCCTTAGCATTGGCATGCCACATAACCTGCAATTTTTAAGAATCTTGTGAGTCTTAAAGGCTTGAGGATTTTCTTTTTTTTTTTTTTTTTCTGAAGCTGGAAACAGGGAGAGACAGTCAGACAGACTCCCGCATGCGCCCAACCGGGATCCACCCGGCACGCCCACCAGGGGCGATGCTCTGCCCACCAGGGGGCGATGCTCTGCCCATCCTGGGCGTCGCCATGTTGCGACCAGAGCCACTCTAGCGCCTGGGGCAGAGGCCAAGGAGCCATCCCCAGCGCCCGGGCCATCTTTGCTCCAATGGAGCCTTGGCTGCGGGAGGGGAAGAGAGAGACAGAGAGGAAAGCTCGGCGGAGGGGTGGAGAAGCAAATGGGCGCTTCTCCTGTGTGCCCTGGCCGGGAATCGAACCCGGGTCCTCCGCACGCTAGGCCGACGCTCTACCGCTGAGCCAACCAGCCAGGGCCAAGGCTTGAGGATTTTCAAAATGATATACTAGCAGTGGCTTTACAGTCACCGCTAGCATTTGCACACAATGCAAGGATCAGACAGTCCTTCATGGCTTTATGGCCTGCGGTGATGAAAGTCCTCTGGGGCATTTTTTCCCCCAAACAATCCTGTTTCGTCACAGTTTGAACACTTGTTGGGGGATGTAGCCTTCCTTTGTGATAAGCACAGCAAAATGTGCGATGTACTCCTCAGCTGCCTTAACATCAGCACTCGCAGCTTCACCATGCCTCACCACCGAGTGGATGCCAGATCTCTTCTTGAAATTTTCAAACCAGCTGTGACTTGCCTTAAACGTATCTCTGCTGCCTCTTTTGAGGTTCATGGTTTCGTTCTTCTTCAAGTTGCCTAAATAATATGTGCCTTTTTGCATATTACAGTCTCCGTCACTGTATATCCTGCCAGCTCTTTCTCTTTCACCCACACCAGCAGAAGCTTCTCCATTTCTTCATGGATATTTGTCCTTAATTGGGACAGAATTTTAGTTCTTTTGCTGGATTTGCGCTTTTGATGGCATCCTTTTAAGGATGGTACAAATTGTGGTTGTATTGCGGTCGTACAGCCTTGCCAGTTCCATCACTCCTACACCACGCTCGTGTTTTTTTGTTATTTCTTGCTTTACTTCTATCGACATGATTCTCTTCTTCTTACCACTAGCCTTTACACTCACTTTCTTCGGCCCCATGATAGCACACAAAAAAAGTTAGTAAAAAATGCAAAAATGATGCAAGAATGAGTACAGCGCACAAGATTCAACTTGATTCTGCAGGTAACAAATGAGAAAGAAGGAGATACTGGTGCTGTGCTGCCAATACTGGACCCGTGCGCCAACGCGCCAAGTAGCGGCAGCTTCCTGAATCACGACTCGTATCTTGGAATTTCGCTTGGATCTCGAACAAGATATGAGTCACAGCTCATATCTTAAAAAAATTGTATGTTGGTCTGCTCGTATATCAAGGTACTACTGTATACACGTATATAAAACTATAGTTGATTCTGATTATTTACTTTAATTGTATGAAATTCTTGAGCACTGATTTAGTGATACTGAATGGTTACTGTTAGGGGAAATACAGGTTTAAGTTTCTGCAAGCCTCTATGGTCACAACATTTTTGTCACCTGACCAATCTATAATCTTGTTTTATGTGTGTTTCTGTTTAAAGATACCTTATTTTATACACACATACACACACAAGGCACACTTTATTTTATTGTGCTGTGCTTTATTGAACTTCAAATGCTGCGGAGGTTTTTTTTGTTTTTGTTTTTGTTTTTGTATTTTTCTGAAGCTGGAAACGGGGAGAGACAGTCAGACAGACTCCAACATGCACCTGACCGGGATCCACCCGGCACACCCACCAGGGGCGACGCTCTGCCCACCAGGGGGCGATGCTCTGCCGCGACCAGAGCCACTCTAGCGCCTGGGGCAGAGGCCAAGGAGCCATCCCCAGCGCCCGGGCCATCTTTGCTCCAATGGAGCCTTGGCTGCGGGAGGGGAAGAGAGAGACAGAGAGCAAATGGGTGCTTCTCCTATGTGCCCTGGCCGGGAATCGAACCCGGGTCTCCCGCACGCCAGGCCGACGCTCTACCGCTGAGCCAACCGGCCAGGACTGCTGCGTATTTTTAACAAATTGAAACTTTCACTAGCAAAAGATTACATACAGCAAGGGTTCCCAAACTTTTTACACAGGGGGCCAAGTTCACTGTCCCTCAGACCGTTGGAGGGCCAGACTATAAAAAAAAACTATGAACAAATCCTTATGCACACTGCACATATCTTATTTTAAAATAAAAAAACAAAACAGGAACAAATACAATATTTAAAATAAAGAACATGTAAATTTAAATCAACAAACTGACCAGTATTTCAATGGGAACTATGGGCCTGCTTTTGGCTAATGAGATGGTCAATGCCCATTTCCATATTTGTCACTGCTAGCCGTAACAAGTGATACGATGTGCTTCAGGAGCCGTGATGCATGCGTCTCCGGAAGTAGTACTGTACGTAAGCGCCGCCGCACTTTGTGGCGCCGCTGCCGCCACATACAGTACTCCAGGAGCACAGGATGTAGATATTGAACACCAATGAAAGAGGTGCCCCTTCCGGAAGTGTGGTGGGGGCCGGATAAATGGCTTCAGGGGGCCGCATGCGGCCCGCGGGCCGTAGTTTAGAGACCCCTGACATACAGCTTGCTTTATTGGGGTGGTCTGGAACTGAACTCTCAGTGTCTCTGAGAAATGCCTGTATGTAATGTTATTGTTGATTGCCTCATGTCAGAATAGAGTTTACCTAACACAGACATTTTCTCCATAATGCATATCACACCATTTTTTGCTCATTAGACAATAATACTTCGTTACTACTCTTGGGCCATAAACAGTAAAATCACCAACAAAAAGCGTAAATGTGAAAAACATAGCACTAACTAGACCACAAAAGGGATACTTACAGTATGAGAGCTGAAATAAGAAGGTTGAGCATAGCCTTGTTTAACCTTGAATGTTGGGTAACTCCTATTTTTTCATTGCCTGTGTGCATACCTGTTAAAGACCAACGAAGTTCCATAAATGCTGATTTTCAGGATTATAAATAAAGTTTAGCAAACAGGTGAGGTCTCAAATAAGGACTCAACAAATGAGGATCATGTGCATTTCTGAAATTTTTATTTTTTGTGTGTGTGTGACAGAGAGAGGGACATATAGGGACAGACAGGAAGGGAGAGAGATGAGAAGCATCAATTCTTTGTTGTGGCACCTTAGTTCATTTATTGCTTTCTCATATGTTCCTTGACTGGGAGGCTACAGCAGACTGAGTGACCCTTTTTGCTCAAGCCAGAGACTTTGGGCTCAATCTGGTGAGCCTTGCTCAAACCAGATGAGCCCGCTCTCAAGCTGGCTACCTTGGGGTTTCGAACCTGGGTCCTCCACATCCCAGTCTGACACTCTATCCTCTGTGCCACTGCCTGGTCAGGCAAATTTTTCTCTTTTTAAAAAATTTATATTTATTAGTTTTAGAGAGAGAGGAAGCAGGAGAGACAGAAACATCCATCCATCTGTTCCTTGTGTGTGCCCTAACTGGAGATTGAACATGCAACCTTTATGTGATTCCAGACAAAGCTCTAACCAACTGAGCTATCTGGCCAGGGCTGTATTTTTTTCTTGGTATTGCTATGATGTTAATTCTCAAATTAATCTACAGATTCAGTGCAAACTTAGTCAAAATTCCAGCAGACTCTTGTAGAAATTGACAATCTGGTTTTAAAATTCAAATGGAAATACAAAGGTCGTAGATACCAAAACAAATTTGAAAAGGAAGAAAAATGTAGGAGGACTCATTGTCTGATTTTAGGACTTGTCAAGCTCCAGTAATCAGAATAGTATGGTATTGGCATCAGTCAAGCTAGTGGAACAGATTAATGGAAGAGAATAGAGAATGTTACTTTGTTTAAATCTGTTAGAAATGCACTAATGATTTCTCTTTTCCCATACATCCATTTTTATAGTAAGAGATACATGTTTCTCTTATTTTGATCTTTAGTCACCTTAATAGCTTTTAAAAGATGAAAAACTATTTTGAACCTAATGCTGTGATTTATTTATTTATTTATTTATTTATTTATTTATTTATTTTGTGAGCACCTTTTAAATCTGTATTGTTGGTTTTGTTATCTAGGCAGGTCCGATCAGAAAACAAAGAAAAAAATGCAGTGATGTCTTTCACAGTGACAGATGAACCTGTCTACATTGACTTGACTTTGTCAGAAAATAAAGAAGAGGTAAATGGCTCAATTTTTGAGAATTTGTTTTTGGATTTCACAAATATTTTTAAAATTGAAGTTTTGATGGTGTAATCGTTCGGGAAATGGGACATAAAGGAAGAAGAGTGAAGTAGAACACACATCTCCTTACACTGCGAAGTAATAGCCATTAGGTCACTGTGGTCAGCTCTTCTGGGGGGGGAGGCACAGGGTGCAGCGGTGTTTTCAGCATCCTCAGTGCTCTCACAGACTTCTGCACCTGGTAGTGACTTTGCTTATCTAACTCCAAGCTGCAGTCTCCTTGGCTGTTATCTTCTTGGCCTAAAAACTTTTATTTAGAAGCTTGGTGACAACAACTTGAGCTGTTGTTTTGAAGACATTATTATTTTTAAACGCAACAACTGTGCATCCTTGCCTTTCTTTCTTTCTTTCTTTCTTTCTTTCTTTCTTTCTTTCTTTCTTTCTTTCTTTCTTTTTAAATTTTCATTTATTTAATTTAGCTAGAGAGGAGAGGGAGGAGAGAGAGAGAGGATCATCAATCTGTTTCTGTATGTGCCCCGAACAGAGATGAAACCGGCAGCCTCTGTGCTTTGAGCCCATGCTCTAACCAACTGAGCTATCTGGCCAGGACCATCCTTGCTTTTCTAACTTTTTATCTGGTTATATAATGGGTTGGGGCGAGGAGTTGAAGTTTCTTAAGTATATTATAAAAGTAATTGTTCACTAGAGTAGACGAAATGTATTGCCCATTAATTAGCTGCGTTTTTATTTTAGCCTGTCAAGTTAGCTGTTGTTTGCAGAGATGGTCAAGTTCATCTTTTTGAACACATATTAAATGGGTAAGTTAGAAGTTTAAGTCAAATTTATTTTCCTTCCCTGATTTGTTACTTCCTTTTTTTTTTTTTTTTTTTTTTTTTTTCCCGGGGAGGCAGTCATACAGACTCCTACATGCGCCCGACTGGGATCCACCCAGCACGCCCACCAGAGGGCGATGCTCTGCCCCTCCGGGGTGTTGCTCTGTCGCAACCAGAGCCATTCCAGTGCCTGAGGCAGAGGCCACAGAGCCATCCTCAGCACCCAGGTCAACTTTGCTCCACTGGAGCCTTGGCTGCGGGAGGGGAAGAGAGAGACAGAGAGGAAGGAGAAGGGAAAGGGTGGAGAAGCAGATGGGCGCTTCTCCTGTGTGCCCTGGCCGGGAATTGAACCTGGGATTCCTGCACGCCAGGCCGACGCTCTACCACTGACCCAACCGGCCAGGGCCTTGTTACTTCTTTATACTACCACTTCAATATTCTTTGCATTGTATTTTCATTTAGATTGTTTTGAAAGTATCCTTAATTCCTATTTTTATAAATAGCTTTAATGAGGTATAATTCACATACCATACAGTTCTCCCAAAGCATTCCTAACTCTTTATTCATACAACTACATAAATTCCTAGTAAAGGCTCAAGATTTTGGCATTAGGGATCATTTCTTCATATTTGTGGTGAGGAGACTGGCTTTTTATGATACACACTTACTAAACATTGGTAGTTCTAATGACAAATTTTAAGAGAAAGTGGTTTATATGAAGAGTTTGGTGAAGACTTCATTTCTAACCATGATAGTACTACCCTTTTGCACATACGTGGATCAGTGAAGTGTGGTGATGCTAGTGTTTTGGTGGACAGAGGAGTATGTTGCTGGTAGGATGTATAGTAGTTGTATGTAGAGTGAGGGTCAGTAAGTTGTGGGCTGGAGACCAAACCCAACAGAGACCATATGTGGCCCCCCAAAACTAAAATATTTAAAGTTTGAACTTTTTAAGGCCAGTTGATAATCTTTTCCTTTAATAATCTTAGTATGGTAATTTATTTAAATATAAACTATTTGTGAAAGCAGTATACACTTATTTTAAAACATTCAGGATACATAGACAGTTAAAAATCCCAAGTCTCCCTCCATTGAGTTCTGCTTTCTAGAGGTAACTGTTAATGACTAGGACCTATATTTACATAATTTACATAGTCATAGTGTATGCGAAATATAGAATTGAGGGCTTAGAAGTTGTAGGCCATGGCAAGGACTAAGGCGATAGATAGTAAGCAAGCCATTGAAGGATTTTAAGCAGAGGATAGATGGGGTTTGACCTAAGTTTTGAGACATTAAGTTTCTAAGTCATTCTGTCTGATGTGTTGAGAATAAACCATAGAGGGGAAAAGCCAAAGCAGAGGCCAGAAATCCTGGATAGAGATGGTTTTGGTTTTGCAGTCAGGGTACTAGGAGAGGGGTGAACTGGAAAGAGAGAGAGTGGGCTGCTTGCAGTTGAGATTAGGGAGGGTGTGCATTTATTGGGGATATGATGTCCGTGGTGTGTGCAGTGAGGGGCTAAGACAGAGTGGAGGGCAGAGTTGTTGGAGGTGGGAAGGTTAAGGAACTGAGAGGACAGGGTGTCAGAAGGATCATCGACCTGCATGCTGGATATGGAAGCCACAAAGAAGGGAATTCCTCAGGAATAGTACTGTACAGTTTACAGCGAGCCACTAATGCCTTTTAAGAAGTGTGGGGAGTGACCCAACGGGCATTGGGTGACAGTGGGAGGAGAGGAGCTGCTATCTGGTGACGACGTTTTCAGAGGTTTTAGAGGTGAAGGAGGGAGAGCAACTCTTTGTCTCAGAGTGTTAAAAGGACAACCTGCATGTTAAGTCATGTCCTAGGCCCCTGGCACAGAGGGTATTGGGGGGGGGGTAACAGCTACAACTTGGGAGGGCTGCAGCGCACTGGCGTCGAGCAAGCAGGTGATGAGAGAGCTCTTAGACTAGACATTGCTGCCATTATTTTGTCGGTTGTATTTTGTGCCTGAAGCTACGTTGCTGAAGTCAGGGTGAGGCTCTTAGTGGTTGGGCACGATTAAAGTTGGGGCTGATTAGGGCATGTATGGGCATTTAGGACTGAAGCTCAGGGTGGTGTGAGAGCCCTTGGGAGCTTGGGGGCCTCTTATGGAGTTGACGACATGGGACAGGAGGGCAAATGGGGCCGGACAAAGGTCTTGAATGTTGACTATGGTGGGGACAGATAAAGTCCTGACAGGAATATTAGTGGTTTGGGGACCCTGATGGTGGTGTGAAGGCCAAAGGAAAGTAACATTTCATGCCAACTTCAAAGAATTAGTATGAGATGTTGTTATTTCAAACAATTTATATTTATTTATTTTTTTAAACTTCTAGATACTGCAAAAAGCCTTTGACTTCAAACTGCACAATTCAGATAGCGGCACCTGGTAAAGGCAAGAAATCAACACCAAAACCCATCCCTATTCTAGCAGCTGGTTTTTGCTCAGACAAAATGTCCTTGTTGCTTGTATATGGCAATTGGTTTCAGCCCACCATTGAACGAGTGGTACGTAGATGCTACTCTGGAGTAAAGCTATGTCCGCATGTCTTGGAAAAGAATAATTTTAAAATGATTGGTCTGCTTATTGAAATAGTTCCAAAATAGTTATGTATTTCCTCTGACGAACCTTTCTGTGTTTTCATTTTTAAATTTCTGAGAACACTATAATTTTACTTAATCAGCATATACAAAATATTTTCATGCTTAGTCCGTATGAAACATTTGAGATGTTTGATTCCTGCTCCTTCTTCATTTGGCATACTATGTCTTTGAAATCTGGTGTATATTTTTCACTTAAAGGCATATCTCAGTTTGGACTAGGCACATTTGAAGTGCTCAGTAGCCACATGTAGCTACGCATTCCTAGTGGCTACCGTTTTGATGAACACAGATGTGGGTGAATTTTGCCCAACACTCAAAAGATAAATCTTAGTATAAAAGAGCCCTTTGTGGTAGCACCCATTCAACTTTCTGAGTGGAAATGTAATGGTCGGTGCATGATTTGATTTCTTTGACTACAAAAGTTTCTCTGGAGACTTTTGGTGAGGTATTATGAGCATGTCCAATAGATTATTTCTAAAGCTTATGAGCATGTCTAATAGATTATTTCTAAAGCTTATGAGCATGTCTAACAGATTATTTCTAAAGCTGGCATGTATGATACATTGATTCAGTAAGGCCTTCAGAGAGACGGATATATTACATGTTCAACTAAGCTCTTGTTGAATTAATTTAAAAATACTTTTTAAAAATTTATTGCATGATTTTGGTTTTAAAAAAGTAAATCGTTAAGCTGTAAATGTAAGTTTCCTTGCCACATGCAGACCTTGCTAACTTCCTGTCCAGATGCAGTCATTGTTTCCTGTTTTGTGTCCTTCAGAGACTGATTGAGTATAGGGGCATAAAGAATTACATACAACTTTAAAGCTTTATGGGCACATGGGACTTGGCTGCATGTGACTTTCCCTTGTTTAATCCCATGTCCAGAGAGCCGACTTCGCATTTTGTTAGTCACCAGTGCTGTCTTTGACTCACTGTGGAAAGGTTCACAGTAGGAAATTTTAGAGTAGGACCATTCTTTTTTAGCACAGGTTAATTCTTTATAAGGGTGATAAACTTTTTTTTTTTTAATATCTGTCACATTGTAAAAAAATTTGTTGATCTTTAAAAACTATATATGTGAAGAATTGGAGCAGTTTATAACCGAAGAAACATAATGCCTGTATCTCCAGAGTTTACCCATTTCCTCGGTGCCGTCGGTCTGGGTGTAGTCTCAGCGGTCCACAGTTCTGTGTGGAAGCTGTTCATATTTTTCTGTGTTTTCATAAAAACATACAAGTAGCATTTGTTTTTATTCTTATTCCCAATTGCTTTATTCTCTCTTCCCCTCTCACCATACTTTCTCACCCCCAAATTATATTTACAGGCTTTAAATTCCAAAGAACCTCATATGTGTTTAGTAAGAGATATTTCAAACTGCTGGGCTCCAAAAGTAGAAACAGCTATAACAAAGGTGAGTGCATTTCATACTAGGAGTGGAGAAAAGATTTGAATGAATTGAATTGTTTGAGTGAATGAATTGAATGAATGAATTGAACGATTGATACTATGTTTAGATTTTTTAACATTCTCTTTGTGTTCTTAATAAATTGTGTGGAATTAGGTTTTAGATATCAAGAGTATAAAAGTATTCATTTCTGTGCTCTTGATTTGTTGAGTGAATAAGTGAGATGAATAGACATTGAAGATCTTGGATTGAGTTCTTCCTGCCCCCCCATGCATGATCATTGAATAAATATCAATATCAAACTTATCAGTATGGGGCTGGAATTTAATACCATATATAAGAGCATCATCATGATGCTTTATTTTTTTAAGTGAGAGGAAAGGAGATAGACTCTTTCAGGTGTCACAACTGGGATCCACCCAGCAACCCCTGTCTGGGGCCAATACTTGAATCAGCTGAGCTGTTCTTAGTGCCTTAGGCCAATGCTTGGACCAGCTGAGCTGTCCTCGGCAGCTGGGGTCTATGCTTGAGCCAATCGAGCCACTGGCTGTGGGAGGGAAAGAGGGAGGTAAGAGAGAGAAGCAGATGGTTGCTTCTCCTGTGTGCCCTGACCAGGAATTGAACCCAGGACATCCATACATGGGTGACACTCTATCCCCGAGCCAACCTGCCAGGGCCCATGATGCTTTATTTTGAATGTGATGTGGTATCTACATGTGGGTATCATGTTTGAAAGTTTAATGAGAAAAGGAAAAGCAAGACATGCTATGATGACATCCATATGGTTTCGCTTCTGGCTGAGTTTCAGAGATGACACCCTTCTCTTGGCTGTCTGAGCATTTCTGGCAAAGGTCAGTTACTGGCAGTCATTAAATGTACAGATTTTAAAACTTAGTTGCCAACATTCATTTAAAATTTATCTTTAATTCATATCATATTTAGTTATATTAAGTTTTCCAGGATAAAAACCTTTTAAAAGCTGTCAGTTTTCTCATTGGGGACAGAGCCAGGACCACGGCATAACTTCCTGTCACCCCTGCTATTCCTGGTTAACAGGTGAGAACACCAGTGATGAATTCTGAAGCAAAAATTCTGGTGCCTGGGATACCTGGTCATCAAGCAGCCATCAAGCCCACTCCGTCACAGACTAAAGAAGTAGAGAACAAGAGAAAATTAGGGGGAAATGAGGTAATACAAGCACTCTGACCATTTTTGATTTTGAAATGTAAGATTACTTACTTGGGAGTTGAAACTTCAGAAACGACTGCTGCTATTCCCCTTGTCATCCCCAGCAGTGTAGGTTCTGAAATTCCAGACTGGGACCTTTGTAAGACTTACAAAGTTAGTAAGTGGCTTATTTTCAAAGCCACTGTTATTAGAGAAGACAACACTCTTATTAACTAATGAGAGCGCAGTTTTGGCCACCTGCTAAGTTAGCTAGACTGCACAATTGACTGGATGAAGCCAGGACTTGCCATGATGATGTTCATTGGGTTTCGCATGTTGCTGAGTTCCCGTGATGCCTCTTCTCTTGGCTGTCTGAGCACTCCTGGCTGGTTTAGTGCTAGTTGGCTTTAAAAGTGGTAGTTGTTATAACTTCTTTGAAGTGCCCATAAACTTGATTTTTTTCTCAACTCCCCAAACACGCCTGTGGTTGTTGTACTTTTCTGTGTGGAATTCTCTTTTTCATCATCTGTTTGCATGTGTCACTGTTATCTCAGCATTCTAGCATTTTAACTTTTATCACTAGAGTAAGATTGTTTCTTTACTTGATAAATGTCTTATTTTGTTGAGTTGAGTTTGGGGACAACATTGCTATTCATAAAAGCTATTTCCAATAATGTGATATCTGTATTTAAGAGTAATATGCCAGCTTTCATTAGCTTGGCCTACAACCAACCTTTTAATTTCCTTCTGTCTTTATTATGTCTTTCATAAGTTCAGATAACCCAAACAAGAGGCTTTACCAAAGCATCTCTTCGCTTTGCTGTCGTTGTAGAACATTATATTTTGATTTAGTTAGACTTGATTTAATAAGGGATCAGTTCTCTACAGTTAAGTTTTTGTATTGCATATTTAATAATGCTTATTTACATTTAAACTTTAGATATTTATCAAGGAAATTTGGTTTAGTGTAGCATTTTACAGAAAATGAATCACCCTCTGGAACTGACAGAAAAATCGGAAGATAATTTAACAATTGTTTTGAAAGCATAACTGTCTTCATGTACTTAAAAGTATTTGTTTGCTTTTGCAGATTTGAGGGTGATGGCAAGGAATAGTTTTGGAAGGGGAAGCTTCTGTAAAAATAGATCTTTTCCCGTGTTACAACAATCAGACTCCAGATCATTGCCTTTTTTGAATCTTCATTATAGAGGGATTTTTATGAGTTAGGTTTTAAAGTCACGGCTTCTTGTGCAGTTTTTTTCCCCCCCAGTAAGCTCTAGAAATTTGAATCACAGATAATACACACTTGTCTCCAACATTGGCTTTATGGTAGTGAGTCTGTGGACTTGAATAGGTGTGAATCAGTCTGTGCTTTTTGTCTGTTGAGACATAAGCACAAAGTATATTTAACCGAAGTCCTTTAGGCCTTGTTTGGTTTAACACTAATAGGCCATCTCTCTTCTGCAGGTTAGCATTGAAGAACGCCTAGGAGCACTGAATATAGAATCAAACAAAGGAAAGGCTGACCTCCCACAGACTAATAGCTTCCCCGTTCTTCTGGCACAGGCTTTAGAAAGTAATGATCTTGAAATGCTAAATGTAAGTATTCTAGCAGTTTTTAAATGAATTAAGATGGTTTAATATTTCTTAGAAAAAAAATGACATAGCACATTCAAAGAGTAAATATTTTATATAACCATTTTGAATTTAATATTTTGTGAGTTTAGTCAAATGTATATCATCTGGTAGCATTATACAGACAGTCACTAACCTACAAAGGGGTGGTATTATTTTGAACCTGGAATGCATTTTCTCATAGAAATATTGTTCAGAATTATTATTAGATTCTTAGGCTTTAGTTCACAAAAGCCTTTGTAAACATAATGTACCTGAATTATAATACTCAGCATTCTAGATCACAATTTATATTTTTTTCTGTAGGGAAATGCGTTCCTGAGTTTTTACTCTGGATTCCAGAAACTTATTTCCCCCCGGCCGTGAGAGGGGGCAGTGAGGTGGAACCTTGGCAATGGGTAGGAGGTTTGGGGGAAAGTCAAGAGGGTTGGGGGTTCTGTTGTGAAGTATGTAGAGGTAAAAACACTAGAAACCTTGTATAAAGGGAGGCATTTATGATTTCTGTGTTTGTAAGTTGGTGACTGCTTGTATGAAGTTACTTAATTAGGTTTTCTTAAATTCCAGAATTTGACATTGGTCTGTAGAGATAATTTAAGTGTAAAAAATTAGATTTAAGCACTACCTCATCAGTTTAAAGCACTGTACATTTGCTAAATGCATTTATTTTTAGAGACTCAGTGACATTGCATTGCCACTTCATGTAGATGGGGCTCTGATATGTAACCTGTGAGTAGTTTCTTTTTCATTTATATTTTTATTTAAATAGGAATACCTTATATTTGTGTCTAAGGTGATTTTGCAAAACGGGAGGGGAAGACCAGCATGTCTAGAAAGGTAAAATTACTTTTGAAATAGTTTGTGAGTGTATATATTTTGGAAGGTAGATTGTAGTTTAACATGGCATGCTCAGCTGGTTAGTAGCAAAGGCACTGAGCTGAGTCAGTGGAGAAAGTAAGTCTTTTTCCTTAACTAGTGCTGAACCAACTGAATATCCACATGGAAAAAATACACCTCAACTTTTACCTAATACCTTACACAAAAGTCATCGCAAAATAGCTCCTAGACATAAATCTAAAACGAAAGCCTACAAAACTTCTAGAAGAAAACAGGACAAAATGTATGCGAACTTGAGTGGAGAAGAGCTTCATTGTAAAAAAGCATGAAATGCTAAAGGAAAAATTGGTCATTTGGACTTAAGAAAATTAAATACTTCCTCTTGAAATGACACTGTTAAGAGCATGAAAAGGCAAACCACAGGCTGGGAAAAATGCAACTCCTATCTGACTGGGAATTTATATCTAGAGTATGTCAAGAACTCTAAACTCAATGAGACTCAACTCAGGAAACAGGTAAAGATGTGAACAGATACTTAACAAAAGAATTCCTGAGGGTAGTAAGTGCATGTAAAGTTATTATACACCATTAATCCTCACATACAAATTAAGATCACGAGATAGATAACATTACCTACCCACCTCAGATCAATTAGAATTTAAAAGACAATACAGTACCATCTGTTGCGAAGGATGTGGAGTGCCAGAACTCATCTTGCTGGTGGGAATGTAATATGGTACAACTACTGTGGAGAACCGTTTGGCAGTTTCTTAAAAGTTAAAGATACAGGCCCTGGCCGGTTGGCTCAGCGGTAGAGCGTCGGCCTGGCGTGCGGGGGACCCGGGTTCGATTCCCGGCCAGGGCACATAGGAGAAACGCCCATTTGCTTCTCCACCCCCCCCCCCCCCTTCCTCTCTGTCTCTCTCTCCCCCTCCCGCAGCCAAGGCTCCATTGGAGCAAAGATGGCCCGGGCGCTGGGGATGGCTCCTTGGCCTCTGCCCCAGGCGCTAGAGTGGCTCTGGTCGTGGCAGAGCGACGCCCCCTGGTGGGTAGAGCATCGCCCCTAGTGGGCGTGCTGGGTGGATCCCGGTGGGGCGCATGCGGGAGTCTGTCTGACTGCCTCTCCCCGTTTCCAGCTTCAGAAAAAAAAAAAAAAAAGTTAAGGATACATCCACCCTAAGACCCAGCCATTCTACTTCTGGTATTTACCAGAAGAATCCTACGAAGATTTGCATGTGAATGGTCATAACACTTTATTTGTAATAGCCAGAAATGGGAAAGAACCGACATGTCCCTCAACGTATGAATGGATAAGCAGGTTGTTTATTTAGCAGTATAAAAAATAAATTATTGATTCTTTGACATGGATGAATCTCAGACTTAGGCTGTTAGAAAGAAACCAGACCAAAAAAGTACATATTATATGGTTTTGTTTATACACTGATTCTAGAAACTACAGAGCCATGTGTGGTTTATTGGTTGCCTGGGGGTGCAGGTGGAAAGAGATAAAATATAAAGGGGCCCGAGAAAACTTGAGGGTGATAGAGTGTTTACCTTAGTGTTTATTTCCTGTGTAAATGTTTGTATCAGACTGACCAAATAGTACACTTTAAATATATACTGTTTATTACACATCAGTTATAATGTAAAACTATAAAAGAAGAAACCCATTGTCAATATTCTTGTTGTGACTGTGGTTTATAGAGTTGTTTCTTTAAATATATTCTTGGCAGAAATTAATGCTAACTCCTCTGTTCACTATTATTTTGCTTGGTTTGAGATAACTTATTTGCTTATTTCAAATTAAAAAATTGATAGCAGAGCCTCTGTCTTTAGTGGGCATAAGAATTATCTGAGAGCTTGTTAAAAATTCTTCTGCCTCACAGTTTGGAGTAACTTCTAGGCCACAGGTACTCTTGTTTGCCGGTGACAGTTGTGGTTCTCACCTCTTATGTTGATGTGATTATCTATGTATAGTAACGCCTTTCATTCTCGGAAGCATTCCCGTTTGAATAACGACTTTTGTGATTACTTTACATTTAGAACAGTAGAGGATTTCAGAGACTTATTTTTCAAACCATCATTCCTGCATCATTTTTACCCAAGTTTTTGGCTAGCAACAAGGTTCAAGAGGATAGGTTTTGACCTGAAGTGCTAGTACCCTACTTGGCTATTTAAGACTGTGATGCCTGGTGTTTTGGTGAACATCCTATGAAACTTGAGGGCTTAAGCTTAACAAAAACATATTGTATCTTTTTTTTAATAAAAATTTTTAAAAGTTTATTTTTTGTGACAGATACAGAGTGAGAGATACAGAGAGAGGGACAGATAGGGACAGGTAGACAAGAAGGGAGAGAGATGAGAAGCATCAATTCTTTGTTGCGGCTCTTCATTATTTGTTGATTACTTTCTCATATGTGCCTTGCTCAAGCCAGTGACCCTGTGCGCAGGCTGATGAGCCCATGCTCAAGCCGGCAACCTTGAGGTTTCAAACCTGGGTCCTCTGCGTCCCAGGTCCACGCTCTATCCACTGTGCCACCGCCTGGTCAGGCAAGCATATTGTATCTTGAAAAGTAATTTGAGGTAATTTAGAGAGAATGTTACAGGGAACATTATTATAGTTGTACATTATTAGAATTTTGTGATAAGTGATGTTTATAATGAGGTGATTTTAGAAATGTTTAGTTTCTGAATTATTCGGAAGGCATCAGGTGCCTTCTGAATTATTGTTAAAATTCTGATAAGCATACTTTGCTTTGAGTCTTGTATTCTGATTTTTGGAAATGAAAATGATAAGTTAAGTGGGACTATTAAATCAGGACAGTCTATCTCTCAGTTCCCCAGTGACTGTGTACAAAAAAGTTTCTTTTTCATAAGGAGCCAATTATGCCAGTGATAGGTTTTAAATAGTACTTGATGGTTTTGATATAAAGATACTAGTATAAGCAAATAAAATCCATAGGGAATTCTGAAAGGCTATGTTTGGACTGTTTTAAGGTTGAAAATGAACGTTCTGTGTCTTGTCCTTTGGTATTTCTGCTGTTCAGTCCCTGAGCATGACCTTTATAACAACATGCCACCAAAACACAGCATGCAGCAGCCACTAGGGAAGTTGCTTTAGGAGTCAGCCTTTTGTGAGAAAGAGTCTAAAAGTATTCAAGAGGAAGAGGGGATCAGGATTTTGAGACCTGAAAAGACTGACTTCTCAACCTCCCTTAAAGGTGAAGCGTCTGGGGTTGGGAGAATGGGAGGGAAGGGTCCTGCCGGGAGCAGGACAGACATACCTGCTGCTTCTGAGCCCTGTGGTGGGGACAGGTTTCTCTCATTGGTGCACCCTTACCGGGTTTAGCTTCAGCTCTCACTAATGATCATTCAAGTGGCTTAACATTTTGTAAAAAAGTTGACGCTTTTAAAATATTTATTGCTTTCCATGTATGATTTTAGTATGTTTTGCTCACTTGTATGTGGATGTAGCTAGCTATCATATCATAAAACAAAGGTTTGGGCACATTTCTAAAGTGGTATATATCTGTACTTTAATGTGCAGAGGTGTTTTTTTCTGTTTTATATAAAAAATTAGTTCATAAAAGTTTAGAATCTGTAGGGAAGAAACCTGTTTATTGAAGTAAATGTCCTGAAACCGAAGACTACTTTTCTGATAGCTGTAAGATAACCACATTCTTCATTCAGTCCCCTCAACCTTTATTTGCTAAGATTCAGTTGTTAGTCTACTGCTTGGCTTTTAAAATTATTTTCCTGACAGATTTTTCTGTAGTGTTTGTAGCTGCTGAATATGCTTATCTTCATATTTGTTTTATTTTCTCACAGAAAGTACTTCAAACTAGGAATGTAAACACAATAAGGAGGACTGTGTTAAGGATGCCCCTGCACGCTGTTATTCCATTGTTGCAAGAGGTAACTGAGTGCTGTGTTCATTTGAAGGTTCTCATGCTAGGAGTGTAAGACTAAATCCAGTATTTAGAGAAATGGGTTTGCATAACAAAGGCAAGCAGGGTATTCACTCAGGATGATAGGTAAAAGATCTACTCAGGGCCCTGGCCGGTTGGCTCAGCGGTAGAGCGTCGGCCTGGCGTGCGGGGGACCCGGGTTCGATTCCCGGCCAGGGCACATAGGAGAAGCGCCCATTTGCTTCTCCACCCCCCCCTTCCTCTCTGTCTTTCTCTTCCCCTCCCGCAGCCGAGGCTCCATTGGAGCAAAGATGGCCCGGGCGCTGGGGATGGCTCCTTGGCCTCTGCCCCAGGCGCTAGAGTGGCTCTGGTCGAGGCAGAGCATCACCCCCGAGGGGCAGAGCATCGCCCCCTGGTGGGCAGAGCGTCGCCCCCTGGTGGGCGTGCCGGGTGGATCCCGGTAGGGCGCATGCAGGAGTCTGTCTCTCCCTGTTTCCAGCTTCAGAAAAAAAAAAATACAAAAAAAAGATGATTTACTCAGACAGTATTTGCCTGGCCTAGATTTTTTTCTGTGTATTTTTTTATTGAGATATAATTTACAACTCATAAATTTCACCCTTTAAAAACATATAGTTCAGTGGTTTTTAGGGTATTCATAGGTTGTACAGTTGTCACACCAGAAAGAAATCCTGTGCCATTGGACATCCCCTATTCTCCCGTACCCCCTGTTCTGATATCTCAGACTGACAGACTGACTTTCTGTCCCTGTGGGTTTGCCTATTCTGGACAGTCCTGTAATTCCTAGCCTAGATCTTTATCAGGTAATTATTCTTATTGTGGGGATTTATTTCCAGACTTTGTTATATTGGTTGTACATTTAGGAATTCGGAAATTTAGGAATAATGATTTTCTACAGTCACTCTGTTCCTTTGTTTTTGTGGGAGCGTGTATCACGGGAATTGATGGAGATGGACTGTGTCTCTGAAGGGCTGTTGCTAATACTGTGTTTTTCTTCTTCTCAGCTTACAAAGAGATTGCAAGGACACCCGAACAGGTAAGATGTTTAGGTGACTTAAATTGCTTTGATTTTATAACTATTTTAAAAATAATTATTAAAAACAGCAATGTCTGACAACATGAAATGATGTAATAGTAGCCCCAAATTCTGACTAATAAAACTCTTTAAAGTATCAGCTGTTGCTCTCTCTACATTTTAAGTTGAAAGATTCTTTATTCCTAGGATTTTATTATAGTTTTTCTTCTTTCTTTTAGAAAACTCCTGTGTAGGTTTAGTTTTATTATCTGGCCATTTAATGAATCAGTCTTATTTAAGGATTTGGTCCTAATCATATGTAAAATTGCTATTTGGAATTTGCCCCATCTCTGTTAGCTAAGACACTGTAAGGCAGTATGTTACAAAAGATTGAATTTTCTGGGTCTTTTTGTTAATAATTTGCTGATTAAATATTTAAATAGGAAGTTGTTATTTCAGAGGCCCTAAGCCAGGAGTCCCCAAACTTTTTACACAGGGGGCCAGTTCACTGTCCCTCAGACCGTTGGAGGGCCGGACTATAAAAAAAAACTATGAACAAATCCCTATGCACACTGCACATATCTTATTTTAAAGTAAAAAAAATGAGAACAAATACAATATTTAAAATAAAGAACAAGTAAATTTAAATCAACAAACTGACCAGTATTTCAATGGGAACTATGGGCCTGCCTTTGGCTAATGAGATGGTCAATGTCCGGTTCCATATTTGTCACTGCTAGCCGTAACAAGTGCTGTGACGCGTGCGTTCCGCGTCACCGGAAGTAGTACTGTATGTGAGTGACTCCGCGCTTTGTGTCCTCATCCTGTGCTCCTCTCACTGACCACCAATGAAAGAGGTGTCCCTTCCAGAAGTACGGCAGGGGCCGGATAAATGGCCTCGGGGCCACATGTGACCCACGGGTTGTAGTTTGGGGACTCCTGCCCTAGCTTTAGTTAGCATAGTATTATCAGTGTCGACAATATATAGTTTTTCTTTACTACGTTATTTCCTGACAGGTTCCACAAAGGAAAGTGAAAGAATTCATTAATTGGGCCCCGCTTCCACATTTTTGGTCTATATTTGTCTTCTAATATTGGTGTGGAAATCATTTGCTGTTTGTACCTATGATGAGTAGGTGACAGGCTGAAACATTGTGAATATAAAATGCAAAGTCAGTTGAGCCTAAGTTAGTGCCCTGGTGGCAGTTAATTGTGAAGTAAAGCTCGAGTTTTAGTCTTAAATTTGAGGAAAGGAGTTTTTTCCTGTTTTCCAGTCTACCTTACTTCCCCCCCCCCCCCCCAGATGAGTGTTACACAGATTGAAATGTTCAGTGAAAGTATGTAAGGCCTGTCAAATTCACAGTGGTTTATTTGTGATAGTCATTTTCTCAGCACAGTTTGTACATCTTTACTTCGCCTGAGTTTTTCTAATTTTATAACTTAGTTCTATTTAACTTTGAATTAGTGTGCATTCATTTACTTGGATTTTCCCTCATATTTCAGTGCTGTTTTGATGGTTCAGTGGCTCAAATGCGTGTTAACAGTCCATGCATCCTACCTGTCCACAGTAAGTCTCCAGCTACCATTGCTGAAGAGTCAGGCTTTGATAAGGGTTGTAAATGCTGGCTTAACAGAACCACCCTCTGTCCATCTTTCCTTCTGCCCTCAGTGCTGCTTCTAGATTTTATTTTTCCCTAGTGCAGGGTCATCATGTCACTGTTGTTGCCCTTTATAAATCGGTGTTTTTTGTTTTTTTTTGTCCCCTGGATTTAAAAATAACATGTTTATAGAGAACTTGGAAAAAGTTATATGTTGACATTTTAACCTTCAGATTTTTTTTTTTTTTACAGAGATAGAGAGTGAGTCAGAGAAAGGGATAGACAGGGACAGACAGACAGGAATGGAGAGATGAGAAGCATCAATCATTAGTTTTTCGTTGCGCGTTGCAACATCTTAGTTGTTCATTGATTGCTTTCTCATAGTGCCTTGACTGTGGGCCTTCAGCAGACCGAGTAGCCCCTTGCTCAAGCCAGTGACCTTGGGTCCAAGCTGGTGAGCTTTGCTCAAACCAGATCAGCCCATGCTCAAGCTGGCGACCTTGGGGTCTCGAACCGGGGTCCTTGGCATCCCAGTCCAACACTCTATCCACTGCGCCACTGCCTGGCCAGGCCAGGCGTTTTTCTATATCATAACCAGTTCAGCAAAATTATCTTTACATTGTTTGTCTTTGCCCTTTCCTCTTAAAAACGTAGCACATTTTTAAAGTTTTGTATTTGTGCTGACATGTCAGCCTTACCTTGTCCCAGGAGGATAAAGGGTGGCTTGTGATTAAAATGACATAAATTAAGCATTCAGCATGTGGCATTTCTCTGGGGTTGTCTTTTGCTCTTGGTTATCTGGACAGATGGAAGAGAGGGAACGTAACATCTTACAGCAGCCCAGAAAGAATGGGGCATGTCACAGTATGAGTTGGGTTTTTTGCCGTAGCATCAAATCAGTTGTATTTTAAGGTAGAGGAATTTTTCTTTTATTGGATTATTTGGCACTCTACAATAGGTTTTTTAAAGGTATAGTGGATAGTTTAAGTAAATTTTTAATTGCTCTTTTAATTATAGCACTTCTTTTTTTTTTTTTTTTTTGTATTTTTCTGAAGCTGGAAATGGGGAGAGACAGTCAGACAGACTCCTGCATGTGCCCGACCGGGATCCACCCGGCACGCCAACCAGGGGGCGATTCTCTGTTGCAGCCAGAGCCACTCTAGCACCTGAGGCAGAGGCCACAGAGCCATCCCCAGCGCCCGGGCCATCTTTGTTCCAGTGGAGCCTCGGCTGCGGGAGGGGAAGAGAGAGACAGAGAGGAAGGAGAGGGGGAGGGGTAGAGAAGCAGATGGGTGCTTCTCCTGTGTGCCCTGGCGGGGAATCGAACCCGGGACTTCTGCACGCCAGGCTGACACTCTACCACTGAGCCAACTGGCCAGGGCCAGCGCTTCTTTTTTTTTTTTTTTAACACAGCTTCACCCACTTCGGCCTGGTCACACCCTGGTTCTTTGTCTCAGGCTCCTCTGCCCTCGGCAGTCTGAAATAGGGAAAACTAGTGGGTTAGCTGCTTTGAAGTCAGCAGTTTGTTTTTCGTTTGTCCACAGAGAACTCTGCCAGGATGTTAGAGTAGGGGAAAGAAACGAGAGACAGGGAGAATGGCTGCTGGGTGTCCCTGCCTGTAGGAACCTTGGGAGGAAGAGTGGCGAGTAGCCTGGTGATGGTCTGGAAGCATCATGTCTTGGAACTCTGGCTGATAAACAGGACAACAGTCATTTGGGGACCTGTTACTTGCTTAGAAGTGAAAAGAGCCCTAGGAGGCCTTGTAGTAGGATCCCTTCTGGAATCAGCTCTTAAGGTATAGCTAAACAACTGGAGTAGCTGTTGTGTAACATCAAGGTTGTAACAAAGCAAACAAAAGAAGTTTGGTCTAGGAAGGACTGATAGCCCCCGACAGACAATTTCTCTCCTCAGAAAATAGTGCTTTTCCCTCACCTTTTTGTTATTTCTGCCTTCATAACTAGATACCTTTAAGGACCTTTTCTAAACCAAGGACGATTATGCACCAGGGCTTTGGTAATGTGCAAGGCACTCTGATCCTCATCTTCCTGGAACTTAGTCATTTTTGTGTATATTTACTGTTTTTATTTTTTTTTATTTTTTTAATTTTTTTTACAGAGGCAGAGATAGACAGGGACAGACAGACAGGAACGGAGAGAGATGAGAAGCATCAATCATTAGTTTCTCGTTGCGACTTCTTAGTTGTTCATTGATTGCTTTCTCATATGTGCCTTGACCACGGGCCTTCAGCAGGCCGAGTAACCCCTTGCTGGAGCCAGCAACCTTGGGTCCAAGCCGGTGAGCTTTTTTTTGCTCAAACCGGATGAGCCCACGCTCAAGCTGGCGACCTTGGGTCTCGAACCTGGATCCTTCGCATCCCAGTCCGACGCTCTATCCACTGCGTCACCGCCTGGTCAGGCGTGTATATTTACTGTTTAAAGTTAAACATTTGAATGAAATAACTTTTATTTACGCTACAGTGTCAGGGATAGGAGGGCAGGTAAAGCTAATTAAGGGCAAAGAGAGAATTATTTTTTTCTGTAGTCCTGGAGGGACAAAATTAACAGTATGTTTGAAATACTGTTAAGTCCGCTTTGTAATTCTCACTCTGTCCTGGTCTCTGGAAGTTGTGAAAGGCTTCTTCCAGCCTGCTGGGGCCTTCTGGATGAGGTAGATGACATCACCAGGCTGTGAGTTTCAAAGGGAAGCCCCCTTTAGCCCTCTACCCCTTTATTCCTGAGAGATGTGGTAGGGTTTTTTTTATTTAGTGTCTCCTTTCTGTTGACCATCTCTGAATTGGTGTGATGAGTATGAAGCTGTCTCACCCTGCACTTTGTCCTACCTTGCAGTTTCTCCTCATCTTGTGTCATTATTTTTTTAAATGTGTTACGTTTTGCCATTAGGATTAAAAGCCCCTGAAAGTTGGAGGTGTTGCTAGGCTACATCCCAGCAGCCATGGCCACTGGAATTCAAGCAGATGGCTGTGGAGCAGCGGCTGAATCCTCAGGCGCAGACGAGCTTGCTTTGTACGTTTGTCATCTACATTGTGTTGTAATAGTGTTAATGTTTTTTTCCCTTTAGTTGCCTGATCTGGTTCCCCAGCTGGGAACACTATACCAATTAATGGAAAGCAGAGTAAAAACTTTTCAGAAACTCTCCCACCTTCATGGAAAGCTTATCCTTCTAGTCACACAAGTGAGTACATTCAGGTATTTTGTGCTGGAACCTATGGATGTGGTAGGAATGGAGAGAGGAATGAGGATCATTTGCCTGAACACTGAAAGCTTCCTGCTTCAGTGAGAAATTGGTAAATCTAGATGCAGTCTTGAACTGGGAAATGTTAAGTATTTGACAGAGAGTAAACTTAGTTGTGCCTATTTCAACTTTACTCAGAGGTTCTCGTATTTCATTGTTGATATAGTTAGGATGATTGTGGTATTATTATAGGGAACTTAAATAGTGAAAGAATTTTGGCACCGGAAGACATTCTGATTCCCTTTTTAAAACGTTTCTCAGCTTTTACAGAGTAATTCTTTCCCTAGTGTAGTTGATGAATTTGGTTTTTGCCCTGTATTTGACCTATGTTGTATTGAGGTCATCCATTATGGTAGTTGAGGTTGAGTTTACTGTTCAGAAGGTTGGGTTGTGACATGTGAGGTAAACTTAAACACTACTTCATTTTATTATCTTTCAGGTTACAGCCTCAGACAAAACAAAGGGAATGACTTGCCCTGAACAGAAGGCAAAATTGGTGTATGAAGAAGGTAAAGCTTGGGGAGGGGGTGTCTAGGGTAGGGTCTTCAATTGGAAGGTTTACTTTTTCACATTGACTGCGTTCTATTATCTTATTTTATAAAATCATCAGTATGAGCCCTGGCCGATAGCTCAGTTGGTTAGGGCATTGTCCTGATACGTTAGGGTTGTGGGTTTGATCCCTGGTCAGGACACATACAGAAACAGATTGATGTTTCTGTCCATCTCTCTTTCTTTCCCTTCCTCTCTCTAAAAGCAATAAATTAAAAAAAATCAGTGTGAATAAGATCATGCTTTGGCACATCTTCTCTAAGAAATGCCAAGTCTGTTGCAAAAGTATGATTAAGTAGGAAAAGGCACAAACACAATAATAGTAATTTAAAAGGGCATTAGTGTGGAAGAGATTTAAATAGAAGAATACTGAACAAATTTGATGCCAGTATATTAAAATACCAGATGATATAGGTAATTTGTTAGGAAACATCAATGGCCAAAATGGACTTAAAAATAATAGAAATTCTGAATAAGCCAATAGCTTTAAAAGTGACTTATTCAAAACTTTACCTCCCCTCGCCGGATGGCTCAGTTGGTTAGAGTGTCATCCAGATATACCAGGGTTGTGGGTTTGGCCCCTCATTGGGGCACATACAAGAGTCAACCAATGAAGACGTAAATGAGTGAAACAACAAGTTGATGTTTCTCTCACTTTCTCTCAAATCAATAAAAAAATATTTTAAAAATCATATTCCCTGACAAGAAATCACATGCAGAGGTTTTGTGCATGAGTTTTATCTTTCAAGTTGATTTTGCCATATACAAGTTAGTCTTTCTCTGAGTTCAAACCAGACAAAGATGGTGAAGAAAATAACATTTTAGACCATGCTCAAATATTCTAAGTAGCAAATTATGGACATGCTTAAGTAATTAAGTTATTACCAGATAGAATTTATTTAAAGATTGTAAGGTGATTTACTATCAAGAAATCTGTTAATATAGTGACCATATTAATAGATTAACAGGGAACACTATATAGTGGTACCTGACACACGAGTTTAATTCGTTTCATGGCTGAGCTCGTGACTCAGTTTGCTCGTGTGCCAAATCTAGTGAAGGGTGGCGAAAGCTCATGATTCAAATATTTGCTCATGACTTAAAAAATCCCGCGAGTGACTGCTTGTCTCAAATCGCTTGTGATTTAAAGTGCTCGTGTGTCAAGGTACCACTGTATTATTTTAAAAGGAAATTCAATAAAATTGAATGTATCTCATTATTTGATAAGGAACCTAAGAATTTAAAGGAACTCCCTTAATGTACATTAAACAAAGTTTAGAAGCATTTTCAGAAAGTCATGATAAGACAATAATGTGCCTTTTATTGCTTCTGATGTCTTGCCTAGTACTGTGTGAAAGAAATGAATTCTGGACGCTGAACTTTGCACTATTCTCCTTACATGGAAGTCACAGCAGAGCCTAGTCACACACGTACTGAGATAAGTGAAGAGTTGGATTTACTGGATACCAAGATCAGCAAAAAAGGAATCATAGTATTATTTTGCTTCAGCAGTATACTGTATCTCCACTAAAATATGTCCCAGTCAGAAAACATATTAGAAAAAAGACCTCATTCAGAGCAATTAGAGAAGTATGAAATGCCTAGAAAAACATCGAAAAAGTGAAACAAAACCTTTGTGAATTATAAAATATAACTGAAGGACATAAATGCGTGCCATGTGGTATATATATGCCTATGGTATATAGCAGACTATGACTGATAGTGGAAATCTGTACCTTTGTGTGTGTGTGACAACAGAAAGATAGATGGAGCAGACAGACCAGAAGGGAGAAAGATGAGAAGCATCAGTTAGTTCTTCATGGCAGCTCCTTAGTTGTTCATTGATTGCTTTCTCATATGTCCTTGACCAAGGGGCTACAGTAGAACTAGTGACCACTTGCTCAAGCCAGCCACCTTTGGGATCAAGCCAGTGACCATAGGGTCATGTCTATGATCCAGTGCCAACCTGGTAACCCTGCGCTCAAGCTGATGAGCCTGTGCTCAAGTCGGCAACCTTGGGGTTACTAACCTGGGTCTTTTGCGTCCCAGTTCAAGGCTCTATCCACTGCGCCACCGTCTGGCCAGGCAGAAATTTGTACCTTTTGACCTTTACACATTTCTTCCACACACCACCCCCTCTTCTGTCAACCATTAGAGTCTGTTCTTTGTGAGTTTGGTTATTTTAGATTCCACATATAAGTGAGATCATACAGAATTTATCTTTTTTTTTTTTAATCTGACTTCACTTAGCATAGTGCCCTCAAGGTCCATCTGTGATGTCACAAATGGCAGGATTTGTTTTTTTGTTTTTCTTTTTCTATATATAGCTGTTCCTTTGGATATATATGCCACATTTTCTTATTTATTGTGGACACTTGAGTTGTTTCCGTACTTTGGCTGTCATAAATAATGCTGCCGTGAACATGGGTGTAGATACCTCTTTGAGATCCTGGTTTTGGTTCCTTCAGCATATACTCAGTAGAATTGATGAATCATATGATATAGTTCTATTTTTAATTTAATCTGTAGACTTTTTTATAGTGGCTGCATCAGTTTATATCCCATCCACAGTATACAAGGATTCTCTTTTTATATCCTTGGCTTTGCTTTTTAAAAAGTTATTCATTCATCATTCATTTATTCATAAGTGAGAGGACATAAGATAGACTCCTGCATGTGCCCGGGATCCACCTGGCAACCCCTTTCTGGGGCTGATGTTCAAATCAGCCAAGCTATCCTCAGCGCCCAGGGCCGATGCTTGAACCAGTCGAGCCACTGGCTGCAGGAGAGGAGAGAGAGAAGCAAATGATTGCTTCTTATGTGTGCCCTGACCAGGGATCAAACCCAGGATGTCTGCCCACTGGGCCTACACTCTATCCACTGAGCCTACTGGCCAGGGCCCAGCTTTCCTTTTTAAGATAGGATTCTGTTAGAATTTTTTGGTTCTTCATCCTGCTCAATGAGATCTTGATGGAATAATACACAATGTACTTTTATGTAGATAAGAATGTTAGTGTTACTTCTTACATAGATGATAGTTGAATGTAACATTCTGAAAGTAAATTCAGGTACCTGATTTTATTTTTTTTATGGCTCTGCCCTCTGCTTTGATTACAAAAATAAAGACTGTTTTTCTCCCTTTACAGAATCTTCTGAAGAGGAGTCTGATGATGAAATAGATAAAGATTCTGATGTGAGTAACTTGTGTGTTGGTATTTAAATCTGCTTTTACAACCTTGTGCTCTGTGAGAAAATGACTCATGAGTGCTGTCCTTGCTTAATTTCTACCAGGATAATTGGGATGAAGATGAGGAAGAGAAGGAAAGTGAAAAAGAAGAGGATGTTGATGAAGAGAATGCAGAGGAAGATGAGGAGGAGGAAGAAAAAGATGAAGAAATTGGTGAGGACAGAGATGTGGCAAGTGAAAAAGAATTAAATGGAGATTCTGATTTAGATCCTGAGAACGAAAGCGAAGAAGAATGAAGACAGAACAACAAGCCAATCGAACTGTGTCAGCTCTGGCTCATCTCACCCAGTGCCGCGCGTTGTCCTGGGACGGTTGTCTCTGTGCAGGGTGCCGAGGACCGTTGCACATTTCTAAATTCCTAATGGTGGCTCCCAAGACACCTCACTGTCCTGAGCACCCCAGACTTCACTGTGTAAATAAGTGTTTCATTCAGATGTTAATAAACTTTACACAGTAAATAGACCTTTTCTGCAATGTACTGACATGAGTGTCCAATATATGGTATATTTTTTATAATATAATATCCTAGTATGACTTGGTTATGCCCAGGATTGACACCAGTGAAGAGACATTTCCCATATAGGGTTCAAGAACTGGACTTTGTGAAGGAGTCAGCTCTTATCTCAGGTTGGTAGCTTTCATCAAATCCAGATATGAAGCAGCACTAGTGGAAAAAAGTTTTAATTTGGTACATTTTTATAAAATAATGAAGGAATAATGAAAATAAAAATGATTGTGATTAAAAAATAAAATCACCGTTGTCCCTAGCTTGTCTAACTGTGGTGATCTGATTGAGTCAGATTGGATATTTGGAGTGATTCCCTAAAACCACCACTTATTTTTTGAGCTGTCATGTGAAATATTTTTTAAAAACACCAAAAATTATGGTAATTAAAAAACTAAAGAGTTTACCATAGTAAGGATTTTTCTTGACTGCAGGTTGCCTATAAAGAATCATTAGTGTATAGATTTAGAAGTGCAACTTTTTAAAAAATTGAGTTATAGCTGCTTTTAAAGAGGTTTTCGTTTTTATTTAAATTACTAATGGATCAAAGAACAATTGTTTATTTTCTCTTTGGTTTTAGATATTAATGATAACCTTCTTGGAGTTTTTTTCCAAAGAAAATATTTTTATAATTCAGTAATTTAATGTTTTTCTTCCTTTCCATTACCCACTCTTGGCAATGTTAGGGTATTTGTTTACCTTTAAAATAATAAATCTGACTCAAGACTTTTTATGTATGTATAACGAGGTATTTTGGTGTACTACAAAAGCCTTTTCAAATTATCAGTAATTTTTTTTTTTTTTAAAGAACAATCCAGTATTGTTCAGTGCTCTCTAGGGAACAAGCAGGTGGAAGCTCAACTCTAGGGAAGGGCTGGGGAGACAGGTGTATTTTCCCGCCTGTGAATATATACAACACAGAACTGTTATCTATGAGGGGCTTTTAACACCAGGGGCAGAACAGGTTTCTGTGCTCAGCTAATAGAGCAGGAGCCACATATAAGCATCTTGGGAAAGTAAGTTTGAGCCAGCTGCTGTTATAATGTACAGTTATATTTGTCTATAAATGGAGCTGTTTATGGGAATTTAATACCATTCTCTTTGTAAAGTGAATAAATATCTTTATCCATTGCTTGTCTTGTGGTATATGTAGAGAAACGGCCATGTGCTTGGGCTCGTGGTATAAAGGTTTATAAAAAGTAGTCTTCACTAGCATGGACAGGTGAGTGCTTTTGGTGCCATTTGGACAACCTACACTCTGTACTGAAGTGAAAGAACCAAGAACTGGGCTGTAATCTGGTGGTTGCTCCTGGAAGCAGTCACTTGGTGTTGCGCCTGCACGGCCCCAGGCTATGGTGATCTTAACCAGGGCGCATAGGCTCTTGGAGTTCCTCTCTGAGGTCTGAGCGTCAGGTTTCCCTGCACCTGACTGACTGAAGAAGCAAAGGACTACAGCTGTGGTTATTGCTTAATCACTTTTTAGTTCAGACAAATCCAGAGTTAAATTAGGTTTATTATAAGGCATCTCACTGTGTTCCACTCCTAATCTAGACGATAAAAGTTGTGTGTGTGTGGTGGTGTCTGTTGTGAGATTAATTTTTCTTTGCAACTTTTGATTTTGAAAAATTAACCATTCATGAGCACATCAAGGATCACGCATTGTATTTGGTTGTGATACTGCACTGGTATTGCCATGTGTGATGTGTTGCATGATTTTGATCTTTAAATGAGTCAACAAATTAAGCTGTGTTGCAGAATGTCTTATCTGGATTTGTCAGTTTTATTAGATTCTGGTTAAAATGTTTTTGGCAAGAATACTAAATAGGTGGTGGTACTTGAGGTTAATTTGTAAGAATAAGTTTTCTGTAGTATGTTTTGATGTAAGTAGATGTTGAGGCTTTAGGTTTGGGACTTGAAGCCTTCATGCAGAGCGATGTTTGGCATCAGGATGGGTGGCATCTTACAGTGAGGACACTGGGTCCGTTGTTGCCATATGTGGTAAGGATGTTATAGTCCTGTGGGAGTTCTTAACAGTACATTCATTCATTTAACAAATACTTCCTGCTCTGTGCCAGGAATTATTTAGTTGCTTGGTATATACATCACTGAACAACAACAAAAAATATAACTGGCCCGAGAAGCTGGTACTCTACCAGAGAGATATAGTCAATAAACAATGTATGAAGAATAATTAAATTTAATATTGTATATTAAAAGGTGGTGACTGTTTGCGGGGCGGGGGGGGGGTGTTGTAGGGAAACTGAGAGTTGGAATGAGTAAGTGAAGGCAGAATTGTGGGTAAATGATCAGGGCAGGGTTTGCTGAGAAGACAAGATTTGAGTACAGATGAGGGAGAGGAGATGTGGAAGTTAGCTTCGTATCTGGGGAAAAGTGTTCTGGGCACAGGAGACAGCATGAGCAAAGGCCCTGTGGCCAGCACATCTGATGTGTTGAAACAGGAGACCAATATGATAAAGAGGGAGAAAGGGAGACTGAGAGGTGATGGCGACTTAGACCTGGGAGGTTGTAATGGAGTTGGTGACAAGTGGTTTCTGGGATTGTTTCAAATTTAAAGCTAGTGGGTTTTCCCATGAGGTGTGAGAAAAAGGGGGTCAAGGATATGACTCCCAAGTGTTGTTTTGCTGCAACACCTGCAGGATGCTGCGGTTGGAGTGTGTTTGGGAAGGGAGGTCAGGTTTGGGCAGGTTGAGTTTTATCTATTAGGAATGCAGACACATGCCCAGTTTCTTGGGAGGGATTTGGTGGTGTCCTGTTAAGTGACAGTCAACACAAGACTGAGTGAGCTTCCCAAGAGAGAGAGTTTGCACAGGAAGAGCACCTAGGTCTGAGCTCCATCAGTGGAGTGAAAGGAGAAATCCTAAGCGGCACGGAGAAGAAAGAGGTAGGAGGAATTGAATCTGAATTCATGACATTCCTCAGCCGAGGTTGCTTCCCGCTGTACTTTAGACAACTGGTGAATCACCTCAGCTTCAATGGTTTTTGTGAGGCCCTGCATGTGACCATTTGTTTGAGGGCAACTTCCATGTAAAATTTGTTGTTTGAATCTAGTGTAGGGTTCACCTTCGTGGCATCTCAACACTGTCCATCCTGCTGAACCATGCATCTAGATTGTACACTGGTTCACAGAACTGGCTAAATGAGAGGCCCAGCAGTGACAATGGCTTAGCAGGCATCATTCAAGTAGGAAACAGAGAAAGCATGGATTAGATGGTGCCACCCTTCTGTAGAGGGCTGGCAGTGAGTGGGAAAACTTGACTGTACTCATTAGTGCTGTAATGGGTTTCACATACATTTCTGTGTAATTTTTTTTTTTTTACATTTTTTTATTTATTTATTCATTTTTTCAGAGAGGAGAGGGAGAGACAGGGAGAGAGAAAGGAGAGACAGAGAGAGAAGGGGAGGAGGAGCTAGAAGTATCAACTCCCATATGTGCCTTGACCAGGCAAGTCCAGGGTTTCGAACCGGCGACCTCAGCATTTCCAGGTCGACGCTTTATCCACTGCGCCACCACAGGTCAGGCCATTTCTGTGTAATTTTTAATAAGGAAATAATTCTGGGAAAAGCAGGATTACTATAAATCACACTTTAGGAGGTGAGGAATATCAAAAACATGCAAAAGGTGAAAATATACCACTTTAAAAATTGCCTGGCATGTTCTTTCTAGGTAATAATGGCCCAAAGGAGGGGTGGGGGGTACTATACTTCTTGGATGCTAAAGTTATCAAGGATTTCCTAATGGAAATAGGGAGCGTTTTGTTGTGGGCTTGCCCTTGGCCCTGTTGTAATTTGATTTTTTCTAGTTTGGAAGAAGTGAGAGGGTGTGGTTGCCTGGCCTGCAGTCACTGAAGTCAGGAGATAACGTGGCAGCTGCTCAGCTGGGCCTGTGTGGCCATGATGAACTGCGCCAAAACTGCAAGTTCAGAAACATAATTTTGTCCTTGTTTCTAGAGTTGATGCAGTTTTAAATAGAATCATTAACCAGGCTTCCCAGAGAAATGGGTATTTAAATGACATATTTATTTGCAATGAGAGAAGCAGATGGGCGCTTCTTCTGTGTGCCCTGGCTGGGAATTGAACCTGGGACTTCCATAAGCCGGGCCGATGCTCTACTGCTGAGCCAACCGGCCAGGGCCTGGCCAAGTCTCTTATTTTTGTGATAGGATTAGTTCCAGGAACTGCAAGAGGGTGAACATAGATACCATCAGTTGAGGAGAGACCAAATTTTGGGCCAGAAGCTCCAATTCTCGGTCCACACCTTGATTTTTTTGTTTGTTTGTTTGTTTTTGGTTCATAAGAGGAGAATAACTAATGTCTTTCAAAAGAATACTGTAAGAATCAAATGGGACAATGTGGTTCACTGAACACCAACTAATGTGTAGCACCAGGCAAAGGGATTGTTTACAGAACCATTAATTATTAGACATTTTTTCAGCACGGAAAGAGAATGGCGAACAAGTGCAACACTTGAAGAAATTGAAACAGAGCCTTATGGGTAAATGGTCCTTTTCCACAGGTGAAAGATAACTTAAATCATTTTCCTTTTCTTTATTTTTTAATCTGTTGCTTTAAGAGTAAAGATGTTTGTTCATTGAGTAAATTTTGGAAAATACCAAAAAGCATAAAGAAGGGACATAAAATCATATTAACAGATAACCATTTGCAAAATGTTTTGATGTGTCTCCTTTTAATCTTTTTTCTCTTTGCATGAGTGCACACACATTTTTCTTATGAAATTGCAATGGTATATTTTATCTTTTGTCATATTATATTATAGTTAACTAGCCTTTGAAGTAATGATGTTTGTGGCTATTAGTATTCCACTGTGTTACACAAAACAGTCTCCTATTATTTTGTTATAAGTAATGCTACAGTGAACATTCTTACATTTTATATACACACACATTTAAATTTTATTTATTGATTTTAGAGAGAGGAGAGAGAGAGAGTTGAGGGGAGGAGCAGGAAGCATCAACTCATAGTAGTTGCTTCCTGCATGTGCCTTGACCAGGCAAACCTGGGGTTTTGAATCAGCGACCTCAGTGTTCAAGGTCGGCACTTTATCTACTGCACCACCACAGGTCAGACACATTTCATTTATATTTTTAAAAATGTTTCCTTATGACACAGTCCTAGGAGTAATGTTACCTAATAAAATATAAGAATATTCTCTCAAATTTAAGAAATTTCCTGAAATTCTTTCCCAGAAAGATTTTTTATTTATTTATTTATTTATTTTTACAGAGACGGAGAGAGAGTCAGAGAGAGGGATAGATAGGGATAGTTAGAAAGAAACAGAGAGATGAGAAGCATCAATCATCAGTTTTTCTTTGCGACACCTTAATTGTTCACTGATTGCTTTCTCATATGTGCCTTGACCGTAGGGCTACAGCAGACCGAGTGACCCCTTGCTTGAGCCAGCAACCCCAAGCTGGTGAGCTTTTTGCTCAAGCCAGATGAGCTCTGGGTCTCGAACCTGGGCCCTCCGCATCCCAGTCCGACGCTCTATCCACTGCGCCACCGCCTGGTCAGGTGATTGTATTGATTTTAAGCTCCACAAACAGTGCTTGTGTTTTCCATTTCGTCATGAGTCTCAGTTCACCTGTTCTTTTCATCACCATTTTTATTTCTTTGGAGCATTGCAAGTTCAGGTCCTTGTCCATGTTTAAAGGGATTGTCCTATTTACCTGTAAAGACTATTTATGTATTCACCCCATGCCAAACATATGCAGCAAATATTTCCCCCGATTTGTCTTTTCATTTTTTTATGATACTATTTTTCTTTATAGTTTTCTTACTTACTTTTATTTTTTACAGAAAGAGAGAGAAAGAGTCAGAAAGAGGGATAGATAGGGACAGACAGACAGGAACGGAAAGGGATGAGAAGCATCAATCATTAGTTTTTTGTTTCGACACCTTAGTTGTTCATTGATTGCTTTCTCATATGTGTCCTGACCATGGGGCCACAGCAGACCGAGTAACCCCTTGCTCAAGCCAGCAACCCTGGGTCCAAGCTGGTGAACTTTACTCAAACCAGATGAGCCCACGCTCAAGCTGGCAACCTCGGGTCTCGAACCTGGGTCCTCCACATCCCAGTCTAACATTGTATCCACTGTGCCACCGCCTGGTCAGGCTACGGCTATATGTTTTATATTTTTAAGTTTAAAAAACTTCCCTCTTGGAAGATATTCCTTGTATTTTGTTTTAGTCATTTTACATCTTTAATTTTTTAGAAAATTTCCCTCTCCTGTAACTGGTTATGATTTATTAATGCATTGATTATGAAATAAAAGAGAAGGTAATTAATGTGGGAAATGCCAGTGCATCGCATGTAGTTAAGGGTAATTGTTTCAGAGGGGCAGGACAGTGGAAGGGTGTGTCTGTGGGCAGGACGTTTGAAGCTGCTGCTCTAATCCATGTGGAATTCTCCCGTTTATCAGGGAGGTGAGGCTCTAATTTAGGCTTCCTCTCCCCCCCTCCCCCACCCCCTGTCCACCAGTTTCCTCCACACTGTTAAATGCTGTTTGCTGTGGACTGAATTTGTGTCTTGCCCAAATTCATACATCAAAACCCTAATTCCCAATGTGATGGTGCTTGAAGATGGGGTGTTTGGGAGGTAAGTAAATCCTGAGGGTGGAGCCCGCATGACGGGATTGTCGCGATTGTAAGAGACAGGAGAGCTTGGTCCCTCTGCTCCGCAGTGTGGGAGGCGCTGAGAAGACGTCCAGTGCAAACCAGGAAGCAGGCTCTCCCAGGCACAAGATCCGCAGCCACCTTGATCTTGGACTTCTCAGCCTTCACAACTGTGAGAGATAGATGTTTGCTGTCTAGGCCACCCCACTTGTTCCAGCAGCCTGAGCAGACCAAGACACGTGACCCCAGAGACGGGCTTGCTTAGCCAGACAGGAGGTGTGTTTCGGTGCTATCCATTCTAGGCCACCAATCTCTCTTCCTGCAACGTTAGTTTCAAATGTTACAGCTTTCTAGTTCATTTTTATCATCGGTATCTTTATAACTCTGACATATTTTCCCTAATATGCCTTTGCCTCTTTATTCTCCCATATTATTAAGTAAAGATTCTTTGATTGTAAGAAACAACACCTTACTAGAGGCAGTGTAAACAAAATGTAATTTTGAAAAATATCAGTACAGAAGAAAACAGGAAGGGATTACAAGTAGGTGAGAGAAAGAACCATTAGGGCCTCTGTGTGGTCGCTGTCCCCTGCCACCTCATGGTCCTCCCTGTCATTCCTCCCGTGGCATTCCCGTCCTGTAGTCCAGCCACTTGTTGACTGGTGGGAAGGCTGTATTCTCTGCCTCTCCAACCCGTGCTCCACGCTTCTCCATCCCTTCCAGGAGCTTGATTGAATGTTACACAGTGTGTCAGCCTGGGCCCCTTGCCTGGCTTCTGGTTGGGATCAGCCAATGGCTGGTCCCGGCAAGAGACTGGAGGGTGGGAGGGGCGTAGATGAGCATGTTTATTGCCCTTGTGACCTCTGCTGTCTCCCTCTGCCCTAACTCTAGTGGGAGTCCAGGAACCACAGACCGGTTTGCTCTTCCGTGGCTGCTGTCTATTCTGATTGGCCCCAGAAGGCCTCACACCCCTGCTCGACTGCTGGATGCCACTCACACCTTTGTGAGAAGTCTGTGAAACGTCAGAGGTACTTTTTCTGAGTGGGTCCTGTGTTACCTGCTGGGAGCCCTAGTTTGTTCAAATGGCCCATTCCCCGGAGAGACTGTGTCCCCTACGTGCAGTTGCCCATGCTTGGGCTGGGGTTACGCTGCACTGGTGACTTCTGCGAGTTTACTCCTGTGGAGAGGGCAGGATCATTGTGAACTGAGCTGGAGTCGACCTCACAGACAGCTTAAGCATTTCAAAAAAACTTTTTTAATTTTTAAAATTGTGGTAAAATATTATACTAAAAATAATAAAAATTTACCATTTCAACCACTTTTTAAGTTTTCGGTTCAGGGCATTAAGTATATTCACATTGTTGTGCAGCCACCACCAGTTCCATAACTGTTTTACCTCCTCGACTCGAAAGTCTGTCCCCATTAAATGCTAACTCCCCCTCCCCCTCCCCTCAGCCTCTGGCAACCTCTGTTCTCCTTTCTGCCTGTGAATTTCATTAGGTACCCCATTTAAAAATAGACCTTAACTAGGCAAGTAAATATAGAAATGCATTCTTTTTTTTAAAAAAGATGAACACATTACATATAAGGCTAAGCTAACTTTGGCCACCACCTCTCCTCTGATCACCCCTCCTCCCTGCAGTGGTCACAGGCCAAGGGAGCCACTGTTAGTGTAAGAGTTGGGATGTCTGTAAATCTCTTTCTGTGCATCTGTATATATACAGATGTGCTCTTAGAAAACAAGCAGTTTCTTTCTTCTCACACAAATGGTGTCATACTGAATGTAGAATTCTGCTACTTTTATTACCCACTATATCTTGGAGGACTTTCCGGGTCAGTACCGTAGAGCTACCTCAGTTCTCTCAAGCTGCGTCAGGGTCCTCTGGAGAGCTGGGTAGGGGACAGGTTCTGGTTCCCACCCCAACTGACTCACAAACCCCAGGGAAACCCCCAAGGTAAAAGAAAATCCAATGGGAATTTTGATGGAGCTTGAGTTAAACCAATAGATGAAGAGAATTGATTTTATCATGGATTAGTATAACATTAAAATTCACTTTTCTCATTTGATAGAAATATCATATGATGATGACTTTATTTATTTATTTTTTTAAAATTGGGAATCAGCGGCTCTTGCTTCTGCCCATTCCAGCTGGGGCAATCACACTGGAAGTAGTGATCTAGTCGGTCCTTTAATAGTGTGTATAGCTGAACAACCCACTTAGGCAAAGTAGGTAAGACACATAATATTTAGCAAGCTCTTACCTCCTGAGTGAATGGTTTTGTGTGTTAATTGAGGATTTGAGTTCAATAAGATGGGGCAGGACTGGGGGTGTAGAGGTGGGAGTCTCTTAAATGGGGAGGGATATTTTTTTGGCTTTTTTCTCACACCTGGGTCCTCAGTGCTTTGCACACTGTTGATTGCATTTGACACAGAAGTGTCCCCAGGATTGAGACGATGGCACTCATATACAGGGATAGAGGTGAGGAGGGAGATATAGTCAAATAAGTAATCAGAATACAAGGTAGGATGAAGTAAATGCCATTTACTTTTACAAGTGAAGTGCTGTGCAAGCCACGAGAAAGGGGAGATCGCTTTATTTCCAGCCAGCAATCAGATTTGAGGACATGAGAATACTGGACTGGGCCTTGTAGGAAGCAGGGGCAATTAAAGTGAGTGGCTAATAGATGCTTAACAGGGGTGTTCTAGAAACTTGCAACTCAAAACGCTCAGAACTGAGGTCCTTAATTCAGTTAAGTGTGGGAAACTTATCTAGTTTTAAGACACCAAAATGATTTTTTTTTGGTTTTTTCCTATTGATTCGAGAGGTGAGGTGAGGGTGGGAGAGAGAGCAGGAGAAATATCAACTCATTCTTCCACTTAGATATTCCATTTAGTTGTGCACTCATTGCTTGCTTCTTCTATGTGCCCTTACCGGGGATTGAACCTGCGACCTTGGTGCACCAGGATGATGCTCTAGCCGCTGAGAGAGCCAGCCAGGGCGCACCAAAGTGTTTTGATAAATGGAGAGCCTATGGCACATTTTTCTCAGGTGTCCCCAAATCCTTTCACTCTCACCGGTCATTCTGTGCGTGGAGTGCAGCTCACACATGTGTGTTGCTCAGGCTCCGGCTCTGAGTTGCTGAGCTCAGTGGGTACACGCAGAGTCAGGGCATTATCATTACTTTCACTCACCCTTCGCAGGCCTGTACAAATGCTCCTGTTACTTTTTGGGGTTAAAAGGACAGTGTTAATATAATTAAACAACCACTAGGTGCCAGCCTTGCTTTGTGTAAATTTCTTCTTAACCCGGACTGGGATTCTTGATTTGGAAAAGCTGCTAGTTGTGACCTTTTCCTGTGTCACACATGCTGGGTTTGATCATTTCCCTTTTGTAGGTTTAATGCATTCCTCCTATGCCCTGTATTTTCTATAACCTAGATGTTGTAGCACAGTACTATCCAACAGAACATTTTGTGATAATGGAAATGTTCTGTGATGTCCAGTGTGGTAGTCACAAGCCATACATGAGCATTGAGCCCTTAAAATGTAGTAAGTGGGGCTGAGGGAATGAATTTTAAATTTTATTTCATCTTCATTTATTAATTTACATTAAAGGGCCACATGTAACTCAGTGGCTATGATGTGGAAATGCACAGATCTTAAGGCTTGACTAGATTTAGGTTTAATAGTTTCTTTTTTTTTTTAATAATTTTATTTTTTTAATGGGGTGACATCAATAAATCAGGATACATATATTCAAAGATAACAAGTCCAGGTTATCTTGTCGTTCAATTATGTTGCATACCCACCACCCAAAGTCAGATTGTCCTCTGTCACCCTCTATCTAGTTCTCTGTGCCCCTCCCCCTCCCCCTAACTCTCTCCCTCCCTCCCTCCCATGTCCTCCTTCCCCCCCCACCCTTGGTAACCACCACACTCTTGTCCATGTCTCTTAGTCTCATTTTTATGTTCCACCTACGTATGGAATAATACAGTTCTTGTTTTTTTCTGATTTACTTATTTCGCTTCGTATCATGTTATCAAGATCCCACCATTTTGCTGTAAATGATCTGATGTCATCATTTCTTATGGCTGAGTAGTATTCCATAGTGTATATGTGCCACATCTTCTTTATCCAGTCATCTATTGATGGGCTTTTTGGTTGTTTCCATGTCCTGGCCACTGTGAACAATGCTGCAATGAACATGGGGCTACATGTGTCTTCACGTATCAATGTTTCTGAGGTTTTGGGGTATATACCCAGTAGAGGGATTGCTGGGTCATAAGGTAGTTCTATTTGCAGTTTTTTGAGGAACCACCATACTTTCCTCCATAATGGTTGTACTACTTTACAGTCCCACCAACAGTGTATGAGGGTTCCTTTTTCTCCACAGCCTCTCCAACATTTGCTATTACCTGACTTGCTAATAACAGCTAATCGAACAGGAGTGAGGTGGTATCTCATTGCAGTTTTGACTTGCATTTCTCTAATAGCTAATGAAGCTGAGCATCTTTTCATATATCTGTTGGCCATTTGTATCTCTTCCTGGGAGAAGTGTCTGTTCATATCCTCTTCCCATTTTTTTATTGGATTGTTTGTTTGTTTGTTGTTGAGTTTTATGAGTTCTTTGTAAATTTTGGATATTAGGCCCTTATCTGAGCTGTTGTTTGAAAATATCAGTTCCCATATAGTTGGCTTTCTGTTTATTTTGATATCAGTTTCTCTTGCTGAGCAAAAACTTTTAATTCTGATGTAGTCCCATTCATTAATTTTTGCCTTCACTTCTCTTGCCATTGGAGTCAAATTCATAAAATGTTCTTTAAAACCCAGGTCCATGATTTTAGTACCTATGTCTTCTTCTATGTACTTTATTGTTTCAGGTCTTATATTTAGGTCTTTGATCCATTTTGAATTAATTTTAGTACACGGGGACAGGCTGTAGTCCAGTTTTATTCTTTTGCATGTGGCTTTCCAGTTTTCCCAGCACCATTTATTGAAGAGGCTTTCTTTTCTCCATTGTGTGTTGTTGGCCCCTTTATCAAAAATTATTTGACTATATATATGTGGTTTTATTTCTGGACTTTCTATTCTGTTCCATTGGTCTGAGTGTCTATTTTTCTGCCAATACCATGCTGTTTTGATTGTCGTGGCGCTATAATAGAGTTTGAAGTCAGGTATTGTAATGCCCCCAGCTTCATTCTTTTTCTTTAGGATTGCTTTGGCTATTCAGGGTTTTTTATAGTTCCATATAAATCTGATGATTTTTTGCTCTATTTCTTTAAAAAATGTCATTGGAAGTTTGATGGGAATTGCATTAAATTTGTATATTGCTTTGGGTAATATAGCCATCTTGATTATATTTATTCTTCCTAGCCAAGAACAAGGTATATTCTTCCATCTCATTATATCTTTTTCGATTTCCCTTAACAATGGTTTATAGTTTTCATTATATAAGTCCTTTACATTCTTTGTTATGTTTATTCCTAAGTATTTTATTTTTTTTGTTGCAATTGTGAAGGGGATTATTCTTTTGAGTTCCTTCTCAGTTGTTTCATTGTTGGCATATAGAAAGGCTATTGACTTCTGTATGTTAATTTTGTATCCTGCGACCTTACTGTATTGGCTTATTGTTTCTAGTAGTCTTTTTGTGGATTCTTTGGGGTTTTCGATGTATAGGATCATATCATCTGCAAAAAGTGATACCTTTACTTCTTCTTTTCCGATATGGATGCCTTTTATTTCTTTGTCTTGTCTGATTGCTCTGGCTAGAACCTCTAGTACCACATTAAATAAGAGTGGAGACAGTGGACAACCCTGTCTTGTTCCTGATTTAAGGGGGAAAGCCTTCAGTTTAGTGCCATTTAATATGATGTTAGCTGATGGTTTATCATATATGGCCTTTATCATGTTGAGATATTTTCCTTCTATACCCATTTTGTTGAGAGTCTTAAACATAAAATTGTGTTGTATTTTATCGAAAGCCTTTTCTGCGTCTATTGATAAGATCATGTGGTTTTTGTTCTTTGTTTTGTTGATATGGTGTATTACATTAACCGTTTTACGTATGTTGAACCATCCTTGAGATTCTGGGATGAATCCCACTTGATCATGATGTATTATTTTTTTAATATGTTGTTGTATTCGATTTGCTAGTATTTTGTTTAGTATTTTAGCATCTGTATTCATTAGAGATATTGGTCTGTAGTTTTCTTTTTTTGTGCCATCCTTGCCTGGTTTTGGTATGAGGATTATGTTGGCCTCATAAAATGTGTTTGGAAGTATTGCTTCTTCTTCAATTTTTTGGAAGACTTTGAGTAGAATAGGAACCAAGTCTTCTTTGAATGTTTGATAAAATTCGCTGGTATAGCCGTCAGGGCCTGGACTTTTATTTTTGGGGAGGTTTTTAATGGTTTTTTCTATTTCTTCTCTACTGATAGGTCTGTTTAGGCTTTCTGCTTCTTCTTGACTCAGTCTAGGAAGGTTGTATTTTTCTAGGAATTTATCCATTTCTTCTAGGTTGTTGAATTTAGTGGCATAAAGTTTTTCATAGTGTTCTACAATAATTCTTTGTATATCTACGGTGTCCATGGTGATTTCTCCTCTTTCATTTTGGATTTTGTTTATATGAGTTCTTTCTCTTTTTTCCTTGGTAAGTCTTGCCAAAGGTTTGTCAATTTTGTTGATCTTTTCAAAGAACCAGCTCCTTGTTCTATTAATTTTTTCTATAGTTTTTCTGTTCTCTATTTCATTTATTTCTGCTCTGATTTTTATTATCTCCTTTCTTCGGCTGGTTTTGGGTTGTCTTTGTTCTTCTTTTTCTAGTTCCTTAAGGTGTGAAGTTAAGTGGTTCACTTGGGCTCTCTCTTGTTTGTTCATATATGCCTGAAGTGATATGAACTTCCCTCTTATCACTGCTTTTGCTGTATCCCAGAGATTCTGATATGTCGTATTTTCATTTTCATTTGTCTGTATATATCTTTTGATCTCTGCACTTATTTCTTCTTTGACCCATTCATTTTTTAGAAGTATGTTGTTTAGTTTCCACATTTTTATGGGTTTTTCCCCCTCTTTTTTGCAGTTGAATTCTAGTTTCAAGGCTTTATGATCAGAAAATATGCTTGGTACAATTTCAATTTTTCTAAATTTGCTGATATTGTCTTTGTGGCCCAACATATGGTCGATTCTTGAGAATGATCCATGTACACTGGAGAAAAATGTATACTCAGTCACTTTGGGATGAAATGTCCTGTAGATGTCTATCATATCCAGGTTTTCTAGTATTTCGTTTAAGGCCACTATATCTTTATTGATTCTCTGTTTGGATGACCGATCTAGAGCCGTCAGCAGTGTATTGAGGTCTCCAAGTATGATTGTATTTTTGTTAGTTTTTGTTTTAAGGTCAATAAGTAGCTGTCTTATATATTTTGGTGCTCCTTGGTTTGGTGCATATATATTAAGAATTGTTATGTCTTCTTGATTCAACTTCCCCTTAATCATTATGAAATGACCATTTTTGTCTCTGAGTACTTTTCCTGTCTTGTAGTCAGCATTATTAGATATGAGTATTGCTACACCTGCTTTTTTTTGGATGTTATTTGCTTGGAGTATTGTTTTCCAGCCTTTCACTTTGAATTTGTTTTTATCCTTGTTACTTAGATGAGTTTCTTGTAGGCAGCATACAGTTGGATTTTCTTTTTTAATCCATTCTGCTAC
This sequence comes from Saccopteryx bilineata, assembly GCF_036850765.1. NCBI lineage: Eukaryota > Metazoa > Chordata > Mammalia > Chiroptera > Emballonuridae > Saccopteryx > Saccopteryx bilineata. The sequence goes on from NC_089492.1 coordinate 87,262,944, forward strand.
TCTGTGCCTTTTTATTGGTGAGTTTAATCCGTTTACATTTAGTGTAATTATTGATACTTGTGAGTTCCCTATTGCCATTTTATAAATTGCTTTCTGTTAGTTTTGTATCTAGTTTGATTCTTCTCTTTTGTTTTTCTATCATTTGTTTTTGTTTGTTTGTGTTCCATACTTCTTTCCTCTGTTGCTACCTTTTTTAAGTCAAGTGTTTTTGTGGTGGTTTTTTTTTTTTTTTTTTTAAATAATTTTATTTTTTTAATGGGATGACATCAATAAATCAGGATACATATATTCAAAGATAACAAGACCAGGGTATCTTGTCGTTCAATTATGATGCATACCCGTCACCCAAAGTCAGATTGTCCTCTGTCACCTTCTATCTTGTTTTCTTTGTGCCCCTCCCCCTCCCCCTTTCCCTCTCCCATTCCCCCCTCCCCCCCGTAACCACCACACTCTTATCAATGTCTCTTAGTTTCACTTTTATGTCCCACCTACGTATGGAATAATGCAGTTCCTGGTTTTTTCTGATTTACTTATTTCGCTTCGTATCATGTTATCTAGATCCCACCATTTTGCTGTAAATGTTCCGATGTCATCATTTCTTATGGCTGAGTAGTATTCCATAGTGTATATGTGCCACATCTTCTTTATCCAGTCATCTATTGACGGGCTTTTTGGTTGTTTCCATGTCCTGGCCACTGTGAACAATGCTGCAATAAACATGGGGCTGCATGTGTCTTTACGTATCAATGTTTCTGAGTTTTTGGGGTATATACCCAGTAGAGGGATTGCTGGGTCATAAGGTAGTTCTATTTGCAGTTTTTTGAGGAACCACCATACTTTCTTCCATAATGGTTGTACTACTTTACATTCCCACCAACAGTGTATGAGGGTTCCTTTTTCTCCACAGCCTCTCCAACATTTGCTATTACCTGTCTTGCTAATAATAGGTAATCGAACAGGTGTGAGGTGGTATCTCATTGCTGTTTTGATTTGCATTTCTCTAATAGCTAAAGAAGATGAGCATCTTTTCATATATCTGTTGGCCATTTGTATTTCTTCCTGGGAGAAGTGTCTGTTCATATCCTCTTCCCATTTTTTTATTGGATTGTTTGTTTGTTTGTTGTTGAGTTTTATGAGTTCTTTGTATATTTTGGATATTAGGCCCTTATCTGAGCTGTTGTTTGAAAATATCATTTCCCATTTAGTTGGCTTTCTGTTTATTTTGTTATCAGTTTCTCTTGCTGAGCAAAAACTTCTTAGTCTGATGTAGTCCCATTCATTAATTTTTGCCTTCACTTCTCTTGCCATTGGAGTCAAATTCATAAAATGCTCTTTAAAACCCAGGTCCATGAGTTGAGTACCTATGTCTTCTTCTATGTACTTAATTGTTTCAGGTCTTATGTTTAGATCTTTGATCCATTTTGAGTTAATTTTAGTACAGGGGGACAAACTGTAGTCCAGTTTCATTCTTTTGCATGTGGCTTTCCAGTTTTCCCAGCACCATTTATTGAAGAGTGTGGTGGTTTTTTTAAGGGTGGTTACCATTAAGTAATGAAAAGGGTATCTACCATATTCATTGTAGTACCCTATCTTATAAGTATTTCTGCACTTCATCATCCTTTGCTACTGTTAATCTCCATCCTCTCCCCCCTTTTTTTTCCTTTGTTGTCACAGTTTAAGTTTGGTTTTATTGTGTTCTTGGTGGAGCTGTTACTTGTGGTGTTGTTTTCTTTTGTTCTTTGAACCTGGTTGGAAAACCCCCTTTAGTATTTCCTGGAGTGGGGGCTTTCTGTTGATAAATTCTCTCATCTTTTCTGTATTTGTGAATGTTTTTATATCTCCTTCATACTTGAAGGATAGCTTTGATGGGTATAGTATTCTTGGCTGAAAGTTCCTCTCTTTCAGGGCTTTAAATATTGGGGTCCACTCTCTTCTAGCTTGTAGAGTTTCTGCTGAGAAATCTGATGATAATCTAATAGGCCTTCCTTTATATGTTGTACTCTTTTTTTCCCTGGCTGCCTTGAGAATTTTTTCTTTGTCATTGGTTTGTGTCATCTTTATTATGATGTGCCTTGGAGTGGGTTTGTTGGGGTTAAGAAAACTTGGTGTTCTGTTTGCTTCTTGAATTTGAGGCTTTAGTTCCTTCCACAGGCTTGGGAAGTTCTCGTCTATTATTTGTTTGAGTATATTCTCCATTCCATTTTCTTTCTCTTCTCCCTCTGATATACCTATTATTCTTATGTTATTCTTTCTGATGGAGTCAGACAATTCCTGTAGGGCTTTCTCGTTTTTTATTATTTTTGAGTCTCTTTCTTCTTCTCTCTGTTGTGCCTCAAGTTGTTTGTCTTCTATTTCACTAATCCTATCTTCAATCTGGGCTGTTCTGTTAGCTAAGCTTGTTACCTCGTTTTTCAGCTCGTGAATTGAGTTTTTCATTTCTGTTTGATTTGTTTTTATAGTTTCAATTTCCTTGGTAATATATTCTTTGTGTTCATTGAGTTGTTTTCTGATCTCCCTATATTGCCTTTCTGTGTTTTCTTGTATATCTCTGAGTATTTTTAAGATTTCTATTTTAAAATCTCTGTCATTTAGCTCCAAGGCTTCCAATATGTTAAGTCTTTTCTCCATAGATTTTTCCACATCTATTTGTGTTACCTCTCTTTCTTTTGTATCCATGATATTCGATTTTCTCTTCCTTAATGGCATCTGAGGGTGGTTTTGTTGATAGTATTAATGAGATTTAATAAAGAATAAAAAGTTAAAAATAATAATAAAAAAAATCGAAAAGAGTTTTTTTTAAAAAAATTAATAATGAAATAAAGAAAAATAAAATAAAATAAAAATTTTTTTAAAAAAGGAAATTATTCCCCCCCTCCTTTTTTCCTCTCCTCTCCTCTCCCCTCTTTCTTGAGAAAATCTTGTGGTGAACTGTGAATTATAACAAACAATGCCTGTGATGGAGGGCCTGAATTGGGGAAAAGTAATAAAGGGGCAAAAAAGAAAAAAAAGAAAAAAGAAAAAAAAAGAGAGTATGGACCCACAAAAAGCAAATAAGGAAAAAATTTGGGTCAAGAATAAAATGATTTGCTTTTAGGTGTTGGTTGTCTAAGAGTTATGATGAAAGGAATAAGAGGAAAATGGAAAAATGGGGGGACAAATTAAAAAATTACTATTGTATTTAGTGGAACAAGAACTAGATAATATGGAGAGCCAGGGATGGGAGCACTGCTAGTGAGTTAAAAAGGTGAAGTAAAAACCCCCCAAAATGCCACAAACATAGGTTTGAGTCCCAGATAAGATAATTTGTTTGTTATTGAGGTTTGAATGAGAGGAGATGTAAAGGAGAAAGGAAGAAACTAATGTAGAGGGAGAAAAGAAAGAGAGAGAGAGAAAAAAAGAGGGAACCACTAAAAGAAGAAAAAAGAAAGGAGAGAGAGAGAGAGAGTTAAGGGTTTTGGAGTGCAACCCTCATAGAGAGAAAGGAAGAGAAGAGAAAAGATAATGGGAGATGTAACACTTTTGGGTAGTGTAGTTCAAGGAGAGGAGAGAGTAAGACCGGTAGAGAGTTAATCGGCCAAATTGGAGGAGGAAAAAAAAGTATCAAGAATGAAGATAAGAGAAACAAACGAACAAATATAATAAAATGGGATAGGTTATAAAGTCTGCAGATTATTCTTGATTTTGAGAGGTTATCTTCTTGCTTTTTCTTTTCTCTCCCTCTTCCTGGTCGGTGACTCTGTACCCCGGGTTCTGCCCCTTTGGCACGCTCAGGTAGAGGTTTACAGTTGATAAGTCTCTATGGCAATGTCATGTATTGTGCTTTAGTCTCGTTGGCAGTCGAAGCTCATTAGCATTTATAGGCTCCGACAGTGAGAGAGTCCATGTTCCTGGAGCCTTTCTCCTAGTCTTTCCTTCCTCAATTAGTAGCCTGATAATCCAGCTATGGGGTTGCTGCTGCCTCTGCCTGGATAGTAAGAGGCTCAAAGAGCTGGCAACTCCCCACTCTATTTCCACTCAGCACAGGGCTCTGGGTAAGGCTCAGTCAGTCAGAGCTGCTAGCATAATCAGGTGGGCTTTCCGCCCACTCAAAGACCTCTGGCTCTGCCACTCTGTCCGGTAACACAAGCGGGCGCCCACTTCCAGGGCGCTTGGAGGAAACTCTCACTCACTGTCTGCGAGCAGAATATCCGGCCAGCAGTCTCACGCTCTGAGTGAAACCCCCAACCGCAGGGAAAAGTTGCAGCGTTGGAATTGAGTCTCGCTCCGTCCCCGTGCGTGACTTTTGCAAGGCTCTGGGGCAGCCCGAGATTCCGCTTTGGCCCACACAAAGGCCCCTGACTCTGCCCCTCTGTGCGATAACACGGGCGCGCACTGCCGAGGCACTCGGAGGAATCGCTCACTCCTTATCTGCGCGCGCAAACCAGGATATGAGGCTGGCCGCGTTTCCCTCTGAGTGAAACACCCTCCAGCACGGAAAATCTCCACCGTTGGAATTAGTTCTCACTCCCTCCTGTGCGTGGCTTTCCCAGGGCGCTGGGGCTGCCCAGAGACTCTGCCCTCGGCCCACAGAAAGGCCTCTGACCCTGCCTCTCCGTGGGGCAACACGGGCACCCACTCTCAGGGCCTAGGAAGAAATTCTTGCCCACTAACTGCGCACCGACCAGGAGACCGGGTAAAATGGCCGCTCCGCTTGTCTTTCTTTGTTTGGGTTTGGCGCGAGTGTTAGCTTGTATTGCCCGGGTTGCCACAGGATCAGATTTTCCTCGGCTTGGATCTCCGTGCCACAGCCTGGTTCGGCCGTTCGTGTCGCAGTCTGGATCTATTCACCCCCTTTGCCCGCCTCAGTTTCTATATTCACAGTTACCAGAGAAAGCCGCCCTGTTTAGGTTAGTGAGGAAGGCGGAGCATTTCTTACTCCCTATTTCCTTCGGGGTTTGGTTATATATTTAGCCAATTTTTCACTCAATCATACCTTTGGGTGTATTGCGAAGCATCTGGAAGCTCCAAGTATAGGTTTTTCTGTTTCTGGTTGAAGATCTTGTTGAGTTTTGGGGGAGATTTATCGGTATCGCTTCCTACCCCGCCATTACTCTGACGTCATCTTCCAGGTTTAATAGTTTTGACAAGACATCAAAGGTCATGATATATATTTTATATTGTAGCACATCAGGAGGTGAGGTAATGAAACATTGTTCCAGTATTAGTGATGCTAGTTAAAAAAAAAACCTCTTTACTGATGTATAATCTACAATCAATAAAAACATTAATTTTTTTGTATGTGTGTGTGTGACAGAAACATAGAGAAGGACAGATAGGGACAGACAGACAGGAAGGGAGAGAGATGAGAAGCATCTATTCTTCATTGTGGCACCTCAGTTTTTCATTGATTGCTTTTTCATGCATGCCTTGACTGGTGGCTTTAAGACCAGCGACCATGGAGTCATGTCTATAATCCCATGCTCAAGCCAGTGACCCTGTGCTCAAGCTGGTGAACCTTGCTCAAACCAGATTAGCCCGGGCTCAAGCTGGCAACCTTGGAGTTTCGAACCTGGGTCCTCTGAGTCCCAGTTCGATGCTCCATCCACTGCGCCACTGCCTGGTCAAAAACATACATTTTAAATGTATAGCTCAATGGGTTTCAACAAATGTTTACACCTGTATAACCATCATGTAATCCAGATAGAGGAAATTTCCATCACCCCAAAAAGTTCCTTTGTGCATTTTCCTAGTTAATCCCTAATCTCCCCACTTCCTAGAAGTCTGTAGCACTATGGACTAGATACATTTCTAAGAGCCTCACATAAATAAAATCATATAAATGTACTCTTGATTCTGAGTTTCCAAAGAAGGATGCTCAACATACTGTTTTAGAGATTCATTGATGTTTCTGCAAGTATCTATATTTTGTTCTTTTTATTGCCAAGTGATATTCCATTGTGTGGGTATGCTACAATTAGTTTATCCCTCTGTTAATGGAGATTTGGGTTCTTTCCAGTATAGCGTTGAAAGCTAAACTTTTCCTCTAAGCACTGTTTTAGCTGCACCCAACAAATTTTTTTTTAATAAATAAATTTTTATTTTAATGGGGTGACATCAATAAATCAGGGTACATACATTCAAAGAAAACATTTCCAGGTTATCTTGTCATTTAGTTCTGTTGCATACCCATCACCCGAAGAGAGATCGTCCTCCGCCACCCTCCATCCAGTTCTCTCTGTACCCCTCCCCCTCCCCCTCTCTCTCCTTCTCTCCCCCCCCCCCTGTAACCACCACACTCCTGTCCCTGCCTCTTAGTCTCGCTTTTATGTCCCACCAATATATGGAATCCTGCAGTTCCTGTTTTTTTCTGATTCGCTTATTTCACCCTGCACAATACTACCAAGACTCCACCATTCCGCTGTAAGTGATCCGATGTCATCATTTCTCCTAGCTGAATAGTATACCATGGTGTATATGTGTCCCATCTTCTTCATCCAGTCCTCTATTTTTTTTTTTACAGTGATTAAAAGCCTTTAAGCAAACTCTTGGCCAATACAGCAAGAATCCATTAAAGAGTAGTGTCCTTAACATGTTCACCAAGTCCAAGTTGTTACCATCACCATGCCAAATCCCTGAAAAATGCAACCCAACCACAGTTCAGTCTGTTAGGAGCTGTCACAGGGAGCGGGAGTCCAGGAAAATTCCCCACAGGAAAAGTCTGCATGGCACTGGAATTGTTGTCACCATTCTATACTTTGCAGCTCATGTCCAAGTCCCAATGACCGCTGCTTCTAGCTGGTAATGATTCAGGTAGACTGGAAAAAGCCATTTGCAGCATGCGTGGATACGGAGCTTCTGTTCTCCTCTGCCTGGAGAGTTGAGACCAGTTTGCTCTTCCCTGGAGCTCTGTGACTGTGGCATGGTAAAGAGAACCTTGGGATACACTAAGCTGGGTGGCAAAGGTAAATTCATAATACAAGTTGGCAAAAGGAGGAAAGAGAGCTCTAAATTAGGAGTAGGTCCCAGCCTGAAATATGAGTGGGGCATTGAGGTAGGAGGGATAAAGGAAACACTATATATTAAGCAAAGCAGCAGAAAATAGGATTATCAACACCCACAACAGAGATCTTTGAGGGAAGAATAAAAAACCTGACTATTCAGGCAAAACATAGTTAAGTGGCCCTTTGCACCCAACAAATTTTAAAGGGTCTGTTTTCATTTTCATTCAGTATAAAACATTCTCTATTTTCTCTTTCTTATGTGAGTTCTCCTTTGCTGCATGGATTATTTATTTATTTATTCATTTATTTTTACAGATAGAGATTCAGAGAGAGGGATAGATAGGGACAGACAGACAGGAACGGAGAGAGATGAGAAGCATCAATTATCAGTTTTTCATTGTGACACCCTAGTTGTTCATTGATTGCTTTCTCATATGTGCCTTGACTGTGGGCCTTCAGCAGACTGAGTAACCCCTTGCTCGAGCCAGCGACCTTGGGTCCAAGCTGGTGAGCTTTTGCTTGAACCAGATGAACCCGCACTCAAACTGGTGACCTTGGGGTCTCAAACCTGGGTCCTCGGCATCCCAGTCTGATGCTCTATCCACTGCACCACTGCCTGGTCAGGCTGATGCGTGGATTATTTAGACACAAGATTTTTATTTCCAAATATTTGGAGATTTCCCCCAAAGATCTTTCTGTTATTCATTTCTAATTTAATTCTGCTTTGGTAACAAGGCATCCTCTGTATGACTTAATCCTTTATATTTACTGAAACATTTTTATGGCCCAGTATATGATATATCTAAGTGAATGCTCTTATGCCTTTGGAAAAAGAAATGTATCTGCTGTTGTTGGGTGGAGTGTTCTATAAGTAGCACTTTGGTAACACTGTTTGATTGTGTTCAGGTTTTCTACTTTTTGAGTCTGCTTATCCTATCAATTATCAAAAGAGGTCCGTTGGAATATTCAACAATAAATGTGGATTTGTCTGTTTTTACTTCAGTTCTGCTAGTTTTTGCTGCATGCATAATCTTTGTGATTGGGAATATTATATTTTCTTGATGAATTGATTCCTTTGTCACTGTGAACTATCTCCCTTTATACTTGGTGGTAATATCTCTTGTCCTAAAGTCTACTTCATCTGATATTAATGTAGGTTTCCAGTTTTTTTATGCTTATTGTTTGTATTATTCACCTTTTTTTCATACTTTTACTTTTAACCTATCTGTGTTTTTCATTTTAAAGTGTTATTTCTTATAAACAGCATATAAATAGGTCTTGTTTTTTACCCAGTCTAGCTCTCTCTTCCTTTTATTCTGAATATTTATATTAATGACATTTAATGTAATTATCAGTATGATTGGGATTAAGTGTACCATTTTGCTATTTGTTATCTATTTGTCTCATCTGTTCTTTGTTCCCCTGCTCTCCCTCTTTTTGTAACTTTCAGTAGAATTAAAAAAAATTCTACTTGATCTTCACTATTGGCTTATTTGCTCTACATTCTTCCTCTGGTGGTGGCTCTAGGCTTTGATGACACCTCACACCTTGCCCAGTCTTCCTGAGTTCCCCAGTGACAGGTCCTCACTGCGGACTCCCCTCTGGCTCAATGGAATGTACAGGTTGTGACTGCTCTGGGAGCTGGTTAGCGACCTGTTTCTCCCTGGCTCTTTGTCTGACCACCTGGAACTTCACTCTATACATGAGAATGTGGTATTCATTGAAGGCTCAAGGGAACATTCCTGGGCAGATTTTTTGGGAGTTGTTTTTCTGTCTTCTTCTCTCTTCGCCAGAACTCTGTTCTGCAACTTCTAGCTACCCCAGCTTCTTTGAACCCCGGTTCCTGTCTCCTCAGTGTGGCGGGTGGGGAGCCCCTTCCCTGCTCTGTGGTTTGGACTGCGCCTCCAAGCGCAGGGCGCTGGCTCCTGTGGGCCTTACGTCACCGGTTTCCTCTCTCTCCGACACCACAGTGCTGCCTATTGTCCGGGGTCTGAAAATAACTGTTTCATATACATATTTTGTCTGGTTTTCTAATTGTTTGTTGTGGGAGGATAAATTTGGTCTATGTTATTCCTTCACATCAGAAGGAGAAGTCTCATTTAACTTTGCTTATTTATCTTTTTTATGTGGCTACAGTCTTTATTATAGTAATTTAAAAATACACATAAATAATCTATGTTCATGATGGAAAACCTTGAAATGCCAACTGAAGTAAAAATCATCCATAATCCCCACCAGTAAACAGAAATAATGTTTTAGCATATATCCTTCCAGATTTTTCTATGTGCATATGTAGCTATAAACACAAACATAAGACCATACTATCCCTACCACAGCGATGGTTTATAACAGCTGCCTACTCCCAAGAACGCAGGACAAATGGTGCCCATTTTTCCTCTGCATTGTGACAGCCCCTGAGTTTCAGGGGAGTGCCTATTGCATTTCAGAGACATTTGCATGACCCTGGACTTGAGAAATTCTAAGTGTAAATAAAAACCATTATTATTTTTTAAATTTTAATTTATTGTGTTTACATAGATTCTAGGTTCCCCTCGAATGCATCCCCCCTCCCCCGTGTTCCTTCTTCCCCCCTCCCCACAACGCCCTCCCCTTTTCCTTCCAGAATTAGCTTTTTTGCTCTCTATAACGTTGTGTTGTGTGTGCATAATTTCACCAATCTCTTTCCCTTTTCTGATCTCTTCCTATCATCCCCTTTCCCTCTGTCTACTTTCCCTCTGGTCCCATTATTTTTTAAAGTCTGCAAGTCTGCAAATGCAAAACTTTGTAAGAGAAAATGTTTTAGTTGAGAAAGAGAGATAGAAAGATTTGACATTGCAATCTTAAGCCCGTCATTAAATGCATTAAGTAGACAAAGTCAGAACGTTTTTAAGGATTGTCAGATTTCAAGGAATTTGTCCAAGTCTCTACTGATTATTAATTTTAATTTTTTAATGTTAAAAAAACCAAATAGGCTACTTAGCTAAAATAAATACATAAATAAATAAATACACACGCACGCACACACATAGGGGTCCTCAGGTTATAACACAGTTCTGTTCCTACAACAGTGACATAACCTGAGTTTTAGTGTAAGTTGAAAGACACCCTAGCCTAAGTCACTTATACCTATCCTTAAACACTTAAAAATCAGAATCTAGAACATAAAAACACAATTAAGCCACAGAAAAAGGAAAAGGATATAAATATATTGTACTGTGTACTATACTGTAGTAGAAGAAAAAATGACAAAAAAATGAGTGTAAAAAAATTCCTTACCTTTATTCTTGTGGTGGCTTGCACACTGGAAGGGGCATTGCAAGGTGGGAGAGAGTGACCTATTGGGAGGGGGAAGCTGGGGAGGCAGGAGAACCTGCAGAAGGTGCTGAGACACTGGGTCAGGTGAATCAGGATTGCCTAAGGAACATGCAGGAGACACTGGAGATGACTCTACCTGTACTACAGGTGTTTCATCTCGAGAAGCAGCTGATGTAGAGGGTACAGGATCTGTTGCAGGCTGCTCTACCTTCTTAAAGAATTGTTCCAGGCTAGTCTGGAAGGTTGATGACTTCTTATCTTCCAAAATCTGCCTATAGTGTTGCAAGTCATCCATAACAGCTGAAACACTCACATCTCAATTTTTTAAAGTTTTTCTGGGAGTGAACATCGTAAACTCAAAACATTGTATGTTGAGACTGTCGTAACCCGAGGACCCCTGTACACTAAAAGCACTGTAGCTCTTGTCATGAAATGGCTTACAATTGGCCCTATCAGAGGCAGCCTGTATTTTCTTAAAAAAAAAAATTAAGGCAAAATCTTTGGAATTAGAGCGGTGAGGACTCATACTCTGGCGCTTACTCTGTGACCGTTGGCAAGCCACTTACCTTCTTAGAGTGTCAATTTGCTCATCCACAAAATGAAGATAAGTGCAGCTCAGAAAGGGCTGTGAAGATGAGATGTTTGTCATGGGTCTGGTGGCTTAGCACCATGTGGTGTTCAGTAAGAAACCTCAGTGGTGTTCCGAAACTAGTTTAAGACCATAGAGCCAGCAGAGGATCGAGTACGAAACCACCTCTTCCACCCCCAAGCCCATTTGTTCTCTCTGTCTTCATCTATTGTCTAGCTAGGACCTTTCTTTTTAACAGTTACATTGTTATTATTATTTTTAAAATAACGCTGCAAATTCTAGACGTGACCACCGTGGCTTCTACACTCAGAGATGTCCTCTGATATAGCTATTCTCCCCCTGTTTCTGTCTCTGTTTTCTCTCTCTCTCTCCCTCCCCTTTCTCTCTCCCCTCCCTGAGTGTGCCCTTTTCCTCAGAGTGTCTGTTTGGTGGAGAGTATCTTGGTCCCTATGTCTTTGTCCTCCTCCTCCAACCCACATGCATCCTAAGAAAAGTGTGCACCCGGATGTGCTTCTGGCGGAAGCACTCCTTCATGTCACCCACAGGGTTCTTAGAGAGCCGTTGCTTCTGCTTTGGTCAGAGTATGTCAGAGGGTCCCCCAAGCAGGCTCACCCTGCCTCTGGGGTGGATGAGGCCATCTCCTGGCAGCTCTGTGAGCTCCAGGAAGATCAGCAAGAGAGGTGCACAGAATATTTGCTCTTTGATCTCACCAGAAGGACCTGCCATTGCTATTTGCAGTAGAATGACAAATAATGAAGTATCAGGATACTCTGTGCACAGAGAGGCTTCAGGAGGATTCCAGCTGGCCTCAGGAGCTTTGCTAGGTGTGCACACAGGCCGCCTCTGAGGTTGAGATTGGCTACGTGATCTTCGGTTCTGGTGTTAGCCCCATGACGGTTACTGGATCTGTAACTGTGTGACAGGATGTGGGACTGAGCAGCGGGTGCTGTAGAGGATTCGGGGATAGGCCGTCTGGGGCTAGGGTGGCACTTTTCCCGAGTGCAGCCAGTGAGGCAGGACATGCTCACACTGGTGGGGCAAATGAGGATGCCTGAAGACTTGCGTTCCCAGGGCACTTGGGTTATTAATGCTACTGGGTTCTTTTTGTACCCATGACGTCTTGGGGTACAAAAACAAATAAAAAACCAAAAGTTTTAGAACCAGGTACAATAAACGTCTGTCCAAATCCAGACTCTTGGCCTTCCTGACTATGAGGTCTTTAATACATGGCTTTCCTCTTAGGTTCCTTATCTTTCTTGCAGAATTAGAAATAAGCCATTGTAAGTAACATTATAAGTAATTGTTCTGGGACATTGTAGGTGATTAATGAATGTTAATTTCCTTTCTTTTTTTTGTTTCCCTAAATTTGGATTACCTTTGACATGATTCTTATACCAGTCCTGGAACATAAGCAGGGAATATATTTTTATTCCCTTTTGAGAGATGAGAAAATGGAGAACAGAGACATTTAATGATTTGCATGTGGCCGGAGGGACAGAGCTGGGTCTGGACCCCAGAAGTCCTGACAGCACAAAACTATGGAACTAGATAAACTGGATTTTAATCCTGGCCTACCTCTGCTGGCTGGGAGGCCTCTCTGACCTTCAGTTTCCTCCTCTGTAATGTGGGGGTGATAAGAGTTCCCTCCCTCGGCAGACATGAGCTTGCTGTCTCTGCTGTATGTCTCTGAATGACCTCATTCAGGAAGAGCTCCCTCTTTACATTCAACTGATGACTGATAGGTACCAAAAATTGATTTATATCCATGGCAACTGTCACCCAGGGGAACAATGAGAAACGAAAGTCTTTTCTCTCCATCCACATCCAACAGAGCCAGTGCCCAGAGACCATCAGGCCTGGCTCTCCCTCAGGACGCCCTGGCTTGTCTCTGCCGAGAGGATGTGAGTGTCTCCTCCTCCTCCTCCCTCCCAGGGAGCCCTGACTGCTTCCGTGAGGCAGGCGCTGGGACCAGCAGGCCCGGAAACTGCAGATCCAGAGCTGGGACTTCTCGCCTTTGAAAAATCCCCTGAAGCCCGCTCCTCAGGTAACATGTGGGAGGCTCAGGGAAGTGTTTGTCAGTCATATTCCACAGGGGCCTTGAAATTGCTCCTAAAAGCTTGTATTTGGTGATAGTTAACACTTTTTTGAGAAAAAAATTGCTCATGGTGGTGGGGAGACCCTCGATCAGCTTTCTGATGGTGGGCAGACACATTCCCTCTCTTCTCACCTGTGAGGCTGCTTTTATATCTGCTCAAGGTATTTTTTTCTCTGACAAATTTTTCTTCCTCTTTTTCTTCTACGGACCTTTCTGGAGGGAAGCAATGACATTCTGGGACCAGCTGGAGAGGGAGCGACACACTCTGACTCATCTGGGCACCTTTCCTGAGATCTGATTTGTCCTGATGGTCCCCAGAGGCAAAATATGATTTGAGTTATTTGGTTGGGCTCAAGTTCTGAGCTAGTGGCCTTGGAAACTTTGATACATCAGAACATAGTTTTGCATCGTATGTGCCCTAAAACTCTGGTCCTAAGAACTATTTCATGAACAAAGGGGTCAGTGGTCATATAGATTTGGAAATTGCTTCATGCTCTGACCCTTATAGGCACATTACAACAGTGGTCCCCAACCCCCGGGCTGCGGACCGGTACCGGTCTGTGGGCCATTTGGTACCGGTCCGCAGAGAAAGAATAAATAACTTACATTATTTCCGTTTTATTTATATTTAAGTCTGAACGATGTTTTATTTTTAAAAAATGACCAGATTCCCTCTGTTACATCCGTCTAAGACTCACTTTTGACGCCTGTCTCGGTCACGTGATACATTTATCTGTCCCACCCTAAAGGCCGGTCCATGAAAATATTTTCTGACATTAAATGGGTCTGTGGCCCAAAAAAGGTTGGGGACCACTGCATTACAATACATAGAACACACAGGGTGGGGTAAAAGTAGGTTTATAGTTGTTCGTATGGAAAATAATACAATAAGTAATAAAAAAATAATACAAGAATAAACACTGTTTCGCATACTCACACCTATAAACCTACTTTTGTCACAACTTGTATTAAAGGCCCTGTGATATGGTATAGTTAAAAAACTAGTTCAGCATTATTTAAGCTTGTGTTTCCCAAACTTTCTTTAAAATAATTTTTTTTTTGTATTCACATTTTTTCCACAAACAGACCTAGGGAATGGCTAGGCTGGAGATTCCCACTGGTCCTGGAGTAGGTCTCGCCAATAGCGTGATTCCAGAATGTAGTTGGAATGAAGCATAGCCACCTGAAATGCAGGGGACTGTATGTGCCATTTACCCCCTATCTGAGAATCATGGGGTTGGAAAGGCTCTTAGTGGGGTTGGGGAGTAGGAGGTGAGTGGAGGGAGCCTGGATCCCTGTTAGACATCTTGGAAGGTTGCCGTCTGGTTTCTTGAACATCCCTAAGGATGGAGAGTTCATTGCCTCCTGAGGAAGCTATTGATATTTGCTAAGTGTTAGGAAGTTCATCCCCCTGTACACACATTAATTAGTGCCCTGGCCTCTGGAACTATGTGACCTAGTCCAGTACACTGTGGCTTGTTATCCCCACAGAGGCTCAATGGAGCCCACACCTTCCCCTGCGAGGGAAGCTCTCTAGATCTTCCCTGTTCCTTACATGATGTGGTCCAGAGCGCTTCACCTTTTCTTCTGGGTGGGCTGGAGTTTGCTGATATCCTTCCCACAGTGTGGTGAGGAGAAGCTGATCTGAACAGACTCAGCATTCCCCTTCAGAGCCCAGAGCAGCACCTGCCCCAGTCTCTGGTCCAGAAGGGTCAAGTCCTCCCCTGCTTGCCTTTTTCCTAGAGAAGCAACTCATTCGATGGGGAAAGTTTCCTTGATTTGTCTGTCCATGCCACACAGGTCCACACCAAGGACATGATCTGTGTTCACACGGTTGCATTAGGTATTGCCCCGATAAAGAAGATCTGTCCAGGCTTTCCGTGTTAGTCTTCTCAGCACAAGAGTCTCTGACTGGATGGAAAGTCTCAGTAAGCTGCCTTGTCAGTTAGGAAGCTGCCATCTTCAAGTAATAGAAAACCCTCCACAAATTGTTTTAAACAATAAAGGACCTTTATAAACCCACAGCTAGCATTCAGCAGTAGGACTTGAGAGTTGCTTGACTCAAAATTTCTCAAATATACTCCTTTACTCTGTTCCTTGATAATGTCTAATTGTGCGAGTTCTGCGTGGGATTTCCAAGCTTCTGGAACATCGTCCCACCCTGTGCACCTGCCCTACTCCAGGGAGGAAAAAAATAATCTATTACATTTTCCTGTATTTTACTCTTTTCCTTGTTCTTTATCCCTGATGTTTCAAACTTCTTTCTTTTATCATTTTCTTTCTGTTTGAAGTACTACCTTTAGCTATTCATTTAGGATAAGCCTGATGGTACAAGTTCTTCACCTTTCACAGTCATCTGAGAATGTCTTGATTGTATCTTTATTCCCAAAGGATATTTTTGCTGGGTACAGATTTCTGGGTTGACAGGTGTTTTTCTTTCAAGATTTTTTTCTTTGTCTTTAGTTTTCTAAACTTTGATTTTGATGTGCACTAATCTGGATTTCTTTGGGTTTATTTCATTTGGTATTTGCTGAGCTTCTTGAATCTATGGATTAACGTATTTCATTAAGTCTGGAAAGATGTTGGCCATAATTTCTCTGAATACTTTTTTTAGGCCCACATTCTTTTTCCTTTTCACTTAAGTAGTACAAATGTTAGGTCTTTGGTTATAGTCCTACAGGTCCCTGAGGCTCTGTTAATTTCTTTTTGGTCTTTTTTCTCTGTTATTCATATTGAATAATTGTTTTATCTTTGAGTTTACCATTCTTTCCTCTGTCATATTGAGTTGTTTGTTTCAGTTGTACTTTTCAGTTCTAAAATTTCTGTTGGTTTTTTATATCTGTTTCTTTGCTGAGACTTTCTATTTTTTATGTATTTCAAGCATGTACATGATTGCTCATCATACCATTTTATGACTGCTTTAAAATCCTTGTTAGATAATCCGAACATCTGTGTCACCTTAAGGTTGCATCATTGACAGTCTTTTCTCATTTAAGATGAGATTTTCCTTCTTCTCAACATGATAAGTGATTTTCAGTTGTATCCTGAACATTTGGGTGTTACGTTGTGAGACTCTAGATCCTATTTAATCTTTCTGGCAGGCAGTCACCCTGTTAGGTATAGTCCACAGATCCAAGTGGGGATGGATGTTCAGTTCCTCATCAGGCCCCACTGACACTATCCCAGGAAAAGCAGAGCACCACCTCACACTGTCATGCCTTGCCTCATTGTCAGTGGGTAGGGGTGGAGGTTCCACTCTCTACTGAACTCTGCAGGACAGAGCTCTCAAGGGCTGTGCAAAATGCACTTCTCTAGTAGATAATGTAGAAAAGCGCAGAAATGCACCTGTTGGGGTTTCTCTCATCACTCAGCTCCTGAAAGCAGACTGTGGTCTCTCTGCATAGCTAGCATCTGGCACAGAGTGTGGCACAGACAGGTTCAGGAAATGTTTTATATTTGACAGTTTGGCAGGGTCAGGGTGCGAGTGAAGGGAGCAAGAAGAGACAGAGAAGGGGCCAGGTTGGAGGGGCTTGTCAGCCAGGGTGCTGAGTGCAATCATTACCCCAAGGATACTGGGAGCCAAGAGGGGTGTCTGGTTGGAGAGTGACTATCAGATCTGAATTTTGGAAGCTCTGATTCTCAAGCTATTATGTGAGGGTTAGAGGGTAAGGGTAAGGAATGGGAACAGTTACCATTTGAGGAGGGAGATGCTAGCCTACGTATATCTGTCTAAGGACCCAGGCTCAATGAACTAAGGTTCAAATCTTCCAAGAGTTGGGCTGTGGAATCTGGTTGTGCAGGAAGCCACAGGCTTTCTGCTAGCCAAGTATTTCTGGGGAAAGGTGATGGAGGGCCTGCTATGGGCTAGCCCAGGTGTAGTCAACCGTTTTATACCTACCGCCCACTTTTGTGTCTCTGTTAGTAGTAAAATTTTCTAACTGCCCACCGGTTCCATAGTAATGGTGATTTATAAAGTAGGGAAGTAACTTTATAAAATTTATAAAGCAGAATTACAACAAGTTAAAGCATATAATAATAATTACTTACCAAGTTCTTTATGTCGGATTTTCGCTAAGTTTGGCAGAATAAATCTTTATAAAACAACTTACTATAGTTAAATCTATCTTTTTATTTATACTTTGGTTACTCTGCTACCACACATCATGAAAGCTAGAATGCCCACTAGTGGGCGGTAGGGACCAGGTTGACTACCACTGGGCTAGACATAACCACAAGCCTGTTACATGCCCTATTTAATCCTTACAGCAACCTTATCAAGTCAGTACCATTGTTATCCCCATTTTATAGATGAGAAAACTGAGGCTGAGGAAAGGTAAGCACTGGCCAGAGATCATAAAGCCGGAAGCAGCAGGATCAGGATTCAAACCCAGCCCTGCCTGCTGCTAAGGCCTAGATGATCACACCACCTGCCCTTCTGCCTCTACGAGCAGCATGAGAGCTGAACCGTAATTGGGCCTAGGAGCCAACTGCAGCAAAACCAGGGGTTAACTGCCCATGGCCTCCCTGCCCCAAGCCTGCCATGCGCTCCCTCTTCGGTCACCATGCAGTGCGGCCCGGCTCTCTCTCTCCCTCTGGTGATTCCAAAGGACAGGTTGGCCTCCTGTGAGTCCCCAGTGCTGGGTGAGCCCCGGAGGGAATGAGGCCAAGAGGAACCGTCTCCTGGCTCCCTCTCTCCCATGCAGGGAGCTGTGGGCTCCTTTGGAGCAGTGGTTGCTATGCAGCCTTGTTTATTCAAGGAGTGCCTGGCAGAGAGAAGACGCACTCCAGCGGCAGGGCAGGCAGCTGTGCCCAGCCCCTGCCCAGACAGGACACCTGCAGCCCAGGGCTGTGAGGCTGGGCCGGGGCCAGGGCAGGCCAGGTGTGGGGCCATCCTGTCCTTTCCTCCTTGGACCCAACAACAGCATCTTCTGCAGAGAGACCATGGAAGCTGGCTTTCTCTGGTGACAGGGGTTTGGCCTCTGGAGGAGTAGTCAGAGGTGATGTGTCCACCAAGTTGTTTGTAGGGGGAGGGAAATGGGCAGTGGATTGGGGCACCTGAAGTCCTTGGAGGGACCTCAAGGACCTGTTCTGGAGCAAGGTCAAAAGGTGCTGTGAGGGGAAAGGCCTCATGCCACGAAATGGAGGCTTTGTGACTGTGGGCCAGTCCTTTCCTCTCTCTGAGCCTTCAGCATCAGCGCTGGAGGAGGGGATGGGACTGTTGCTCTCTGAACCTGTGAGCCCAGGGAGGAGGGGCTGCCCTGGGCTGCCCACGCCCCAGCCATGCCTCTCTCACAGCTCTCTGTTTGGCAGCAAAATGCACGCAGCATAGCCCACCAGCCAGCCAGGGCTCCATGGTAGCGCCCAGGGCTATGGTGCATGCTGAGAGGGATGGGTGCACGGCGGGGAAGGCTCTGTGTTCAGGGGCACAGGCGTCCAGGCATAGGCAGGCGGTGGAGGGGCTCTGCTCTGGGCGGGAATTCCGACCCCACCTCTTACTGGCTGGGTGGAACCAAGTCTTCTATCAATCTGAGCCTCAGTTTCCTGCCCTGTAAAGTGGGGGCTAAGGAACCCTCCCTCGGGCGGCTCATGAAGTGTGGAGGTAGGAGGGAGGGGATCTGGTGTGTTAGCCCCTGTGCCAACAGGAAGCTGCTTTTGTTGCTGCCCTTATTGTCATAGAGGTGATCGTGTTCCTCTCCACAGCAGGTTTCGTGTCCCCCCAAAATACTAGTTTTGGGAACCCCTTCTTCAGGACAAGGGCTCATGGTGGCTGGGGACCTCAAGGGCTGGCATCTCTTCCAGGACACTGAGCGGGCCGTGCTCTGTTGGTGCATCACTGAGGCAGGTCGTAGAGCACAGTGGTGCCCAGGCCCAGGCGGGGGGTGCCGGGGCCAGTAGGTGGGCTGGGCCTGAGCTGGACGAGCCTGCACTGCCCTCCTCCACAGCGGGCAGGGCAGGCGCTGTGCCCCCCCCCCCCAGGCCAGTCTGTCGCAGCTGTGGACCTGAGGAAGAGGAATGTAGGAGGAGCCAGCAATGGGGAGCCATCCAGCTGAGCTCTGGAGACCCGCCTCTGAAGGTCTCCCTTGGCAGTAAGGGGCCACCTCAGAGGCACCAGCCTCTGCTCACCTGCATGGATGCTTGGAAGTTTACTATTTGTTTTAGGCTCAGTTCCTTGAAGACAAGAATGTATGAAACTCGCAGTTTAAAGAAGGATTCTGCAGTGATTGTCTGCGCAGCCACCACCACCCATGTCTAGAAGTAGACAGCTGTCTTCCTTTGAACTTTATACAGACTGAATCATACTCTACGGGGTCTTTTGTGTCTGGCTTCTTTCATTGAACAGTACATTGTAGAGGCAGACATCCATGGTGATGAGTAGAGCAGTGGTTTGTTTATTTTCATTGCTGGAATGTTCTGTGGCATGAGTACACTATGATTTATTTCTCCATTTTCCTGTTGGGCATTGGGATTATTTATAGTTTTTGACTGTTATCAACAGAACCGCTATGAACATTCTCGGACTTCTTTCTTGGTTCTCACGTGCAAGGCTTTCTCTGGGGTAGATACCTAAGAGTGGAATTGCTGGGTGTAGGGTTCGCACAGCTGTAACTTGATTATAAAGCCAGACTGCTCTCCTAAGTGGTCGTGTCCACTTGCCCCTCACCTGCCGTGTGCGACTGCCTCTCTGCTCTGCACGTCATCAGTGCCCGGCATTGTCTGTAGTCTTCATTTTTGCCAATCTTTGCAGACTGGTGGCGGCATCTCATTCCGACTTCATTTGTATCTCCCTGGTTACCAGCAGGTCAAGTTCCTGCACTTGTCTCTCTTCCTCCCTCCTTCCTTTCCTCTTGGTGCCCCCTCCCCCATCTCTTCTCTCTCAGGGACCCCTCCCCCGCCTCGTGCTGTTTCCTGACCTCTGTTTCTCTCTCTCTGCCTTCCCGCCCCTCTGCCCCTACCCCCCTATTGCCCTCCTTGGGACACCAATCACTTACCCACAGAATTCCTCTGCCATTGGTCCTTGAGCTGCAGACCTGGGCTCCCGAGCAGCTGTCTGGAAGTCTGAGGTTTCTACTTTGTCTCTGCTTCAAAATGTCTGGTTCTCAGTTCAGCCTGCCATTCCTTCCTGGGCCCTGGGTTTCCTTTCAGTAAAATTAGGACGGAAAAAAAAGGCCCTTGACCGAAACCATTCCAGTTTCTAGGTAAAACGTGGTGTACACCTGGGAGAGGCTCACGTAAGATTCCAGCTTTTGGTCAAGAGCAGTCGGCTTTCTCCTGGGGCCACTGAAAAAAGGGCCTGACAGCTTCCAGGCTTCTTGCAAAGAGACCTTTGTCAAGAGCCCTTTCCTGGTGTGGCAGACATTTCGATGCTAGGCATGGTCAAAAAGACTTTGCTGAGACTCTGATCGGAAAAGATGTTGTATTCCTTCCCGGTCCCTTCTGGTACCTGTCAGCGTTCGCAGACTGCAGTCTGAAGACCGGAGCTCCAGCTCCTGAGTAGGGATCCCGAACAGCCAAACCACACAGGAAGCTGTCTAGACTCTAGCGGCAGTGGACCGGCTTTTTGTTTAAGACTCCTGAATTGTGTTCAAACTCTACGGCAGCTCAGACCTTGCTGGTGGAAATCTCTGGGTGGGCAACAGGCTTCCAAGCCCTGGCCAGCAGTCGTGCAGTTTCGGGCAGGATACAATATTGAAGTGCAACTGGTATTACCTCCATTTTTGCAGTTAAAGACTGGGGCTCAGAGAGGTTTGGTAACATGCCTGGAGTCACCCAGCTCACTGGTCCTGAAATTTAGTCTTACTCCCTTTTGTATCCTAGTACCTAACATATGGTTGAATGAGTGAGTGGATTTCAGACTTCCAGGGTAGACTGACTACAGGAGCTCAGAGGGCAATAAGGCACCTGAGAATATCAAGTTTTCCCCAGAGGTCTACAGCTGGCTGGCTCCTGGGGTGTCGGTGAGCCGGGTGGAGGGACATGGTGTGAGTATGGTGAGCAGAGGGTTGGGTGGTGACTCTCCACCTTCAGGGCGGCAGCCTGAGCTACAGGAAGGGATACGCTACCCAGTCTGAACTCTGCCAATGACTAGTGGCAAATCTTGGTCAGGTGATATATTTTCTCTGTGCCTACTCCAGAGGCTGGGCTTGTGGTGTTTAAGTTTCAGTTCTAAAATTTGTCAAAAGCCCCCTTTCCCTAGGAAGTCCCTCCCAGCTCCCACTCAAAGGGTCTGCAGGAAAACACAGGTCAGATAATGACATTCCTCTCCTTGAAAACTCTTCAGAGTTCCCTTTGCCCGCAGAACCAGGCCCACGCTCTCTGCTGGGCTTCGCAGGTCTCCGCTCCCGGCCCCCGTCGCCTTCCTAGATGGCCGTTCCTTCCTTCACGCCTTCGCCCCGACCCAGACCGTGGCCTCGGCCTGGAATGCTTCCCCACTCCCCACCCTCCAGGTCCTGCTTCCTCCCAAGCCCAGCGGGGAGGCTGCTGTTCTGTGGCGGGCCTCCCGGTGCCTAGTCAGACGGCACTGCTGTGCCGTGTGTGCACTGCTGTGCCGTGTGTGCCCATCTCTGCCCACGGCCGAGCACCTGCGGCAGCGCTGCCCTGAGCGCTCACTCGGCTGCAGAGCTGCGGGCGAGAGAGAGCTGCAGCAGGTCGGGGTCCGGCTAGTGAGCCTGTTACTCTACAGACCCGTCTGTCTCCTCCTCGTGAGCGTGGCCTGTGCCACCTGGGTCTGTCTTGTAGGAATGGAGGAATGGCCCGCCATAACTCTAAAGATAGTGTGGGTGGGCACGTGTGAGCATGTGTGGGGACGGAGGCGGCAGAGTTCAGACCTGACATTATTGAGCAGCTGCTCTGTACCCATATGGTCCTAAATTATTTTTATGCATGACTTTATTTAATCCTAACAATACCCATTGTTAGGACCGCCCCCCCTTTTTTTCAGATGAAGAAACCAAAGCTCAGGAATTGAATAAATCTCCCAAGTTAGACTTACCAGGCGGTGGCACAGTGGGTAAAGCGTCGGACTGGGATGCTGAAGACCCAGGTTCGAGACCCCAAGGTCACCAGCTTGAGCACAGGCTGATCTGGTTTGAGCAAAAGCTCACCAGCTTGAGCCCAAGGTTGCTGGCTCAAGCAAGGGGTTACTCGGTCTGCTGAAGGCCCGTGGTCAAGGCACGTATGAAAGAGCAATCAATGAACAACTAAGGTGTCGCAACATGCAAGGAGAAACTAATGATTGATGCTTCTCATCTCTTCATTCCTGTCTGTCCCTGTCTATCCCTCTCTCTGACTCTCTCTCTGTCTCTGTAAAAGAAAAAAAAATTTTTTTCCCAAGTTAATACAAGAGGGGCAAGGGCAGGTCTCCAACCCAGTGGTCTGACCCCAAAGCCCAAGCTCTAAGGGCCCCACGGAGCCTCTCAGAAGACTTCTGGGCCACGGGTGCGGGATGGGAGAGGCACCTAGGTCTGAGCCTCTCTTCAGAGGGTATTTTCATGGGAGACATTTTTTTAGTTCAAAAACTAGGTTCATTATCTCTGCCTACCTTCCCCTCCTTTTCTCTGCTCACCTTGAGGCGGGCACTGTGATTCCCACCAGACATGTCTGAGAAGAGAACCCTGACTCTGGAGCCCAGTCCCTCAGAGGTCTCTACACCGAGAGGTGGGCAGTGTCACGCCCACGGGGAGAGGAGCTGGGGGGCTGCAGCCCTGGGGGGGCAGGCGGGGCTGCTGTCAGGATCAGGCCCTTTCCCTCCCGCCCTCCCTCCTTGGACCCCCGCCCCCCGCCCCACCAGACCTTTCCCCGCCCTCCTGTCTGAGGGCTGCTCACTCAGGATGGGTCTCTGCTAGTTCCTCAGAAGCCAGGCGGACGTGGAGCAGGACACTGCTGCCCACAGGCTGTGCAAGGAACAGGGGTGGCTGGGATTTTTGTCCTTGGGCTGACATTCTTGACTGGGCCAGTTCTAGCTTTTGGTTTTTTTCCACTTGAAACCTGAGTCCCTTCTGTCACCTTTCTCATTCCTGTGGTACTGGTCACCATGAGACCTCTGCAGTCATATCTTCAGTGGAAGGAGTGGACAAGGTTCAGCTACCTCGGGTCACCACGTTCCCTGAGCTGGAAACTGAGGCCCAGGTGGAGGATCCACCAGGTTGGGCAGTCCAGAGCATCAGGGAGTGAGGACAGAATCCTGGTTCCCTGAACCCACTGACTGTAGCCCTTTAGGTCAGAGCCTGGCTCTTCCAAAAGGGGACAGTCACTCCGTGGCGCTCAGAAGAGTGCCAGGTACAGAGGGGGACTTAGAGAATTGTGCCTTGGAGGTCAGGCATTAAGTGCTGTCCATACCGAACTTCAAAGCTTTGTCTACATCTGGGCTGCAATTTCTGATTCTACTTTTTATAGTTCGGACACGGATCTTTACGTTTCCATCAGGTCCAGGGCCCAAGTGCTTTCCTGGGGAGGTGCCACCCATTGCGCTCACCTGACGTAAGAGATGGTTATTTGTCCGTATGCAGCTGTGGCCACCTCCAAGTTGGGCATGTACCTAGGAGATCCTGCACTTCATTTTTATTTTTATTTTATTTTTAGAGAGAGATAGAGAGAGAAGCAGGAAGGGAGAGAGATAAGAAGCATCAACTCGCAGTTGTAGCACTTGAATTGTTCATTGATTGTTTCTCATATGTGCTTTGACCCGGGAGCTCAAGTCAAGCCATTGACCCTTTGCTCAAGCCAATGACCTTGGGATCAAGCCAGCGACCTGGGGCTTTAAGCCAGCCACCTTTGGGTTCAAGCCAGTGACCACTGGGTCATGTCAATGATCTGACACTAAAGCCGGTGACCCTGCGCTTGAGCTGGATGAGCCCATGCTCAAGCTGGTGACCTTGGGGATTTCAACCTGGGACCTCAGCATCCCAGGTCAACGCTCTGTCCACTGTGCCACCACCAGTCAGGAAGATCCTGCACTTTAGACCCTGAGGACCTGAGAGGACCTGGGTCGCCTTGGCAGGCTGTGACGTGGGCCCAGGTTTCCTTTCTGTGCTACTGGCACCCCCCAGGGCATGGGGTAGTGTGGGCACTCTTGCCTGCTGAGAAGTTGTGGTGGGTGGGGTGGGGGACAGTCTTGCTCAGAAGGCCCTTTGCCATAGAGGTGGCCACTGAACCTCAGGTTATCTGTACTTTCAGGCAGCTCCAGACCAACTCTGTAGCCTGCTGGAGAGTGATCACTTTGGGGAAACTGAAGCAGACATTACCACTTTGACAGCTGAAGGTGAGAAATAGGACTGGGATCTTAATAAAAGTGAATCTGAACTGTACAGCCCAGTCATTCTCAAACCTATTTGAACATCACAATCACCTAAGAGTTAAGGAAAAAACAAACAGCTCCTTGTGGCCTGATCCCTACAAGATAAATTCATCAGGGGCCTGAGGTAGGGCTGTGGAATTTATCATTTTAATCAGTTCCCAGGTGATTCTGAGCTGTGTCCGAGACTGAGAACAAGAGCTGTAGCTAAATAACGCTTGTCTACATGTAATTTGCACGGAGAGTCTACACTCGGGTTAGCCTCAGGTAGCAGGAGGCTGTGGGCCGGCAACCTTGTTGCCTCAAAGCCTGGCCTCCAGCTTCCCTGTTTTATTCAGCTGTGGGAGGTCTGTCCTTCCTGGAACATTCCTGCTGGGCTTTCCTGGAAGCAGCCGCTTACCCCTCCCTTGTCTCTTTCCCAGCCCACAGGGGCAAGGAGTGGGGTGTTGGGACCTGCGGAGTAGACTCTTCCACCACCTTGCTTGGGAGAAATGCTATGTCTCAGGGACATCCTGGCTGCTTGTCACTACCATGGGGCCAAGTCCTCATCCCTGTAGTCGGCAGGCAGGGGGTGGTCCCCTGGCTTGTGAGGAAAGTTCTCTTCAGACAGGGAACCCGAGCAGCTGGAGGTGGTAAGCGTGAGACCAGGCGAGGGCTGGGCTGGAACCCCTGTTTGACTGGGAGGGCTGCTAGGCGCTGCTCTGCCTCTGGGGCCTGGGAGAGGCTGGGGCCGGGCTGCTTTCCAGACAGAGGGCAGGTCCTCTCCGTTCCTGAGCTGGGATTTCTTGCTCAACCAAAGGGAGTTGGCACTGCATCCTGCCTTGTCCCCTGGTGATATCTTGAGGGAGCTTCTGTAGAGGAGAACTTGGTGGCCTTTTAGAAGTAGACGCAGCCTTTACCCCTGAATTTTTTTTTTTTTTTTTGTATTTTTCTGAAGCTGGAAATGGGGAGAGACAGTTAGACAGACTCCCACATGCGCCCGACCGGGATCCACCCAGCACACCCACCAGGGACGATGCTCTGTCCCTCTGGGGTGTCGCTCTGTTGCGACCAGAGCCACTCTAGCGCCTGGGGCAGAGGCCAAGGAGCCATCCCCAGTGCCCGGGCCATCTTTGCTCCAATGGAGCCTCAGCTGTGGGAGGGGAAGAGAGAGACAGAGAGGAAGGAGACGGGGAGGGGTGGAGAAGCAGATGGGCGCTTCTCCTGTGTGCCCTGGCCGGGAATCGAACCCGGGACTTCCGCACGCCAGGCCGATGCTCTACCACTGAGCCAACCAGCCAGGGCCCTTTACCCCTGATTTTATCACTGATAGCTCTGGCCATCCAGCTCCATATCTGTCAGGGTAAAAGTGGGCCACCATTGTCTCAGCAAAAAATTGATAATGGATCCCGGTTGGGTGCATGCGGGAGTCTGTCTGACTGTCTCTCCCCGTTTCCAGCTTCAGAAAAATACAAAAAAAAATAATTGATAAAACTGGATGAAGTCACACTGTCTGTGGTGAGACCCTTGTCACATAGAGAGTGAAGTTCGGCTGAGGGTGAGAGCCGATGGCTGACCCCAGAGGTTTAAGGGGGGCTGGGAGGAGGATTGCAGCAGTCCAGCCAGCAGCCACAGGACAACAAAGTGGCTGAGAGGGTCGGAGGTTTGGCTTGGTGAAGTGAGAACGGGGGACAGGGACTTCAGGCAGGTAGAGACAGGCCCGCCCTGAAAGAACACTGGAGAGGGGGTTCCTGGGAGGTGCCCTTGAGGGACGCTCAGGGTCACAACGCTGGACATTCCTAATGAGCTGCTGGGGCATCCCGCAGAGTGATGGGTTTCTGAAGAAGAGAGAAACTGAGGGAGAAACAGTGCCAGATCCTCCCTTGGTAAATACCACCGTCCCTGAGACCCTAAGGTCAAAGCCACAGGTGAAGCCAGCTTTGGGGATTTCCTTGTCATTCTTCATAATAAACTCTGGCCACAGGCACGTGGCCTTGACACTTGGAAACTTTGAAGTGTCCAAAGAGGCCAAGTGTCCTTTGGTGCAGTGTCGGATTTTACTATAGAATGCTCTGTTTCGCTCCTGATAGACTTTCTGAGAAGTGTTTAAGAAGCGTGTGATTTGTGTGTACTGACTTCTCTCTGCTCCTCCCTCCCAGAGGTCCTGGATGTTCACAAGGTGCGGCCTTTAGACCCTTGAGCACTGTATGCACCACGACCCAGAAAGCAGCTGCTGCCTCTGGACAGCGTCCCAGGCCCTTCTCCACGCCGGGCATGGGCAACCGTGACATTGTCCCCCCAGGTAAGGGGCCTCAAGGGAGGGTGTGGGCTGGGATCTTCTTTGGACGTTCCTGAGGACAAAGCTCTACCTGGGAGATCAGGGGTGAGATTCAAATAATTTCACAACCAGTTCTCCGCCCTAATGACCATTTTAAGTATAAAAAGATGGTATACTGAAAGGTAGTTTATTATTTCATGCATTTAATACTTAAATGAGAGCAATGAAAGATTGTTATAACAAACTATATTATGTTATGAGTTTTAAAATATTAATGAAAAAATATTAAATATACCTGACAAAAAACAATAAACCTGTTATTTAAAATATTTCCATATTGCTTCTTGATTGGCATCCTCACTTGAAAATTTTTTTCATCTATGGACGGAATGAACATTATTAGGGGTGCTTAGAACACGCTGTTGCGCAGATGAACATTAAAAGAGCAAGGAATGTAAATTTGTGATTTCCACATTGGGCGGCTGCCCAGGTGCCCACCTTAGAGAAAACCCTGATAACAAGTGCCATTTTAACAACCGGTTCACCAAACTCAACAAAAACTTAGGTATTGGTTCTGCCAAACCGGTGCAAACCAGCTGAATCCCACCCCTGTGGGAGGTGTGGCCCAGTGGCCTTCCATCGGACCCAGCTCTGCTTGGGCTGACACTGGCCCTCATTCGGCTTGCTGTCTGGGGCTCCCTGTCCTGGGGAAGAGCTCAGAATGTTTTAGGGACTCAGCCTGAGCTTGGCCTGCTCTGAGAGCCTGCCCCATTCTGTGGTGGGGGAATGAGGATGGTCAGAGGATGTGGGCTGGGGCCGCAGGGAGGGCTGTGTCCCCACGTCCTCAGCTGACAGGCAGGAGGGTGGGAACTGCATGTGGGCACAGTGTCAGGGGACAGGGCTCCAGGCCTGGCACTGCCTCTGGGAGCAGCTGTGTGAGTCTCAGTTTACCCTGGAGAGCGAGGGGGCCGATGGGTCCTGCCTCGGATGGGGTGGGTACCGGTGAGGGGGAGGTCTGCTGTTCCCTGGAGAGGCTGGGGCAGAGGCCAGGTGAGCACGGGAAGGGATGCAGGGACCCCGACGGCCCGAGCGGTTCGGGAAGACCCCATTCTGTCAGCACAGAGCACCCTGGGCTTGGATATTCCTGTGGAAACAGCCACTTAATTTAGTACTACCTCAGATCCTGCAGATGTTAGCTTCTTACAGGGGAGTGGGAGGTGCTGAAGGCTTAAGAAAAATCTAGACGTCTAGAAACAGAATGAACATGTGGTCATATAGGCCCCTGGTCCTGTCAACACTAACACTCTTATTTTACTGATCTGGGAACCGGACTCATAGAAGGTAACTTATTTCCCCAAGGTCACACAGGGGACAGAAACAGGATGGGAACCCAGACTCTGACTCCTGGTGTAGGGGTCTCCCACCTTGGGGGTGGGCCTGCCGGGTTTTCTCCTTCCTGATGGTCGGTTAGGGTCTGTGCCTGGTCCCCAGGTGTGTGGGGGGCGCTGAGCCACGAAGGTGCAAACCCTGATGCGCCAGCTGAGCTTCGGGGCTCGGGATGACTAAGGCTGCCGCAGGGCAGGCAGGAGAGGCCAGGAGGGAAGAGCGTGAGCTGGAGGTGTGCCCGGAGGTATGCCTGGTGCTGTGGGGCCCTGAGGGGACTCAGGCCTCTTAGAGGAGCGGGAGTGTAGCTGAGTCTCCCCTCCTGTATATCTGACTGTATATATACTGTCTCTCCCCTGGGAGGGCCTGCTTGTCCCCGCCCGCAGGGGGGCTCACAGCCCCCACTCTGTCATTGCTCATTGCCCCCCCATCAGACTCCCATTCCCCTGGAGGACTGAGTCACCCTTCCCCGTGCTGTATCACTGGGGGCTGTGAGGGCTGCGTCCCTGACAGAGAAGCTCTTACTAAGTATGTGCGGTGGGTGGATGGTGCCCTCTGAGAGCCAGGACTTTAGGGGAGAAGAGGAAGGATCTCTGTAGGACCCCGATGAGGTACTCGGGCCTCCCAGGACAGGGGCTGAGCAGGTAATGATCTCTCCGCTCTGCTACCCAGGGTGAGAGGGGGTCAGAGCCAAAGACACATGTTAAGGGGCTCCTGCATGAGAGAGATGATTGAAAGCATGACCATGAAGGGGAGGCCCAGTGAGAGCAGCTGGTGGGAGACGTGCAGTGGACAGAGGTGGGGACCAGAGCTGTTGGGGGAAGGGAGACCATGAAGGTATGGTGGCAGTGGTGGGTTTGAGCAGAGCTGGGAAGGAGAAGGCAGACCGCATGAGGAGAGAGGGAGCAGCCAGGCCAGGAGGTGGGAAGAGCGGGGTCATGGGCTTTGGGAGGTTCCCAGTGCCTGGTGGCTGGGCTTGGGGTGGCAGGCCCCCAGCTGAGGGCCAGGCTCTGGTTTGGGGGGATGCGCCGCAGAGACCCTGAGGGGCAGTGTGCTCGGGCAGTCTGTTCCCCAGAGGACTCTAAGATGTCATTTTCCTTGCGATTCTGTCCATAGCCAAGGGTCTGGCTCCAGTGGCCGTGTACTGTGGGAGCGTCCCTCGGACCAGCTCGGGGCCCCGTGCACTCCTAGAAGGAAGCCACAACTCCAGCCTGCAGACTGATGGAGAAGGTGAGATTGGAGGACCCGGCCCGGTGTCTCAGCCACACCAAGGGCCCTGGGCGGCCTCCCTGGGGTCTCTGGGCAGAGAATGGGGGGTTCCACCCAGCAGCTGCCCGGCCAGGGCTGGTGACCACAGAGCAGGGTGTGGGCCTCCTCCTGGAGGAGGGGGTGCCTGTGCTTGGATGCCTGGCGTGGCCTCCAGCTCCCAGCAGCTGTGACTTTCACTGAGGTCCCTGCTGAAAATGCCCTTTGGTTGTAGGTGGGCCTTTCAATTCTGTGCCTCAGAGGTCAGAGGTGTACAGAGGGGGACCCTCAGAACAGGGAATGGGGGAACTCAGCATGCGCCTGGCTCTCCTGGAAACCAGAGAAACCCTAGGAAGACAAGGGCCTGGACTGATGTGTGGCGTCCAGCCCGGGGGTGGGGCAGTGGCACCCGTGTCATGCCAGCGGCCAGGGCGGGGATTTTCAGGACACCACTCAGCTTCGACTTTCTGCTTTAGCTTCTGACCGTGGATGGCTTTCTCTGCAGAGCCCCAGTTCCAGGGTTTCAGATCATCTGAGCCGGTTACTTGTCCTCTTTCAGGCCAGTCCCCTTGTGGGCCTTGGCTGGCACCTAGTCCAGCTTTCCTTGGGTCTGGTGCCAGCACCAAGCCAGCATCGGTGGCCTGGGCATCAGGGTCTCACAGTTTACACCAAGGTGCTCCAAGAAGAGCTATGTGTGGGACGGAGATTCTGAAAGCTGGTCTGTTTGCCACACCCCCTCCTCACTCCCCACCCCCACCCTGTGGTCCAGGATCCATCAGGGCCTGGTGTGAACACTTCACTTCATGAAGGTTTTCCAGACCCTCCCCTCCCCTCCCTCCTCCCCCCTCTCCCTCCTCCGCCTCCACGTGCACCACCCCTCCCCTCCCTCCTTCCCCCTCTCCCTCCTCCGCCTCCACGTGCACCACCCCTCCCCTCCCTCCTCCCCCCTCTCCCTCCTCCGCCTCCACGTGCACCACCCCTCCCCTCCCTCCTCCCCTCTCTCCCTCCTCCACCTCCACGTGCACCAAGCATCTTGCTGCTATCTCTCTGTGGCTCATATCTTACCCTGTAATGCAGCCAGTTTGGAAACATATCTTATTTCTCTAATAGATTGAAAGCCTTTTAGTGATAAAGACTGTGGTTCGCGCAAGTAGAATATAAATTAGATGCAATTCTACATTGTGTTTTATTCCTAAACTGTCATAAGGGCTATGTTGGATGGGACCTTAGAATGAAATAATATGCACTCTAAGATGCTAAAGAAAAAAAAAAAAAACCCTGGGAAGTAACTAGGTAGCGATTCTGTTTTGGAATAATATTGTTAAAATGTTTTAATACCTAAGAAAGAAAAAGATTCAGAAGATTGTAAAAATCTCAAAAGGGTTTTTCTGTGGCTTGTCTGTGTGTTCTCATGGTAATATCAAAAATTATTTTCAAATCATTTGTTCTAGGTAACATTAGAAAAAGAACTTGCATTAAAAAACGAAGTCTCTGTATTTCCAACGGCCTGGGCAGTGCTTGGCACGTGCCGGGCACTGAGTGTTTATTGAAGGAGTAGTTGGATGGACTGGTGTCTGCCTACGAGGGTGATCTGTTCTGATTCCGAATGCCTCTTTTCCACCTGTGCTCAGTATACACCAGGTGCCCTGTAATCCTGAATGAGCTGGTTGGATCCTGGAGACTGGTGGGTGGTGGTCTCTGAGCAGAAGGCTTTCCCTGAGTGTCTCTGGCCTCTCGTCTGAGCTGTGATAGGGCTGCTGATCGCCTCCCACCCCTTTCACACTCTGTCTGCCTCACCATGCAGGCCTTGTTCAGGTTAGGTGCTTCCTGGACGCTGCTGAGTGAACGAATTGATCCAAGAGCGGCTGTGGCGTTGAGTGACTGGATCCACTGGGCAATTGGCTACTTCCAAGGAGGCAGCACCAAAGAGTTTGCTGGTGCCTCGTGCCACCCTGGGCTCTGTGTGCCGAGCCGCTCTTGCCTCTGTCTCCCTCAGCTTCCCTCCAGCCAATGCCCAGTATCCTGCTGGAGAAGCCGTCACAGCTCTTGATTGAACATGGGGACCCTGGCAGCTTCAAGCTGGATGCTCCCCTGAGGGGCTGGCAGTCCAGGAATGGCCGCCCCGGGAACCCTGGAGCCCCGTCTCAGGGGCCCCACTCCCTGACGCCTCTTCCCTCGCTGGAGTCAGAGGCCAGCAGTGCGGCCCGGGACACCATCCAGATCAAGGACAAGCTCAAGAAGAGGAGGCTGTCAGAGGGCTTAGCAGCTTCTCCCCAAGGTGAGCCTTGGGCCCAGCCACCAGCCTTTCACCCGCCCTGGGCCAGCTTTGGAATTACCCCTTACTCTCTGAGCTCCTGGGAGTAACTGATTCTCCATTCCCACACCATACAGCCTCTCTGGATCCTGGGGGAGGCCCCAAAGGAGTTCCCCTGAGGAGTGCCATCCCCTGGGCCACCTCCCGGAGGTTGCTGAGGGTGCCCAGGCCGATGCCTCCCATCCAGAGCATCCCCACCACCCCTGAGGCCAGTGGAACCAAGGAGACGCGCCTAGACCATCCTGGGAGCAGTCAGGGGCTCCAGGCAGGGACACCCAGTGTCCAGGAGGTAAGGAGACTCTGCTACTCTGAGTCTGGCCTCTCTGTCCTTCTTCCCATCCTTCATCCAGCAGTATTCCCGAGCCCCAAGCTTCTCCAGAGGTGACTCAGGCGCTGCCCTTGGGGGAAGGGGGGAACAGCATTGGGAGGGGCTTGAGGCTCCCATCTCGTCTTTCCTCACAGTGTCCCAAACTGTTCTGGCTGGCCTGGGAGCTCTGGGTGGCTGCCCCAGAGGTCCTGAGCTCCAGTTCAAGCACTGGCTGTGTGACCATCTGTCCTGCCCTTGGTGGCCCCCGGGCCTTCTCTTGTCCACCTGCTCCAGAGTTCCTCATTTTCTGACCCTGTCCACTTAAGGCAAAGGAGTGTTGCAGCGGGGAAAGAATGCTGGATGAGGTGCTTGGGCTCTGGTTTCTACTCTGCTCCTCGTAGGCTGTGTGATCTTGGCCAACTCACTTCCCTCTCTGGGCCCCAGTGTGCACATCTATAAAAAGAGAGGCTTGGACCAGATGCTTTTGAAGATCCTTTCTAGCTCTAGTGTTGTAGGATTTTCCTGCAATAAAAACAGAAAAACAAATAATAATGAGAAAAGGGGTTGGAGCAGGGATGAGGGAACTCTCTACCAGCCTTGTCACCTGGAGTGGTGAGGAACCAATGAGCTTTCCGGGGTCCCAGGGTGTGTGGCTGGAAGACAAACCAGAGGACACATCCCCGTACCACTGCCCAGGTGGCTCCTGGTAGAAGGGACTGCCCTGCGTGAGGGGCCGAGGAGGTGAGCGTCGGGGTGTGTGTGTGTGTGTGTGTGTGTGTGTGTGTGTTTCTGTGGACCAGAACCTCCCCCCACTCCTGCTCCCAGGTGTGTGTGTGTTTCTGTGGACCAGAACCTCCCCCCACTCCTGCTCCCAGGTGCAGATCTCCCGGCAATACCTGCACTGCAGTGACCAGAAGATGTACAAGTCCCTGGCGGGCATTGTGATTCCACCCATCCCAAAGGCTGGGGTGCCTGCAGGGACCTCCTCCTGCACAACCAGTACCCTTCCCAGCCTCTTGCCTCTGGGCCAGGACGTCCTCATGGGCCTGGGCCCTCCCCCTACACGGTAAGCAGCCCTAAATCACACCTACATTGCAGTCCTCTCTCCTCTATCCCCCAGATCTGCTTGGGGTCTCCATGGCTGGACCTCCATGCCAGGGCAGAGCTCTGGGGGACTGGGCACATGAAAGGCAGGGTCCCCATCCATGAGCCACAAACCTGGGGAGGCTGCAGCATTGGGATCCTGTTCTCATCCTTGACTCCCCCCAGTGCCTCAGCCTCTATCTCTCTCCTGCCCCTTTCCTGGTGTGTGCAGTGACAAATAAAATACAGATCATTTTAAAGCTCTATTGAATTCATGATAGCTTTTTGTTATTATGTCTTCTCTTAATAAATGGATACTGAAAATACAGCATTGTCCTGTGTCTGAGGCAGCCAGCAGGGAGTAGTCCACAAAGCTCAAAAAGGCTCTTCATATCCAAAAATAGTTGGGATCCAATGGGGTAGAGGTTTCCTGTGTTGTGACGAACCTGGGTTTATGGGTGTAATCAGGACAGGAGATATTCTGCAGCTGGCCAGGCACATCCCTGTGGTGGTCAGTCTAGACTGATGTTGGAGCATGTGTGTGAGAGGAAGAGAGAGAGAGGAGAAGAGAGGGAGAGAGAGAGAGAGAGAGAGAGAGAGAGAGAGAGAAGCACCCACAGCTTGGCTTGCCCAGCATAGGTCACAGTTGAGTTCCTGATGTGACTTACTTTTCTCCCATTTCATTGGGGCCTGATGTCCCAAATTCTTCCATTTCTCTTAAGCTTTTCATCCTGTCTCCCATGCAGCCTCCCCTCTGTCCATTCACATGCCCCCGTCTTTCCCCAACCCTGTCGGAGTGTGGGAACCTGTCGGTGGACCTGCTCCTGGATTTGAGCTCTCTGCTTGAATCCCAAACAGTAGTCTAGACGCTCCACTGATCTCTCCTTCCTCGCCATGAGGTTCTGCCTCTTCCTTTCTGCTCAGACATCTGCCCCGTCCTCCCTTCTGAGAGGCTAGCATGACAGAATGACTGTGGATCCAGACTGGCGGCCTTTCCTTCCATCACTTTGCTTTTAACTTCTTTGTGTTGTTTAAACTGTTGATGCCCTTGAACTCTTCTCCTTCCTCACTCACGCTGCTTCTCAACCTTCCCGGCAGTCTCCTGGGTGCCCTTGTCCATTTATCTCTTAAATGAGGCCATTTCTGGAGCGCGTCCCAGGGCTCTGTCTCCCATCTCCTGGTCCTTCGCTGGGATCTTAGCTGTGTGGGTGACTTCCACAGCCCCTGCTCTGACTGAGGCCTCCCCAGAGCCTCGCTCCTCTTCTACCCCCTCTGCTGGGCAGGTCCAACATCAGAGGAGGGAGGGAGGATGTGCCACCCTCCCTGCAGCACCACGGAGCACCGCACGCCTCCCCAAACCACCTCCCTCCCACGACCTCCCCATGTCCGCCATGCTGCGGGCATTCTCATTCAGCTTCCCCTTTCCGCATCATCTCCGACTCTGGCTCCTGTGGCCTCCTGTCCCTGACGAACTGCCACGTCCCATCGGGTCTTTCTCAGACAAGAAGAAATCAAAAGTTCCCACCCCACCCTTGACCCTGCCTTTCCTCAGTTTGCACTTACTGCTCTCCTGTGGCATCCCCCACACCCCCAGAGCTCTTACCCTGCCTTCTTGCAGCCCGTTGGCCCCACAGTCTAATCTCTGTTTCCACCCCCACCCCATACACCTCTTCTCTGCACTTCACTTTTATTGACTTCCTGGTGCCAGCAGCTTCAAGCTGAGTCTCCTTGGTCTGACCTTCAAGGGTCCACACTCTGTCTCCTGTGCTGCTCTTCAGGAACCTTCCCACCATTCCAGACCCCTGTGGGCATGCTGGGCACTGAATGGCACCTCCCTTCCTCCATCCCTGGAGCCCCAGTATGAGCCCTTCACCCTTGCCCCCTCCCCCATCCAGTCCCTACTGTTCTTCAAGCTGCAGTCCCACCTGTGCCCTCACTCTAAGATCTTCCCTGTTTCCCTTGGGGAGGCAAGGAGGGACATATCTTCTCTGCACCGTCCTCACACAGTGTGGCCCATGGGTTGCACCACACCCTTTTGTTGATTTGTTCAACTCTTATTTAAATCTCATTCTATTCTTTAACTTGGAGCACTAGATGGCTGGGCCATAATCTCAAAATCTCTGTGGCTCCCGTACTGCCAAGCTTGGTACCTGGACAGATAGCCACATAATATCTGCCCGTTTGCTGTCTGGTTGTGACATAGATCTCTCTTCATTGGCTCTGTGAGTTTTTCTAGCAAATGGGTAAGAGGAGTCTTCGTTACCACTTCTCTCATCCATGCATCCGTCCATTTACTCATTTACTCACTTTAAAGCTATTAAATACCTATTATGTGCCAGGCACTGTGCCAGATGCTGTGGAAACAAAGCCAAATCAGACAAGTATGTGTGTTCTAGTTGCTCATTAGAGAGATTTTCAAGTAAACAATTGACTCAAAGTCCAGTGAATTAAGTGCTAAGATGGAAGGCTGCTTGTTATTCTGGGGAGTCCAGTGGAAAACGATCTCAATAAGGTTGGGAAGACTTCTTGGAGGAGGTGAGGCCTGAGCTGAGTTTTGAAGGCTGTGGAAGAGTTTTCAAGATGGAGGAGGGTGAGAGGTGTGAAGGAGGAACGACCAAGGCATTTAAGGAGCTGCAAGATCCCCCTGACATCCACAGTCTCCTGGGATAGGCGTCCCTGGGATCTGGGCAGGCCCTGAAGTGGGTTCTCCTCCTGCCTGTGCTCTGGCCACCCCACCTGGGTCATTCGACTGAGTGAATCCTCTAAGGCCAGAACGTTGGATGTTGCGTCCCAGTTCTCTTGTTGTGGTTTGTCACCCTGTCAAGCCCCAGGGAGTTCCAGTGCCCGTGCGTTTCCCCACTGAGAAGAGGAAAGCCGCATTGGATAGTGTATAACTGGTGTTCACGGAAGTGTAAGCTCAGTGAGGGCAGGCTGTCCTCCACTTTACTGATGCTCTGGGCTCAGTGCATAAGCGGTCTTTAACAAATATCTGTTGAATGAATAAATGCTGCTGCCTATTTAAAAGATTACAATTAAAACCAGCACAGGGAATGCCCAGCCTCCTTTCCTGCAGGCAGATCGGGATCAAAGCTCTGGGACAAACAGTAGGGGTTTCCCATCAGAAGCGAAGGGGGCCATCCCTCTAGACCTGGGGTGCAGGGGAGTAGGGATTACTAACAAGAGGAAGGGAATTTAGGGCTCCAGCTCTCATGTGTGGGGGTCAGTTGGGAGGACTTGAGCGCAGTCTGCTATGAGCCTGGAGATCTAACCCTTATCTACTGTGGTTACAGCAGGACTGAGGTTTCCGTGTAGACTTCCTCCTGGGGAGTCGAGGGTCCATGCAGCCAGGAAACGAGCTCAGAGCTGAGTCTGGACACTCACCTGGCCTTTGAGTTCACGGAAGGAGCTGCATTACTGCAGCTTTGAATCTCTGGCCAAGAGCCTCTTTACAGGGACCCCGACAGCCCCCTGCACAGGGCCCCCCACCTTGGCTGTCTCCCCGCCCAGAACTCCCTACCCTGGGATTCTCACAGCAGCAGCTCTCCCTTGCCGTTGCTCATGGTGCTTTTTTCTCCCCCATTCTTTTAAGACTGGTTCGGGAGAGTAGGCCTCGGGAGAAGACCCCTAAATCTCTGGGTATGTACTCTCCATGTGCACCCCCACTTGTCATTCAACTCTCGGGGTCCTGGGCTGGGTCATGGGATCAGAATTAGGGCCAGAGGGGACCGGAGAGCTGCCGGACCCAAGTCCCCCATTTCACGGACGGGGACCCTGATGGCGTCTGTCGTGCCACACTGGTGGTGTCCCCGGCTTGTGCCAGCATGTTGATGGGCACCGGTGTGTGCAGCTTCAGGATGACCCATGTGAGAGAGAGGGCGCTGTCCCCGTCTCTCTCTGATGAGCGGATGATGGAGGCCCAGTGAGCCGGACCCCTCCTGGTCTCTGCGTGTGGGAGGCAGCAGGCTGGCCCGTCACACGGGTTCTCAGGGCTCCAAAACTGGCGCTCTCGACCCATCGACACCTCGTGCGGCTGCCCCTGCACAGCTGTAAACAAACACAGGGGAGCATTCCTCCCCGGATGGCGAGAGGTATACCACATCCCACAAACCCTAGGTTGGCAGAGGGTTTCAGTGTCAGGGGAATAGGGCTGAAAGGGAGGCAGGGGGCCGGGCTGGAGGCTGACCTGCCGCCAGGCTTTAGACAAGGGAGGGGGCTCTCCAACCTGAGGAGCTAGCTGTGGAGAGGCGGGCGTGCTGACTGGGAGCTGAGCCCTGGGCAGGTTAGGTGAGGGCACCTTGGCAGAGCACCCTGAGCCCAGCCACATGCCATGGGGGCTGGAGGCAGCTGCTGTGCTGACCAGCAGGAGGGGCGGACTCCCAGTCCAGCTTCCCGCGGGGTCACTCTCGTAATCAGCTCAGCAGGTGGGTCCGTTGGCGATGAGCAGGCTGTTGCCCAAGAGGCCTTTGGGTCAGGCTGTGCAGCTGGGCCCTAGAGGCAGTCCTGGCACGGAAACCTCTGTGGCAGCTGCGTCCCCCCTTCCCAGGCGGGGTGAGTGCCAGCTGTCTGGTGTGACGCACACTGGCACCCTGCATGTCCCTTAAGAGCAGCCCTGAGAGGCCTGTGTGGGGTTTGGGGCAGGAGATGCCAGTCTGTTCCCACTCCCTGGTCTTCCTGACCTGCTGCTGCCTGGGCAACCAGGTCGTCACGAGCCTGGGGCGGGGCCAGCTGCTCGAACAAGGCTTTCTAGGTATCTCCTGAAGGTGAAGGTGAGGAGGAGGTGACACAAAACAGCAAAGTCCTTAAAGGGCTCCCCAATCCTCCAGCGGCCAACTGGGGGTAACATAGCCCAGTACACGTAATGCCCTGGTATATAGGGGCTCATGTGAGATTGTCCAAAGTGGAGGGCTTTCTCAAACCTTGTGGCATCCTTGCCCTGGTCATTTGGCACCTGGACACATATGTCCTCTGCCCCACCTCTTACTTCTGGGCAGATGGAAGCTTCGTCAGCCCCTCCTCCTCCGGGGCCATCAGTCCTTCTCCAGGGCTTCAGGTGCTCCTTGCACCAAGTAGAGGGGAACTTCACAGAAGGCAGGGGCCAGGCAAAGGACCAGGGTGACCTGGGAGCTTGGCGGGACCCCAGACTCACACATTCTTTCCAGCCTCCGCAGCCCCAGATGGTGGCCCCCATCCCAGCAGACCCCTGATTTGCAGGTTCACCCAAGGCCGGTGAGCTCCAAACTTTGTGAGCAGGAAAAACTGGTTAACATGTCTTTCATTAAAAGAAAACCAACAAATTACACTGTCCCTGCTTCCATGATAAGAAATGCACTTTTAAAATCATTTGATTGGGAAAATATAGAACTAACAAAGAAATATGGTGGGTTTGATATCCTTTGGAAGTGAATCTGTGTTTTCCCAATCACAAGAGCACCCCGAGGTCACTGGGTCTCCACTTTCCCATCTGTAGAATGAGAGGACTGGATCAGCATCAGTGCTCTGGTCCCTTCATGCTGGGTCGTGGTCTCAGACAGGTGCGTGGCAGCACACAACAGCCAGTGGCCTCACTTTGTTTTCTCCTGAGGTCCATGCCTCCCAGCAGACAGGTGCATGGCAGCACACAATGGCCAGGGACCTCACTTTGTTTTCTCCTGAGGCCCCTGTCTCCCAGGTAAGACAGAGTTCTATTCTCAGGAGGTATCTTCAACCACAGATAACAGATCTGATGAGCCTGTTTCTCACCCAGTGTCCTCCTGCCCTCTTCTGTATTAGAATTAGGTGTGCAGTAATTGTTGAATAAATGAATGGATGGATAGATGGATGAGTCAAAGGAGGAGGGTATCAGTGTTTGGACAGCCTGTACTGTGCCTGTCAGTGCACCTCTGTAGAGTAAATTTAACTTGAGTCTTCCTCTATCCAGGAAGTGTCAGGCAGAAGAATTGAGGGTGAGAGGCTTAGGCAGTAAAATGTTACATCAATCATAGGATCATAGAGCTTCAGGGCTTCCTGAAGGGACGGCTCCTGCTTCAGGGTGCTGTGTGTCCTCAGTTCCATTCTTGTTCTTGACTCCTCAGAGCCAAAACCTTTGGCCGTGCCCGTCAAAGACAGGTCTGCTACCCCTGAGAAGCCAACTCTGCCTTCATCTCAGTCCGCTCCTACACTGACAGCCTTCTCCTTCGGCCATACCAAAGAAGCGCACGCCTTGCTAAAAGAAGACGACCAGAAGGAGAGCAGCACCAAGGTATCTGGAAAGAGAAGAGAGGAGGAGGTCAAGGTCAGAGTGGACCACTGGCTGAATGCGAGCATGTTTTAGGAATATACCAATGTGGGTCCAGCTTGGAGAAAGCAAGGAAGAGCCTCTAGTATTTAAGGCTAGAACCGGCAGATGGCCTTGGGGAACAGGCCAAAGAAAAGAAGAGAAACAAGAGAGAAAGGGAGAGAGGGTGAGGGGGACCAAGTGAAGGGAAGAGTACAGAGGGCAGCGATGAAGGAGGCCAGGAGGGCAGAAGGGGGTCACACCGGTTCAGGAGGAAGCAGGATGTGGAGGAGAGTACAGAGGGGCTTAGGTGAACCAAGCCGAGTAATTTGAGCCAACACCCAAGATAGCAACGGTGAGGCAGCTGACTGAGACAGATCAGCCAAAGGCTGTGCTTGACAGGCTGACAAATAGCTGGCACTTCCAAGGTGACCTTGGCCAGGATGATTCTCTTCCCTGGTCTGAATGAATTTAGTAAAGTTGGGAGAGGGACTGTTCTGGGGACTTGTGCTCCTTTGAAACTGAGATATAAACGTGCAACATATCTTGAAGGGCTGCTGTGGGTATGTACTACGTTAGGACTGGAATCCAGTGATGGCGATGATAAGGTCCAGGCCCACGGTCCTTCCACTCCAGCGAGGATGACAGGCCATGAAACCAAGGAAGAGTAATTCAGTGCTGTGAAGTGACCCCACCCCTCCCCCCTCCCCTTCGCCACTCACTCCCATGGTCACACGGCAGACCTTGGCACTGCCAATAACTTCGGCCCCGTTGACATCTCAAGTTCAAGCATCCTATTTGCTCACCACCATCTCTGATTGTTCTAGCTCAGTTCATCTGATATTCCAACTCTAGTGTTTTGTTCCTTCTCTTGCATAAACAATATTCCCCTTGACATTCTGACACGGCTGTCAGCTTCTTAGCTCTCCGTTATTTCTTTCATCTTAACAAAACAACGAAACGAAACGAAACCAAACCAAACCAGAACAATTATCTGGAAAAGCAGACCCCATTCTCTGCTGAGTTCATTACTCTCAGGCTTCAGTCCCCACTGCCCCACTAAACTGCCCACTCTGAGGCCACTGGTGACTGCCACCTTCGCAGGTGTGACTCATCACAGTCCTCTTTTAACTGACCCATCAGCGGCGTTTTTAGCTCATCCTGCTAAATTCTCCACCTAGGGATGGAGCGAGGGGGTGGTGTCTTCCTCGGTTCTCCGCCTACAACAGAGGCAGCCCTTCCCTTGTCCTCTTTGCTGGGCCCTCTTCACTCGCTGACCTCTGTGTGCGGGAGGCCCCCAGAGCTTGGACCTCTGGCCTCTTACCCTTTTATACTGACCCCTAGGACCTGACCCAATCGTGGCATTTAGTGCTATCTATATGTCATGGACTTTCAGCCTGGACCCTCCCCTGACATCAAGTATCTATATACTGCTCACAAAATTAAGGGATATTTCAAAATGAATATGAAGCAATAAAAAAAAAAATAGAAACATTTTTTTTTATTAAACAAAAACATCAGAACAGCAAACAAGTCAAAGAAAGTTGTTCAATTATGCAAATGAGATGCAAACCAACTTTTATTTCATTGGTGAAAATGCACTGTACAAAAGGCTGAAAGTATTGGACTATCTGCATGTACCCTGATCCCCTGAGTTTTGTGAGCAGTGTAGATGGATGGATGGATGGATGGATGGATGGATGGATGGATAGATAGGTAGGTAGGTAGGTAGATATTCACCATTCCCATTTAGGTATCAAATTTACTTCCAGACTTAACTTGTCCAAAACTTAATAGTTGAAACCTCACCTCCCAAACCTCCTTTCCCAGTGTCTCCTCTTAGTGAGTGGGAGTAAGAGGCAACCCCAGCCACCCAGCTGCTCCAGCCAAAGTCTCAGGCCCATGCTGCCCCTCTTCCTCGCACTGCGCAGCTCACACATCAGCGAGAGCAGCAGGCTCTACTTTAATCAGCTTAACAGTAACCCACCACCTTCCGACCAACTAGCAGGTTCTACTTTACAACGGTCAGAACTGTCCAGTCTGCCATCCCGATTCCCATTACCCTCGTGCAAAACCGTCACTCCATCACATGGGAACTCTTGGTTCTATTTTTGCAACTTCTTGTAAGTCTTAAATTATTTCAAAATAAGTTATAAGAAACACTTAGAATCACCACCCCTTCCCTGCCTCGGTGGAAGTCAGATCATGTCACTTCTCTGCTCAGAACCTCCAGTGGCCCACTGTGACCTTCAGAGGAGAAGCCCAAGTCCTCAGAATGGACCAGAGCCCCCAGTGCACTCTCGCTCCTGCCCCAACCCTGCCACCTCCAGCCCATGTCCCGTCATCCTCTGACTTGGGCGCTCTGTTCAGTGTCCTGCTTAGAGCACGTCTCAGATTCTGCATGGACTCCTCCCTTGTTTTGTCTCCGTCCACACTTCACCTCCTCACTTGGTCCCCCGGCCCTCCTACCTAAAACAGAAGCCCTGTCACCCTCTGTCCCTTACTTTCCTGCTGACACACATTGCCTGACGTTAGAGACTGGTCTGTCTGTTCTCTGGCCCCTGGTCTTTCCTGACCGTGGAAGCTTATTGGGAGCAAGGTCTCTGCCGTTCTGTTTATTCCTAGGACAGTAATCATCACACGACTGAATGAATGAGGGACAGAAAGCACAGCTGGGGAAGGGTAATGGAGTTTGCTTTGACCTTGCCCCAGATCCAGGTCACCATCTCCAAGTCCACCCAGGAGAAGATGCGGCTGAAGCAGACGAGGGAGGTGGAGCCGTTCCCGAGGGCGAAGGAGCCGGCGCGGGAGGGGGAGCCTGCGCCCCAGAGCCTGGGCGCCCGCAGAGCCCTGATGAGGGAAGGTACTGGTACCTGGGGGCGGGCTTCCCTCAAGCTGGGGAGACTTCTTGGCCAACACCTTAGTCAAAAGAAAGGCTGCCAGAGCTCCCCGCCCTCCCCATCCTGAGACTGGACGGGGAGCCACCACTGTTCGCTCTAGCCTGCTCTAAGGGAGGACGTGAAGCTGGGGGACAGACAGAACCGGCTCCATCTTAGGACTCTCTCTGCCTCCACAGGCCTCCTCCCGCTCCGGGGCAGGACGACCCAGTCTGTGCCCACTGGGATAGGCGGTCCACGCAGAAACATCCTCGGCGTCAGCCTGAGGAAGCGAGCCGACCGGGCCTCACTGCCCAGCATCCCCGTCAGCAAGCAGGAGTCCGGCTTTGCCCGCCATGCCTCAGGTGGGGCCCAGACCGCTGGCAGGGGGCGCGTGTCCCTCGTGCTGGGCTGCCTCTGGATGCGGTGGGCATGGCAACAGTGCACTGTGCTGTTCTGCTCTGCCCATGTTAGAGTAGGGGTGGTGGTCCCCTCACCAGAGACAGGAACAGAGTCTGCGGGTCAAAAGCATTGCTGGTCCAGGCTGGGGACCCAGGATATCAGCCCTGGGACTGTGGGTGCCTGGACAGGTGTGCCCAGCCTGTGTGACATGCCCTAGAGGACTGACCAGTGCATAGTACCGCAGATACCAGGGAACAGCATCCACAGAAGTAGCTGAAAATGCTGGGAGGAAGAGAGGCTCCTGGGAAGGCTGCTTGGCCTTCTCGGGCTCCTGCACGTTGCCTCGTCAGCTGTCAGGGCCGGGCAGTGCTGAGTACAGACTGGGTTTGAGGACCCAAACATTCTCTGGGATGTTCAGGAAGGGACAAGGGAGGCTCTGTCCCCACTCTGCCAGAGGAACGTCCCTTTGCCTCGCCTTCTTGTACACTGGGGAGCCATGTGAAGTTTCACTTAAAAAGATTTTGTCAATAAGGAACATTTGACAACGTGGTTCAGGGTGTCTTTACATGTGGGGTGTGGTGAGACGTGGGTGGGCGGGCAGAGCGTCCCCTGTGTCGGTGCCAGAGTGATCCTGACTCACTTCTCCTCTCCGCTGGGCTCCTCAAGTGGGAAGTCCTCATTTGGTGCTGCTTTTAGCCTGTCCTTAAGACCTGTGAATATCCTTTGTAAACAGAGGTCTTCCTTCAGGCTTGAGACATCAGAAGCTGGCCACAATTTTATAGCTAAGGTTTATAACATTCTTTTACTTTTACTGTGAATATTTACCATCTTTTGTGACAAATAATGTCAGTTTACCAATTGTGGCAGTGACTTAAATTTCCCTTTAAAATCAACTTATATAGGATTTTGAAAAGTGGTTTAATTAAGAGATATGGCAAAAACAAAACAAAACAAAATATGAGGGTGGTAACTGAATGGTTGCTACATAAGAAATAGTAATCCCTGTAACCCACCGTACTTATTGTATACAGTAGAACTGAGATCCAGAGGCTCAAGGTCATCCAAGGTCACCCAAGATGATTGTGGCCCATAGGCACTAAGACTTTGGCTAATGACTCTTGTGCCAGCACAGAGCTGAGGAGAGAGTGTAGGAACGAATTCTTATGTTTGGCTTTAAGTAAAGGACTGCCCCTCAGCTCAGATTCGCCCAGGACCTCCAGGGAATGCCAGAGGAGGGGA
The DNA here is from genome assembly GCF_036850765.1 of Saccopteryx bilineata. Lineage (NCBI taxonomy): Eukaryota > Metazoa > Chordata > Mammalia > Chiroptera > Emballonuridae > Saccopteryx > Saccopteryx bilineata. Next base: position 87,306,572 of record NC_089492.1, read on the forward strand.
AGTGACATGTGGCTGTGGGGACTTCGGATTCAGAGACCCTGTCCTGGCTCTGCTGCTGCAGGAGCTGAGGACTGTTGGTGGGGAAGGGGGTTGCTGGGAGGGGAGGAGCCAGCTTCTCTCGCCCTCTGGTGCCCACACAGTGGACAGGTAGACGGGCTCTCCACTGCCTTCCTGTCGGAGGATTTATGATCCCAGCATCTGCCCCAGGGAAGGAGGGCCTAGAAAACACGATCTGATTTTTAAACAACATCTGTGCTTATTGTCAGTCCTTGCAAGTGTGGCCACTTCTTCTTCTTCATTTTTTTTTTTTTAATTTTCCAAAGATTTGTTGAAGCAGAAACAAATTATTCAGATTCTTCTTGGAAAAAAGCTGTTTTAATGGCATTCAGAAATACTTTTTAAAAAAAGGTTCTAGCACAAGTCTTCTTTGTAAACTAGATGATATTGTAAACTTTTTCCTAAATCTCTTAGGAGTGTTGGTTCTTATAAACTAGGGCTTTTCCTACCCAAGCAGTGGAAGGCCCGGAGAGCAGGACTTCTCTGCCTCAGGCCATGTCTTGACCACGCAGGCGCCGCCCTGTTTTCGTTGTCCCTGCTTCCACTGGCCGTCTGCCTCCGTGGCCAAGCCTCGGTCCTCCTGGTGAGAGCTCCCGTGTTCCTTTTCTCTTCTGTGAGTGCAGCTAACTCATTACCTGCGGTGCTGACTCTGGGGTCCCCTGAGTGGGAAGGAGAGGAGGAGGAGATGGATCTTCGAGCCTTTAGGGAGTTGAGGCCTTTCTCGAACCCGGAGCTGGGGTTGATGGATGCCCTCCAGTGCCTCGACAGCAGTGACTGGTGAGGTGACACCTTCGCCTTCCTGTGCTGTGACCAGGGGAGAGCTGTAGAATAGCTCCTGATCCACCCCCACCCCCCCCACTCCCCTGCTAGGGCCCACTGCTAGGGCCTGGTCCCGTGGAAGGCAGTGTGTGCGAGTGAGTGTGTGTGTGTGTGTGTGTGTGCGAGTGAGTGAGTGTGTGTGTGAGAGTCAGCCTCCTCTCTCTGCCCTGTGACCTCCAACAGCCCCGTGTACTGCTCTGTGGCACCCAGAGCCAGGCATGGCAAGTGTCACCTTGGCTCCACAACACTTCTTTAAGAGGCTTTAGGAAGGTCACAGCCCTTTATTTCTCTAAATCAACTTCAGTTTGTTCCCAGTGTTCCTACCACTGAGCTGCTGGACACACAATCTTAGCCGTGAGCAGCGCCACGACTTGGGGTCCAGAGCATTTGCGGGAACCCGCCCCCCGGCCCCATCACCAGGCCGCATGTTCAAGCACCTTCTACTGAAGGCATGACTTATGCCAGGTGTGGGCCCAAGTCTAGGCCTTCCTCTCGGGTGAGGCAGATCCAGGGGCCCTCATGTAATGCACTCACTGGACTATTCAGACTTCAGCCTGAGTGTTACACCAGGAACCCTCGGGGCCGTCAAACCCCACTGTGCTGTGGAGAGAGGAGGGGGGTGGTGTGGGCGCCCTGGTCTGCAACAGGAGCGGGGCTGCCCCTCCCCGCCTGCCTGTGATGGGCCTGGGCTTGCTTCTCAGGCACATGAAGGAGAAGGGCCTGGTGATCACCCAGCGCCTGGCAGCCTGGCACTCGGAGGTCCTCGCTGGGAGGCTGCACGACGTGTCCTTGGCCGTGACCAGGGAGGTGAGGCCTCCCAGACAGCCCGTGTACTACGCACCCTGCCCACCCCAGCCAGTCCCTCTGCCCTGGGTCACATATCAGCCAAGGAGCAGCCCAAGGCTCCTTGGACCGGGAATGTCTCCTACTTATTTCTCAACCCTTACCCACTGAGGTGGGAGGTAGCCGCCCATTTCTCAGATTGGAAATCTGAGGCCCTGGGTGTCCTTATTTTTATGTCACAGCGCTGCCTTGTCCTCTGTACTCAAAATGCCAGAGGAAGGATGGGGTGTTCTGACCAGATCTCCAACCTTAGGGCGGTTGTAGTGTTTCCCGAGCCTTTCTCCCTGGGGCGGGGCTGGGCTGGGCCCAGATGGACAATAAAATGCATCTCATCACAGATGGAGGCCATGCCCCCAACCGCTTAGATTGTTCCAGTGGGGGGGAGGGCTTTGTGAAGATCAAATTGAACATTATTTGTAGAAGTGCTTTGAAGACTGTTGTACAAATTTCAGATGATAATGATGAAATTAGTAATTATGATGATAACAACAGCAATATATATATATGTATACACACACACACACACACATTTTAAATGGGACTGTTTTGCTCAGAGCTGCTGCACGGTGTTTGTTTCCAGCCTGGTGCAGCCTAGGCCTGGGGTGAGGGCGGGGCAGCCGGTAGGGGTAGCACAGGGCCCTATTTTTGGCATGTTCTGGAGCCCCTGACAGGGTCTCTTCCCCATCTCTCTTCAAGGTCAGCAACCTCCGTTCCAAGGTGTCCCGTCTGGCCATCAGCACCCTGGGAGACCTCTTCCGGGCCTTGAAGAAGAATATGGACCAGGAGGCTGAAGAGATTGCCCGCTGCTTGCTGCAGAAGATGGGGAACACCAGCGACTTCATCCAGAGAGCAGCCAACCGGTCCCTGGGGGCCATGGTGGAGCACGTGACCCCCGCCCGATCCCTGGTGGCCCTCACCTCTGTGGGCATCTAGTATGTGAGGGTGGGGTGATCCAGGAAGGGGAGGGGAGAAGAGCAGCCCTGGGACAGGAGGAGGGGTCTGGGGAGGAGGGCAAGCGGTTCACGCCTTTAGCCGGCAGAGCTCCAGGTGGGCTCTGTTGCACCTTTCCTGAGCCAGGTGATGAATGAGCTCAGAGCAGCCCTGAGCTCCGGCTGAAAAGGGAGAGGTGCTTTGTTCTGTTTGAAGCCGAGGAGCTAATAGTGGCGATGGTAAAGTCCCCAAAGAGCGGCCTGCAGAGGCAGCCTTCAGCTGGTACCAGGGGAGGGACATTTCTGATGAAATCTGGGCCTTCAGGAGAGCAAGGCTCAGAGTCTGTCTCCAGCTGGCACTGCCTGGCCTTCTCCTGGGGAGGAGACAGGGGCTGACTCCGGCTGCAGCCGGTTTGCTCTCGCCTTGTAGAAAAACCAAAAGCAAAACCAAAAGCGTTTCTCAAGCCCTTCCTCCCAGAGGGCAAAGCAGTTTCACCCACAGCCCGCCCTGGCGCACCTGCAGGGGGGCCTCTCGGGTAGACCGGGGCGTGGTGAGCCACCAGCAGGCCTCCTGCCGCAGCCTGTGCTCAGGGTGAGGGGCTCTGGGCGGGTGTGGCCTGGGTGCACATCACGGTTATTGAACTTCCCTGTGCCTCCGTTTCCTCATCTGCAAAATGAGGACTAAGTGATTTGATTCGTGAAAGAGCATTTAGAACAGGGCCTGCCCTCACCTAACATTTATCTGGTGCTTACGACAGCTGTTATTAACTTGGGAGAAATTAATTGCATGTTTTCCTGAATTCCTCTCTTCGCCTCAGCTTTGTCCCCTGCAAGATGATGATAACAGTAGCTTCTGGAGCTGAGGAGGTAGGGGTTGAAGGTGCTCAGTAGGGGACCTTGCACAGAGGTGCCCTCACTACAGTCTGGATAATTGACCACTGTTGTAGGAACCAGGGTCAGGTGTCCTCAGGGGAGCCTCAAATTCCTGGGGATCTTTCTAAAATACAGATTCTGACTCAGGTGCTACTGGTGCTAGTGCCCGGACCACACAGACTAGGAGAGCCCAGAGTGTTCCTTGTATTGTACCGGGAAGGGCTCAGGGGGCAGCGGAAGGGGCTCGAGCCGTCAATGGGCTGTGGACACAGACCCTGCTTGAGAGGTGAAAAAGAAAGAGGTGACATCCTGAAGGGGTTCTCTTGTAAGGTTCCAGGGTCCCTCTGTCAGGACTACCGAATCATCCATCACCCTCCTGCCCCTCCTTCCTGTCTCAGCTCAACAGATGGGCAGTGAGCTCCTACCAAGTGTTGGCAAGGGCCAGGCATCAGCGGGCACTGGGGATTCACCTGAGAGGGAGACCAGCTGCCCACTCCCTGGGAGTCCAGTCTGACCGGGAGGCCCCAGGCTGCAGCTGTGCTTCCGCGGGGACAGGGACCGTGCTGCCCCAGGGAGCATGTAGGTCGGCCTGGGAGGCTAGGGAAGGCAGAGGAGATGCCGAATGGGTAGTATCTTTCTAGGTGGAGAAAAGATGGGGATGTGCATTTAGACAAAGGCAGACTGCAGGCTCAGAAAGGCACAGAGAACAGTGGGCACAGGTATATCTAGGAAACACCAAGTGGCTTCACTTGTTCTTCCCTGTCTTGCTGTTGCTGTCATCATTCTCAGTTCCATTGTCAGAAAGAGTCTGCTCTTTCCCCAGAGACGCCCCTTAGCCCACATGGGACAGGACTTGGGGCCCATCACAGTGTGAAGCATGGAGGCACGACTGCAGGCCTATGTGCACCAGTCTGGGGGCCCTGTACTCCATTCCTGACTGAGCCTGGACTGCGACTGTGTGTTTTTTTTTTTCAGTCACAGAAACCCCTTGGTCCGGAAATGCACTGCTGTGCACCTGTCAGCTGTGCTGGAGCAGATAGGTGCCGAGAAGCTTCTCTCGGGCACCAGGGACAGTATAGACATGCTGGTGCACAACTTGGTGAGGCTGGCCCAGGACTCCAACCAGGACGCCAGGTAATGCAGGGCCAGTGGCCTGGGACCTGCTGACCCAGCCAGGGCAGGGCAGGGAAAATAAGGCAACCAACCTGCCCTGGCCCACACAGCTCAGCATCCCCAGGGCCATGTGGAGGCACAGGGCTGTGTCCTTACAAATGTGTCCCATCTCTCCCCATCGTCATCGTCAGGCCTGCCACCTCCAGTCCCCACCTCCCCTTCTCTCTCCGGCCACCGCAGCCCTGATCTTGTCCTGTCCCTCTTCCCTCCTGGCTCCATTCTCTGTGAGCACCTTTTCTTTTTCTTCTCAAGAGATAGTTAATGAGCACTCTTTTCATCATTATGGATGACAGTGAATAACAAAAATTAGGCCTCTGCTGTCTCAGAGTTTGGCTGCTAGTGGGATAGATGGACAATAAACAAAAAGTTATGGTAATTTTAGATACAGATAAGGGATATATAGGGAAAACCAAGATGTAACGGAGAATGGGGGGGCTACATTAGATTGCGAGCTGGGAGAGAGCTTTCTAAAGAGTGACATTTGAATTGAAAACTCAGCTCTTTGAGGATCTGGGGTATGAGTGTCCCAGACAAAGGAAATGGTACAAGGGCCCTCGGATGGGAATAAGGAAGGGAGGGCGAGGCCAGGCGGAGCATGGTGAGTGAGAGGGAGCAGTAGGCGATGAGGCAGCTAGGGCTGGGCCGTGGAGGGCCCCATAGCCGTGGTCAGGAGCCAGGATTGTGTCTGTGTGGCTGGAAGCCACTGGAGGACTTTCTACTAGGAACACAAGGTTTTAAATAGATGATTTTAAACTTGGGGTTGATCCAGTTGATCACACTTCTTAGTTCACAGCACACTGTCACCATGTCTGGGTACTGAATGTGCCAAATCTTGTATGGCCCCAGAGGACACATCCAAGTTGCTTTCTGTGTTGATCCTAGGCAGGGGCACTCTTGGAGACTGCCTGAGGGGACACAGTGGAGGGATTTCATGCATGGTGTTCCTCCTACCCTCCCATACCTGTGGACTCAAAAGTGTCCCCTGATGAAGCTAGGGGGTAATTAATGTCCTTGGGAATATGCCCAGGAGCAGTACTGTGGTCCCGGACATGTGTCCACATAAGCAACCCAAGCATTCCCAGGAGCACTCCTGCATGCTCTCCCTCTGCCCCCTCCTGCATGCTCTCCCTCTGCCCCCTCCCTGCATGCTCTCCCTCTGCCCCCTCCCTGCATGCTCTCCCTCTGCCCCCTCCTGCACGCTCTCCCTCTGCCTCCTCCTGCACGCTCTCCCTCTGCCCCCTCCTGCACGCTCTCCCTCTGCCCCCTCCCTGCATGCTCTCCCTCTGCCCCCTCCCTGCATGCTCTCCCTCTGCCCCCTCCCTGCATGCTCTCCCTCTGCCCCCTCCCTGCATGCTCTCCCTCTGCCCCTCCTGCATGCTCTCCCTCTGCCCCCTCCTGCATGTTCTCCCTCTGCCCCCTCCTGCATGCTCTCCCTCTGCCCCTCCTGCATGCTCTCCCTCTGCCCCCTCCTGCATGCTCTCCCTCTGCCCCTCCTGCATGCTCTCCCTCTGCCCCTCCTGCATGCTCTCCCTCGGCCCCTCCTGCATGCTCTCCCTCTGCCCCTCCTGCATGCTCTCCTTCTGCCCCTCCTGCATGCTCTCCCTCTGCCCCTCCTGCATGCTCTCCCTCTGCCCCTCCTGCATGCTCTCCCTCTGCCCCTCCTGCATGCTCACCCTCTGCCCCCTCCTGCATGCTCTCCCTCTGCCCCTCCTGCATGCTCTCCCTCTGCCCCTCCTGCATGCTCTCCCTCTGCCCCCTCCTGCATGCTCTCCCTCTGCCCCCTCCTGCATGCTCTCCCTCTGCCCCCTCCTGCATGCTCTCCCTCTGCCCCTCCTGCATGCTCTCCCTCTGCCCCTCCTGCATGCTCTCCCTCTGCCCCTCCTGCATGCTCTCCCTCTGCCCCTCCTGCATGCTCTCCCTCTGCCCCTCCTGCATGCTCTCCCTCTGCCCCTCCTGCATGCTCTCCCTCTGCCCCTCCTGCATGCTCTCCCTCTGCCCCTCCCTGCATGCTCTCCCTCTGCCCCTCCTGCATGCTCTTCCTCTGCCCCCTCCTGCATGCTCTCCCTCTGCCCCTCCTGCATGCTCTCCCTCTGCCCCTCCCTGCATGCTCTCCTTCTGCCCCTCCTGCATGCTCTCCCTCTGCCCCTCCCTGCATGCTCTCCCTCTGCCCCTCCCTGCATGCTCTCCCTCTGCCCCCTCCTGCATGCTCTCCCTCTGCCCCTCCTGCATGCTCTCCCTCTGCCCCCTCCTGCATGCTCTCCCTCTGCCCCCTCCCTGCATGCTCTCCCTCTGCCCCCTCCTGCATGCTCTCCCTCTGCCCCTCCTGCATGCTCTCCCTCTGTCCCTCCTGCATGCTCTCCCTCTGCCCCCTCCTGCATGCTCTCCCTCTGCCCCTCCTGCATGCTCTCCCTCTGCCCCCTCCTGCATGCTCTCCCTCTGTCCCCTCCTGCATGCTCTCCCTCTGCCCCCTCCTGCATGCTCTCCCTCTGTCCCTCCTGCATGCTCTCCCTCTGCCCCCTCCCGCATGCTCTCCTTCTGCCCCCTCCTGCATGCTCTGTCTCTGCCCCTCCTGCATGCTCTCCCTCTGCCCCCTCTGCATGCTCTCCCTCTGCCCCCTCCCTGCATGCTCCCCCTCTGCCCCCTCCTGCATGCTCTCCCTCTGCCCCTCCCTGCATGCTCTCCTTCTGCCCCCTCCCTGCATGCTCTCCCTCTGCCCCTCCTGCATGCTCTCCCTCTGCCCCTCCTGCATGCTCTCCCTCTGCCCCCTCCTGCATGCTCTCCCTCTGCCCCCTCCCTGCATGCTCTCCCTCTGCCTCCTCCTGCATGCTCTCCCTCTGTCCCTCCTGCATGCTCTCCCTCTGCCCCTCCCTGCATGCTCTCCCTCTGTCCCTCCTGCATGCTCTCCCTCTGCCCCCTCCTGCATGCTCTCCCTCTGCCCCTCCCTGCATGCTCTCCCTCTGCTCCCTCCCTGCATGCTCTCCCTCTGCCCCTCCTGCATGCTCTCCCTCTGCCTCCTCCTGTGCACGCTCGCCTCTGAGCCCCTCCCTGCAATGCTCTCCCTCTGCCCCCTCCTGCATGCTCTCCCTCTGCCCCTCCTGCATGCTCTCCCCTCTGCCCCCTCCTGCATGCTCTCCCTCTGCCCCCTCCCTGCACGCTCTCCCTCTGCTCCCTCCCTGCATGCTCTCCCTCTGCCCCTCCTGCACGCTCTCCCTCTGCCCCCTCCCTGCATGCTCTCCCTCTGCCCCCTCCTGCATGCTCTCCCTCTGCCCCCTCCCTGCATGCTCTCCCTCTGCCCCCTCCCTGCATGCTCTCCCTCTGCCCCTCCTGCATGCTCTCCCTCTGCCCCCTCCTGCATGCTCTCCCTCTGCCCCCTCCTGCATGCTCTCCCTCTGCCCCTCCTGCATGCTCTCCCTCTGCCCCTCCTGCATGCTCTCCCTCTGCCCCCTCCTGCATGCTCTCCTCTGCCCCCTCCTGCATGCTCTCCCTCTGCCCCCTCCTGCATGCTCTCCCTCTGCCCCTCCTGCATGCTCTCCCTCTGCCCCTCCTGCATGCTCTCCCTCTGCCCCCTCCTGCATGCTCTCCCTCTGCCCCCTCCTGCATGCTCTCCCTCTGCCCCTCCTGCATGCTCTCCCTCTGCCCCTCCTGCATGCTCTCCCTCTGCCCCTCCTGCATGCTCTCCCTCTGCCCCTCCTGCATGCTCTCCCTCTGCCCCTCCTGCATGCTCTCCCTCTGCCCCTCCTGCATGCTCTCCCTCTGCCCCTCCTGCATGCTCTCCCTCTGCCCCTCCTGCATGCTCTCCCTCTGCCCCTCCTGCATGCTCCCTCTGCCCCTCCTGCATGCTCTCCCTCTGCCCCTCCTGCATGCTCTCCCTCTGCCCCTCCTGCATGCTCTCCCTCTGCCCCTCCTGCATGCTCTCCCTCTGCCCCTCCTGCATGCTCTCCCTCTGCCCCTCCTGCATGCTCTCCCTCTGCCCCTCCCTGCATGCTTTCCCTCTGTCCCTCCTGCATGCTCTCCCTCTGCCCCCTCCTGCATGCTCTCCCTCTGCCCCCTCCTGCATGCTCTCCCTCTGCCCCCTCCTGCATGCTCTCCCTCTGCCCCTCCTGCATGCTCTCCCTCTGCCCCTCCTGCATGCTCTCCCTCTGCCCCTCCTGCATGCTCTCCCTCTGCCCCTCCTGCATGCTCTCCCTCTGCCCCTCCCTGCATGCTCTCCCTCTGCCCCTCCTGCATGCTCTCCCTCTGCCCCTCCTGCATGCTCTCCCTCTGCCCCTCCTGCATGCTCTCCCTCTGCCCCTCCTGCATGCTCTCCCTCTGCCCCTCCTGCATGCTCTCCCTCTGCCCCTCCTGCATGCTCTCCCTCTGCCCCTCCTGCATGCTCTCCCTCTGCCCCTCCCTGCATGCTCTCCCTCTGCCCCTCCTGCATGCTCTCCCTCTGCCCCTCCCTGCATGCTCTCCCTCTGCCTCCTCCTGCATGCTCTCCCTCTGCCCCTCCCTGCATGCTCTCCCTCTGCCCCTCCTGCATGCTCTCCCTCTGCCCCTCCTGCATGCTCTCCCTCTGCCCCTCCTGCATGCTCTCCCTCTGCCCCCTCCCTGCATGCTCTCCCTCTGCCCCTCCTGCATGCTCTCCCTCTGCCCCTCCTGCATGCTCTCCCTCTGCCCCTCCTGCATGCTCTCCCTCTGCCCTCCTGCATGCTCTCCCTCTGCCCCCTCCTGCATGCTCTCCCTCTGCCCCTCCTGCATGCTCTCCCTCTGCCCCCTCCCTGCATGCTCTCCCTCTGCCCCTCCTGCATGCTCTCCCTCTGCCCCTCCTGCATGCTCTCCCTCTGCCCCCTCCTGCATGCTCTCCCTCTGCCCCCTCCCTGCATGCTCTCCCTCTGTCCCTCCTGCACGCTCTCCCTCTGCCCCTCCTGCATGCTCTCCTTCTGCCCCTCCTGCATGCTCTCCCTCTGCCCCCTCCTGCATGCTCTCCCTCTGTCCTTCCTGCATGCTCTCCCTCTGCCCCCTCCTGCATGTTCTCCCTCTGTCCCTCCTGCATGCTCTCCCTCTGCCCCTCCGCATGCTCTCCCTCTGCCCCCTGCGCTGCTCTCTCCTGCCTCCTGCATGCCCTCCCCTCCTCCTGCATGCTCTCCCTCTGCCCCCTCCGCATGCTCTCCTCTGCCCCCTGCATGCTCTGTCTCTGCCCCTCCTGCATGCTCTCCCTCTGCCCCCTCCTGCATGCTCTCCCTCTGCCCCTCCCTGCATGCTCCCCCTCTGCCCCTCCTGCATGCTCTCCCTCTGCCCCTCCTGCATGCTCTCCCTCTGCCCCCTCCCTGCATGCTCTCCCTCTGCCCCTCCTGCATGCTCTCCTCTGCCCCCTGCATGCTCTCCCTCTGCCCCTCCTGCATGCTCTCCCTGCCCCTCCCTGCATGCTCTCCCTCTGCCCTCCTGCATGCTCTCCTCTGCCCCTCCTGCATGCTCTCCTTCTGCCCCTCCTGCATGCTCTCCTTCTGCCCCTCCCTGCATGCTCTCCCTCTGTCCCTCCTGCATGCTCTCCCTCTGCCCCCCTCTGCATGTTCTCCCTCTGTCCCTCCTGCATGCTCTCCCTCTGCCCCTCCCGCATGCTCTCCCTCTGCCCCCTCCCTGCATGCTCTCCCTCTGCCCCCTCCCGCATGCTCTCCTTCTGCCCCCTCCTGCATGCTCTGTCTCTGCCCCTCCTGCATGCTCTCCCTCTGCCCCCTTCTGCATGCTCTCCCTCTGCCCCCTCCCTGCATGCTCTCCCTCTGCCCCCTCCTGCATGCTCTCCCTCTGCCCCCTCCTGCATGCTCTCCCTCTGCCCCCTCCCTGCATGCTCTCCCTCTGCCCCTCCTGCATGCTCTCCCTCTGCCCTCCCTGCATGCTCTCCCTCTGTCCCTCCTGCATGCTCTCCCTCTGCCCCTCCCTGCATGCTCTCCCTCTGTCCCTCCTGCATGCTCTCCCTCTGCCCCTCCTGCATGCTCTCCCTCTGCCCCTCCCTGCACGCTCTCCCTCTGCCCCCTCCTGCACGCTCTCCCTCTGCCCCCTCCCTGCATGCTCTCCCTCTGCCCCTCCCTGCATGCTCTCCCTCTGTCCCTCCTGCATGCTCTCCCTCTGTCCCTCCTGCATGCTCTCCCTCTGCCCCTCCCTGCATGCTCTCCCTCTGTTCCTCCTGCATGCTCTCCCTCTGCCCCTCCTGCATGCTCTCCCTCTGCCTCCTCCTGCATGCTCTCCCTCTGCCCCTCCCTGCATGCTCTCCCTCTGCCCCTCCCTGCATGCTCTCCCTCTGCCTCCTCCTGCATGCTCTCCCTCTGCCCCCTCCTGCATGCTCTCCCTCTGCCCCCTCCCTGCATGCTCTCCCTCTGCCCCCTCCCTGCACGCTCTCCCTCTGCCCCCTCCTGCACGCTCTCCCTCTGCCTCCTCCTGCACGCTCTCCCTCTGCCCCCTCCTGCATGCTCTCCCTCTGCCCCCTCCCTGCATGCTCTCCCTCTGCCCCCTCCCTGCACGCTCTCCCTCTGCCCCCTCCTGCACGCTCTCCCTCTGCCTCCTCCTGCACGCTCTCCCTCTGCCCCCTCCTGCACGCTCTCCCTCTGCCCCCTCCCTGTATGCTCTCCCTCTGCCCCCTCCCTGCATGCTCTCCCTCTGCCCCCTCCCTGCATGCTCTCCCTCTGCCCCCTCCCTGCATGCTCTCCCTCTGCCCCTCCCTGCATGCTCTCCCTCTGCCCCCTCCTGCAGTTCCCAAGGTGTGTCTATGTCCTTACAACTGTGCAATATCTGGATCTCCAATTTCCACTAATCTAATGGATAAAAGTGCCAGCTCGTTTTTCAGAGTGCTATTTGCTTTTTGTGATTACTGTTTGGGTGTTTCTTTGTATGCTTGTCAGCCTTTTACAAAAACAACAACAAAACTCTCTGGCTGCTCTCTGGAAGATTGATAGTGGGAGAGGGTGGGCCAGGGTGGAGAAGGGACACCAGACTGATGGTACCCCACAGTCTAGGCCAGAAGAGCTGGAGGCTGCCGGGGGAGGAGAGGTAGATTTGGGTATATTTTGAAGGCAGAACTAACAGGAAGTGGGTGGTGAGACTTTCCAAGAGGGAGCAAAGATAACATTCAGGCTTGTAAACCAAACAGCTGGATGAATGGTATTGCCTTTTACTGAAATGAGCAATTTTTGTCCGGAAAGAAGAAGGCTTTGTTTCATTGATTTTAATTGTTGGTGGGGGTTATGAATCAGTCTAATATCACTCCAGCTCTATCTCATCTCTCCATTCTGATCTTTCTTGTAAGTTTCCCTGAATGGTGTCATCATTTCCAGTGGCTCCAGCCATCGCAAATGCTGCTGCTTCCCAACCTCGGGCTCCAGCCCACAATCTCTCAGCCCCTTATTTCTGATGCCTCCATAGGACCCATCACCAGGATGTCCAACTGTCACCTTCAGGGCAAAGTGTCCCTAAACGAACTCATTGCCTTCTCCCCATGCCTGTTTCTTCGGCTGTGTACCCTTTCGTTCAAAGTCACTATTATTTACTGAGTCATCTAAGATGCAGAATGGGGAATTTCATACTTCATTGATTCTAAGGCACACATTTCCTCCCCACATTTTAATATGTTACAATCAGAGCATCTTAGAGTTATCGACCAGGGAGTAATTATGACTTAGGTTTTACTATCTGCACCTTTGCAAACTTGATCATCATTGCTCACGGTATCAACCTTAGAATTAAAAATTACACTGTAGGAACCACACTATGAGCCTTTCTTTGCCTGTTAGCCTTTTATATTTACTTTAAGAAGTCACTACAGATGCTCTGTGGGGAATTGTTGAGTTTAATTGCTATTTAAAATGTCTTAGAAATATTACACTATAGCTCAGCATTGAAATGAGAAGTTATTGCATATGAGAAAAGGCATGAAAACAGAGCGATGGGAGCATACATTATATATTAATGCAAACATTCATCATTGAAGGAGTGACCAGGATTCCACATTTTCTTGCAAAGCAATCACCAAATACTTTACCCGACTTAAGGAAGGACACTGCCCACAAGTAATGTCACCTTCTGTTTCTGAGGCAGCAAGTGAAAGGGTTGTTTTCACACCTGACACAGTGTCACTGAAGGCACTGAACATTGTCAGTGTTTTCTTTTTCTGTTTTTTCCTTGGTGGAAAACAGATTGGTGGTGCATTTTACTATCAATAAAGTCTTTGGATGAGCAAAATATGACCATTCTCGATGTTTCATGCTCTACCTCCAGTCAGCTACCAAGTCCTGCAGTTTCAACTTTCTTAGCAGCTCTTAAATCTGATCTCCGCTCCTTACCCTCACTCCACTGCCTTACCCTCACTCCACTGCCTTACTCCAGGCCTTCATCATTGCTTGCCTACACTACTTTCGTAGGCAGTAGGTCTCATCCCTAAAGATCCCAACTGCTGCCAGAGACGTGTGTGTGTGTGTGTGTGTCAGAGACAGAGAGAGTCAGAGAGAGTCAGAGAGAGGGACAGATAGGGACAGACAGGAATGGAGAGAGATGAGAAACATCAATTCTTCATTGAGGTTCCTTAGTTGTTCATTTTTTTTTTTATTTTTTATTTTTCTGAAGCTGGAAACGGGGAGAGACAGTCAGACAGACTCCCACATGCGCCCGACCGGGATCCACCCGGCACGCCCACCAGGGGCTATGCTCTACCCACCAGGGGGCAATGCTCTGCCCCTCCGGGGCATCGCTCTGCTGCGACCAGAGCCACTCTAGCGCCTGGGGCAGAGGCCAAGGAGCCATCCCCAGTGCCCGGGCCATCTTTGCTCCAATGGAGCCTTGGCTGCGGGAGGGGAAGAGAGAGACAGAGAGGAAGGAGGGGTGGGGGTGGAGAAGCAAATGGGCGCTTCTCCTATGTGCCCTGACCAGGAATCGAACCCGGGTCCCCCGCACGCCAGGCCGACACTCTACCGCTGAGCCAACTGGCCAGGGCCCTTAGTTGTTCATTGATTGATTTCTCATATGTGGCTTGAATGTGGGGCTACAGCAGACCAAGTGCTTTCTTGCTCAAGCCAGTGACCTTGAGCTCAAACTGGTGAGCCTTGCTCAAACCAGATGAGCCTGCACTCAAGCTGGCGACCTCGGGATCTTGAACCTGGGTCCTCGGCTTCCCAGTCCGATGCTCTATCCACTGCGCCACCGCCTGGTTGGCCAGAGACATTTTTTTTCCCCCTTTTTTAATTTTCTGAAGCTGGAAACGGGGAGAGACAGTCAGACAATCTCCCGCATGCACCCGACTGGGATCCACCCAGCACGCCCACCAGGGGAGACGCTCTGCCCACCAGGGGAGACGCTCTGCCCACCAGGAGGCGATGCTCTGCCCCTCCGGGGCGTCGCTCTGTTGCGATCAGAGCCACTCTAGTGCCTGGGGCAGAGGCCAAGGAGCCATCCCCAGCGCCTGGGCCATCTTTGCTCCAATGGAGCCTCGGCTGCGGGAGGGGAAGAGAGAGACAGAGAGGAAGGAGAAGGGGAGGGTGGAGAAGCAGATGGGCACTTCTCCTGTGTGCCCTGGCCGGGAATCGAACCCGGGACTTCTGTACGCCAGGCCGACGCTCTACCACTGAGCCAACCGGCCAGGGCAACCAGAGACATTTTAATTGAAGTATGAATTGGATCCTTCCTCAGCTTCCCGCTGCCTGCAGGCCAAAGCCCAACTGCTTCCCATCTCCATAAGCTGGTCCTACCTTCTTCCCCAGCCTGTTCTGTTCCTGAGTCCAGTCCCTACCTGCCTTTCTCCAAGTACATACCCGATGATGCGGTGGGCTGTCTTATGGACCCAGAATGGGCCCCCTCCTCCAATTTACTCCCCAATCTTGTCTACTTGTGAACTCCTGCTCACCTTTTGAGTCCCAACCTAAGGGTCACCTCCTCTATGAAGCCCTCTCTGATTCCCTTCCCCACTCACCACTATTCACCAGGTGGAGTTGACCAGTCCCTCCTATACTGCTCCAATGGTACCCTTCCTCAGACTTCTAAATGTCCCACTCTAGAAAAAAGTTATATACATTTTGGTATAGCCATTTAATGAAATATTATGTAGCTATCAAAAAGGGTGACATGGGAAGATGATTAATGTCAAAAATGAAAAAAGCTGGATACATATACATGCATATATTATATACATTCTGTTATCAAATAAATGTATATACATGGGAAAAGACTGTAAGAAATCATGTAAAACTTTAATAGTGGTTTTTCTCTTGGTAATGGGATGTGAATGGTGGTTTTTTTTTTTAATGAATCTAGTTTTAACTGAGTAAAGATTATTGTTAAAATTAGAAAAAGCATTAAGAACTCTCTTACTATAATTAGAAAATTACGGGCAGTTGTAAAGCAAATTGACGATGCATTTCCGTGGCTGATCCTTCATCTTGCTCTTCTTCCTGTGGCAGGTTTTACGGCCGGAAGATGGTGAACATCCTGATGTCAAACACCAAGTTTGATGCATTTCTGAAGCAGTCCCTCCCATCCCACGACTTGCGGAAGGTCATGGCGGCCATCAAACAGTGGGTGAGATGAGTGTGAGCGGGCCGTGGGTGGGGGACCAAAGCTGAGCCCGGCAGCCCTCATGCTTGTCCGGGGTGGGGCCTGCACTGCAGCGGCTTTTATCCCACCCGTGACTCCCTGGGTCAGGTAAATGGGCTTTCCTTGTCCTTTGCTCAGCCTGGCTCTGCCCCTCACTGCTTGTGTCCCTTGAGCCTCCCTGGGCCTTCACATCTTTGTCCGTGAACTGGGGCTCTTCCCCCATCACTTGCCCCCACCTACCAGCACTCTGGAAGGCTCAGTGGTGCCCGGGGGTTGGGGGCTCCTCGATGGGAGAGGTGATGGCCTAGCTCAGTGGTCCCCAACCCCCGGGCTGTGGACCGGTACCGGTCCGTGGGCCATTTGGTATCGGTCTGCAGAGAAAGAATAATTAACTTACATTATTTCTGTTTTATTTATATTTAAGTCTGAACGATGTTTTATTTTTTAAAAATGACCAGATCCGTCTAAGACTCACTCTTGACGCTTGTCTCGGTCACGTGATACATTTATCCGTCCCACCCTAAAGGCCGGTCCGTGAAAATATTTTCTGACATTAAATCGGTCCGTGGCCCAAAAAAGGTTGGGGACCACTGGCCTAGCTGGAGTGCCTGGTAGCTCCGTGCAGGCTACTCCTTTTGGTTCAAGTTCCATGTCTGCATTTTTCAAGGGACTAGAAGATAGTGATGAACTGCCATCTGCCAAAGGCCGCAAGGTGTCGAGGAGCCTGGCAGCATGTGAGAATGGGCTTCCCCCTGAGCACAGGTACGGCCACTGTCTGTCTCTGGGGCTCCGCCTCCAAGGCTGCTGGTGGAGGCGGGTCACTTTGGGAGGGGCTGTGGACCTGGGGTATGGCTGAGACCCACTGGGTCTGCAGCACGGCAGAAGAATTAATAGGGTGTGCTCCCCCACCCACATCTCGGGGAGACCAAAGCCTGGGCTCAGGAACCTCTGCCGGTGGAGGTGGGTTCCCGCACTCGTGGCCGAGGGGGTGCGCTTCCACTAGCATTGGTGGGACGTGCCATCGGTCAGGCTCCCTGTGAACTCAGCGCTTCTCCATTCACTCAGAGCAGCAGATCCTTTCACCAGCAGAGCGCCTCCTGGGAACAGGTTGGAGGCAGAGTTGGGACAAAAGCAGTGGAGAAGGAGCTAGAGGGTGGCCGCTAGGAGGAGTTAGAAACCAAGCAGGATCCAAAGGTCTCCTGTGCCTAAAACTTAAACTCTGGGAGGACTACATCTGAACTCCTTAGCAGGGACTCCAAGGAAGCCCCTACCCATCTCTTCAAGAGCACTTCCTGCTCTGTCTCCACACATCCTCTCAGCCAGACCTGGGCGGCTGGTGTTCCCGCCCCTCCACACTCTCTCTCTGCTGTGCCTGTGCCTCTGCTGATTTGCTGCCTTATGCTGGGCCATGGGCGCCTATTTACAAGATTCCACGTGACCCAGCTCAGCTGCCACCTTCTCCCAGAAGCTCTCTGACGCTCTGTGCCCCTGTCCTCTGGGTGGACAAATTGTCTCCATTCTTCAGTCCTCTGGCAGCCCATTGACTTAGCTGTTCTGTCTCCCACTGGTCTGTGAGCCCTTAGGACAAAGACCATCTCTCTCATCTCACTGTTCTCAGGTCTGGGCACTCAGTAGGCCAAGAGTGTGGGGGGTAGGTGTGAATGACAGATTGGATGATGTGGGGCTCTGGCTGGTGGGGCTCGGGTGAGGGCATGAGTTCAGAGACCCAGGCTCAGAGCTGGGGTGGGGCTAGGAGTTCTGTATGGAACTGCCCTCATACTGGCTGGACCGGGCCAGGGGGTATGAGGGGCATGTGATCCCAGCCCAAGAGAATAGGGCTTCTTAACATTTCCTAGTTACTGGAGGACCATGAGCAGGACCCAGACAACCAGGGGCAGGAGTCAGGCCCCTAGCAAGATCTTCCCAAACCCCTCACTCCAAGCTTTCTCCCCCATTCTTCCCCTGTCTTCTGAAAAGAGAAGAAAAGGCAGGAAGAGCAGGCCCCTGGCCCCTGGGGTGCTAGGCAACCATATTATTGTCTCCTGAGGAAAGGGGTTTGCAGCGTTCCCCAGCCCCACCTGTCTGTGGGAGGGGGCCTAGGATAAGGGGTGTGTCCATCCCCTGGGGCTGCCCAGGTCAGATACTCCTTCTACTTGGGCTTGGCTCCAGTGGCCCGAGGCTGGCGGGGCTGCGCTCTTCCAAGAGGGGTGGCTCGGAGACGGTGGAGCAGCTGCGGGAGCTGACGCGGCTGCTGGAGGCCAAGGACCCCCAGTCCCGGATGGAAGGCGTGGGGCAGCTTCTCGGGCATTGCAAGGCCACGCCAGAGCTCATCACCGCCAACCTGGTCCAGGTGAGCGCCCCCCCTCCCCCACCTGTCTCACCCATGGGCGCACTTTCAATTTGGAAATCTCGGAACAGGGTTATTCATGGCGCCAGACCCCTCAGGGTAAAGGAGCCCAATGAGAATTTGCTATCCAGTTGCTGTGGTCACACTCTAAGGCTACTTGGGAATGGCTGAAGGGGGCAAGGGAAAGTGCCTACCAGGCACTTTGGGACCACTCAGAGGTGTCCTGGGCATCTCTTAGTCCTCTTGAAGATTTCTGGGGAGGAGGGCAGAAGTGAAGGATGCTGTGGCCAAGGGCCACTACTGGTCTAGCTGTGTATATGATGTGTGGACAGAGCATGTTGTTGGCCAGGGGACTGGGCTGGATGGGTTAGGAGTAGGCACAGGCCTTCCACAGGCTGGAAAATGGAGCAGACACTTCTTCCAGGAGCCAGGCTGTGGGCAGTCAAGCCACATAGTGAGTAGTTAAGATGCAGGCATGGGGTCAGCAGACCTGGGTTTCCATTCATGTTTCCTTCCTACTAGCTGTGTGATCTGGGCAAGTGGTTTAACTTCTTTCAGCCTCCATGTTTGTTTTGTTTTTAATGGTGAAGTGAGGATGATAACACATGCCTAATAGGTTCTTAGGATCATTTCTGGAAAGAGAGAGTGCAGAGTACTTAACAAGACACTCTCACTCTTGGTACACCAGGGGCGCTCAATATTGGGTTGTTCTTCCCTCTTGTGCCCCCACCCCCCTTGCGGAGGCAAACTCTTAGTCACTGAGAATGTTCTGGCCCAGGTTGATGACCTCTGTCAGGGATCCCTGCTGAGGGTAGTTGGCTGGACTGTAGGACCTCGCCCAGCCCTGGGTTCCCATGGGCTCTTGGTCTCTGTTCCCTCAATAGGTCTTTGATGCTTTCACCCCAAGGCTTCAGGATTCCAACAAGAAAGTGAACCAGTGGGCGCTAGAGTCCCTCGCCAAGATGATCCCGCTCCTCAGAGAGAGCCTGCAGCCTATGCTGCTCTCCACCATCATCGCCGTTGCAGACAATCTTAACTCCAAGAACTCCGGGATTTATGCTGCTGCTGGGACTGCCCTGGACGCGATGATTGAGAGCCTGGGTGAGCCTTCTCTTCAGCGCTGTCGCTGCTCGGTGCGCAGTGGCTGCCTCCCTAGTGCCGTCCCGGTGGGGGCGGGGCGGGGCCTGCCCTTCCTGCCTCCTCCCCCGCCCCGTCTGCTCAGGGAAGCCGCAGCGCTGTGAAAGGCTCCGGTTACATGTTTTCCTGGAGGCTGTGTAGGGCAGGGGTGGGCAGCCAAGGGTGGACAGCCGGGGCCTCTGAGGTTCTTGCCTGGCAGCTCTCCCATGTCACAGCCACCTGTGTGCCTCAGTGAGAAGTAGAGGTGATGTGGAGGTGATGTAGTCTCGCCTCCATTAGTACACGTGATGTAAATGACCCACCCAAGGTCCCACAGCACCACAGTGAGTGAGCCAACAGGGTATTGAAGGAAACACAGGTCAGGATTGCCAGGAAGGAGTTGGGAAGATTTGTCAACAATTTCTTAGTTGTAGAGATGACAGCAGGGAACGTGGCGTGTTCGGGGACCTGGTGGGACGCCAGTGAGACCACAGGAAGGCCTGTCGGAGAGGACAGAGCTGATGGGTCAGCAGGCCTGGTTGGCTGGCCACCTCGATTGTCTGGCATGGGAGTCAGGCTGAGGTCCTGCCAGCTCTGTGAGTGTAAAATGGATGACAATTAGCTTTTATTAAAATTGCTTGGGGCCAGAGCTTTGGGTGGGAGGGGTTCGGTGTGAGGGGTGGGGAGTGAAATTGGAGTGGGGTTGGGGAGGAATAAAAAGAAAAAGTAGGGCACTGTGGGAGAGACATCAGGAAAGGAGAGAGCTCCCCAGTTCCCTAGGGCTTTGCCATATCACATCTTGTTTCTTGAACATTAGGTGGAATTTTGGGTGCATATGCTTCTGTTTTCTATTCCTTTATAGATTATTTGAAGGTGATATTTGGTGTATTTAGTACACAGGCTGAAGTGCAAGTTCACCACTTTCAGTATATGTGAGAATGTAGTTCATGCATAGACTGATGTCCCAAAGAGTAGAATCATGAATTTTCACAAACTGGTCTTGCTTTGATGCAAGAAAGCTTATGATCTGAGGACCGCCTTTGTGGGCCTTGTTGCTTGCTGCATGTCCCGATGAGCAGAGAGCATCGTCCTGTCTTTAGCACCCACAGAGCATCCCCTGCCTGGCACACGCACCCCACCTCCAGCCTCATCCTCACACCCTGGCCTGAACCCAGCTCCCTCTGGCTAGAGCCGCACCATGTCCTTGGCTGGAGCCTCCAGAGAAGTTTCAGTTACAAATCAAAGGCTTGGCCAGGCCCTCCTCCACCTCTCGAGTTCATAAATATTGTCAATTTCCTCTCTTCGTCTCAGAGGGAATTTATGATTTGCTGGGTTTGTTGCTGTAGAACAAACAATATAAATCCAGCTCTAAATGACGGCTTGTTCTCAGTGCTGCTGTGGGCGAGGGAGATTGCTGTTGCCGATAACAAAGGCTCTTGGTAAATCACCGCAGGACCTGGATTTATTGGGAAACCTACACCAGGCAAATAGGCTTTAGCTATTTGAGGAGGATAAGCGCCCTGGTCTGGGGAGAGGAGCTCTCAACTCTTCCCTGCTGGCTGTTTTCCTTTCCGTTGGCCGCTGGGCCAGGCTCCTTGAGCACCTGAGAGCTCTGAAGCTTCAGGCTGCAGAATCCGTGTCTCACATTGTCCACCAAGACTCGGCCTGTTCTATTTGGGGCCTTGCTATAGGCACCTGGGCTGGGCGCCCTGAAAAGGGGGCCTGGGATGGCCTGCTTTTGTGATCTGACCACACCTTGAGGCAAGTGCAGTTTCCAGGAAGATGTCTGGAGTTCTTGTTTCTTCCCTGGTCAGGGTGTCCTTGCATGTGTCTGACAGTGCCCCCTCTGGTCCATCAGCCAGAGGCCGTGGTGTAGGGATAATGGAATCGGGCATGAGGGGAACCGTCTTCCTCGCTACTCCCTGGTTCGGCACTGGGCTGAAATGGATGGGGTCGGCCTCCGAGGGATGGCGATGCCCAGTAAATCCCTGGCAGAGGCTCCCGTGGGGCCCAGAGGGTGAAGTTCAGGCTCTTGGCTCCATGTCACTTTGAACAGGTGTGGCACTGCACTCAGGGAGGGCCACGTGCCTTTGCTGCGAGCCACACCCTCTCGGCTCCACCAGCAGCATTGGTTTTGGAAGCATTCTTAACTGTGAAGTGGTGAGCCAATCTCTGTATCCTCCTAGGTCAGAATGGAAGGGGTTTATGTTGCCAACAAGGAGAATTTATCACTGCTAGGCCGTGCCAGTGGTAGACGCAAACTCTTTCCAGGAATAATGGTCATGTCTGGAACGGCCAGAGCCTGGTCTGCAGAGGGTGAGAAGGATGCATGTAACTAAATACCCCACCGTACAGGGGGCTTAGAGGTAGAGGCAGAGGTGGGGCAGGTGGGACAGAAGAGAAGGGGTGTAAATCTTACCTCATGTCACCCAGGCTGAGCCTGGTGGCCCCAGTGGTTCCTGGGGGGACTCAGACACCCTGCAGCCCCTCCTGGAGCCCTCTGAGCAGAGGCTGCTTTCTCCCAAGCCTGCTCCTTCCTGCCCCCTGGGGCTCCTGGGCTCCAAGTTGGAGAGAATCCATGAAATGCTGTGAAATACTGAAATGTGAAACGTCATAAAGCAAGAGCTCAGCGTACTCTACTTGTTTCCTGCTCGACACGGGCCGAGGGCACTGAGAGCACGGCCTGGCTACGCCGTCAGCTGGCACAAAGCCCAGACCGCACGGCCAGATGGGGAGGCTGGCTTCTCAGGCGGCTGCTTGGGCCCCTCTTCATTCTGGGACTCGGGGAGAAAGTCCATCCATCAGCCACCACATCTCTTCTAGTTTTTTTGGGTTTTTTTTTTAAAGACACAGTGGTGTGTTATTTGGCAGAATTGGTGGAATTTCTGCCACGTGCCCTTTTGAGGGGATGGTGAGGAAGGAGACATGTTGGGCACCTTGCTCCCCAACTTCTGCCCTTGTCCTTGCCTGCGTGAGCCCTCTCCGAGGGTGAGGCTGAAGTAGCACCTTCTCTACTCAGTGCTGAGACCTTCTGATTTTAGGGGTATTAGTCCAGGTATCAAGGCAGTTCCTGAGCTGACTGGCGGGTTCTTTGGGCTCTGCTATTGGGTGAGTCACAGAAGAAATGTCGCTATTAAAACATCAGGCTGCTGACAGCTCACCCGCTGCTGTCAGACCTCCACATTTAGGCTTCTAAGTGCCAGAATTCTCTTATCACAGCCCCTAGCCAGTGCTGGACAGAGCAGATGGAAATGGTGACTTCAGATGTACTGTGGCTGTTTTTCTGTCTGACTTTAAAGTTATTATTTTAGTCTGGCTGGGCAGCTCAGTTGGTTAGAGCCTTGTCCTGATATGCCAAGGTTATAGGTTTGGTAACTGGTCAGGGCACCTACAAGAATCAACCAGTGAATGCATAAATAAGTGGAACAGCAAATTGACATTTTTTCTCTCCCTCTTTCTCTTAAAAAAGAATCAATCAAAAAAAGTTATAATCTTACATAGATTTTATGAGTAATATCATATTGTTAATGAAATTTACAAATTATTCATAGTACCCCTCTAATATACCGACTGCTTAAAAACATCCCTCTTTATCTCCTGTTTCTTGTCTACATGCATAGGTTTCCCTGGTTAAAATTGTAACAATACAATTTTAACTTTGTATCTTTCATTTAACCCTATCAGTTTCCCATGCTATTATGTAGTCTTTATAGTTAATTTAAAAACATAAAGTTTACTTTCCACCACTGTAAAAGTATATTTATTAATTATTGAGAAAAAAATGAAAAGCATCAGAAGGGGGAAAAAAACCTCACTTTGAGTCCCAACTCCTAAAATAAACCCTTATTAACATTTGGCATTTTTCATTATAGATATTTTTCTGTTCCTGTTTATATGCATGGTTGTGATTGTATCACACATGTGAGTTTGCATCCTGAGCTTTTTAAAACTGCAAAGCATGAGCATATAACTGCACACTTGTGTCACTGTTCTCAGCTCGGTCACATGCTACCCCATGGCTTGCATTTTCTGTTCAGGTGCATCATTCCCAGGTTTTACCTGTGATGAACAGGCCTAGTTTTGGTGGCCACAGAGAATTCGGCTGTGTGATATCATAACTTACTGAGCTTATTGAATTATGATGTCATAACCCTGAAGCTTATTGTAAGGAGTCCAGTTTGATTCCAATTTCTTTGCTGCTGGTGGCCATCTGCTACCATGTTTATTACACATTCTTCAAAGTCCTCCTCTGGCCTTCCAGTGGCTGGAGGACAGTGTGGCCCAGTGGCTTCAGAGTTTGGCTGGGTGGGGCAGGTGCGAGACCCCCGGGCTCCACCCCACTGAAGAGAGGGACTTTGGGGTGAGTGCCGACAATTGACAATCAGAAGGAGATCTGTGAGAGGAAATGAGGCCTGTTTGGAGCCCCTTTAACTCCATCAGGCCCCTCACTTCCCCAGACAACCTGTGTACATTCACTTTCTAAAGTGGCCCCGTTGTGGCCTGGAAACACTCCGTCAGCCCCCCAAGGGCCTCGCCCCCCGGTAGGCGTTGCGGATGCCTGGCTCTGCACTGGCGCCGCTGCTCCGGCCACAGTGTGGCGGCCACGGGCACGCTCTGTCTCTTTCAGACAACCTTTGCCTCCTACAAGCGTTTGCCGGGCAGGTGCGTTTCCTGAGTGGCCGCGCAGTGCTTGATGTCACGGACCGCCTGTCGGGTGAGCACCCCCAGACATGCCCCCACCGCCTTCCAGTCGACCTCCATTCTTCTCTCCAGGCGTGTGCTTGACCCCACTTATCTCAGACCAAAAATAGTGACAGGCCATTTAAAATTTTTGATAATCTGTGTTTTAAAGATACTCCTCACATTGCCAGAAGATGACCTTTGTTTTGGCACAATGAAGAGGGTTTGTACTTAACCAAAATAGTTCCTAAGAAACCATGAAGCCTTTCTTCCTCTCTGTCACTAGCCCATAGGGCACCTGACCCTCTGGGCAGACACCGCCTTGTGGGTCCATGGCTTGGCCAACAGCAGCCTTGTCCTGACGATTAGATAAAGTGCCTCTTCTTGGGCATGTGCAGCCTGGCCGGTGGAGCACGGGCTGGATTTCACCCCAGTGGCCCCTCTGCCAGCTGCCCAGGACTGTATGATGTGGGGAGGGGGCCTCAGCCTGAACCTGCTCTGCCTTGTTCAAGCTTCAGCCCAGGAAAGCTTGCCCCAAGCTTATGTCCGCTTTGAGTTTGCAGCATTGGCCTCAAGGGATTTCAGTCCAGTGCTGAAACCTTCTCCTGGGACTCTTGGATCCGGGCATGGATTTGGACACAGGCTTGGGGGTGGACGGACCCATCTGCCACCTGCTTGACTCTGACCTTGGGCAGGTTACTTAAATTGGTTTTATCATCTTTCTTGCTTGCTGAAAGCCTCTTTCATATCTGACTAAGGTCCCATCTAGAAAGGAGGCAGCACTCAGTCTGTTCTCTGGACTCCTGAGGGCCCCCTAAAATGTGATGGATTATTTATTCTCCACCCCCACCCTCAGCCCCGCTGCTTAAACCCATACATGGCCTCCCAGCAGACTCAGGAGAGTGACCAGGCTCTCTGGAGTGGCTCACAAGGCCTGTCCCTGCCCGACCCTCTTCTAGACTCGGCCTCCTTCCACCACCCCCAATTACATGTCCTGGATCATTAATCCTCATAAGAACCCCATAAGGAGGGTTCCATCATTATCCCTTTAGTAGAAATAAGGAAAACAGAGCTCAGGAAGATTAAGTGCCCAAGGTCCCTGGGCAAGTAATCCAGGATTTGTCCCCAGGAGCGTTGCTGCAGAGCCAAGCCCTCAGCCCCTGAGCCGGGCTGCCTCTCCCCAGGTGACCCTGGCCTTTGCCTCCTAGGGGCCAGCGTGCCACCCTCCATGCAGAGGCTGGTCTCCCGTGCTCTCACCTTGGCCTGCTCACCTGTGGCTCCCGGCCTGCAAAGCCCTTCTCTATCCTTCTTCCTCTGCCTGGGCGATGCCCCCTTGGTTCTGGCCCCCATCACTTCCTCTGCCCCCCTTCTCCCCTGCCCTCCTGCCTGGTTCCAGAAGCCTCTAAAGTGCACACCGCACACTGGGCCCAACCCCACCTGCCAACCCAGCCAGGGCCTCACAGCATCGGGCCTTCAGGGTGCTTGGCTGCGGCCATCACTCCAGCTCCTCCGCCACCCCAACTCTTGCTCCTGGCCTTGCTGCTTGACCTGGTTCTATTCTCCCAGTGACCTTGGAGTGTCCCCTTACTTCCATCCAGGTACCAGGCCTTCCCCAAGCAGGTGAGGCGAATGAGGCAGGGCTGGTGCCCATGATGCAGTCACAGTGCCGTGCTGTGGGTGCCCTGGGGTGAGAATGAGGCCACATAACTGAGAACACCCTGGGTACCAGACAAGGAACCCTATCTGTTGCTCAAAATTTGTGTTTTCTAGGCAAAAGCCTACCTCTCCTTGTATGGGTCATTTATGGGGCCCAGAGGTGGACGCTTTTTCACTTTAGGTGATCTAGTTTCTGTATACATTTCCCATCTATTTCCAAGAGACCCCAAAAGCAAGAATTTCTGTGTAGCTCTTTTGTTAACTAGGTGTCAGCCAAGAACACAGAAGAAAATTTCAATTGACGTGAGGTGCAAACTAATAATAGCCCAGCTTAACAGGAGCAAATCTTTTGCTAATTCAGTTGCCTTTTATACTTAAGTTTAATGGGGTTTTCTTCCTCATGAAGACTCCCAGAAGGGCCACTGCCAGTCTCTGCCAGCTTGAGAGACCCACCCATCCGCCAGGTGACCCCCTCCCTATGCCCTGGGAATGTGGAACTCAGGTGGGCAGGATTAGTGCCTCACTGTTGGGAGGGAGAAGACTCAGTGTGGCGGCCAGACAGGGAAGGGAGCTCTGTTGGGGCAGGTCCTGCCTGGGCCTGGTTCTTGGGGAGGTTTTCACCTTTGTTTGTAGATAGAGAGTTAAACCTTTGAGATATAGGTATTCAGAGTAGGTAGCCAACCAGGATCATTTTCTTTGGTTCCTTTGTGCTGCCTGTTCTGACTTCCCTGCTTGTTGCTCGGCTCTTGCGCTGACTGGGGGGTGGGGTGGGGTTCTCCCGCCGACCACGCCCTCCCTTCTCAGCCTGTTCCCAGCACTCACCCCGCTTTATGAAGCTGCTTGAGGCTCCCCTCCCCTGGGAGACCTTCCCACTGAACACCTGACATGGCTGGGCTGACTCACTGGCTGCAGGCCTGCCTTCCCCAGGAAGGAGGACCACCTTTACTCCTGAGGGCTGTGTAACATTGGGGAGCCCCCGAGGAACCCCCACAGTACATGCCTGAGAGTTAGTGTACACAGTCCTGTGGAAAGGGCCCTGTGAGAGTGGTGGGCTGAGCTGTAGGGGGTGGCCCATTTTCTCTGGTTCCCCACTCTCTCAGGCCGGCTCTACAATCAGCAAGGCCCCATGCCCCCCCCAAGATACCCCGGGGGATAAGGTGACGTTAAGCTGATAAAGGAAGGACAAATTGGGGGGGGGTTTCACTAAAAATAAAACTCTGGGGAGCCTCTGAAATGCAGATCCTGTAGAGGCTTGGGGGCACCACGGTGGAGGGAGTGTGGACTTCGGAGCAGCGCTGGCCTCTGTTCCCTGCTCTGCCCCTGTGGGCTGTGTGGCCTTGGGCCAGCACTGACCCCCAAGCCCAGTTCCTTCCTCTTCCTCTGAGAAGCGGGCCAGCATCCAGCGTCTCGGGATGCTTGAGAATGAATGGAGTCACGCTGCGCGCACTGAGCCCTGACTGAGGCCTTGTTAGTTTCTCAGGCGCTTCTCTGCCCAGGAACCTTCCAGTTTCTTTGCCCTGTAACTAAACAAAGCAGTGCTCTCAGTGTCATCTGCCTTCCGGGGCGCCTCTCCGCGGCAGGTCGACAGGCAGGGCACACTGCCTGTAACACCAGCACAGAGGCCGCAGAGTAACGGGGGTGGGGTGGGGGGGTGGGGGGGGCTGACGCTGACGGCAGAAGCGGACCACGCCCCCCCCCTCAGGGTGACTTCGGGCAGCCCTTGATGTGGCTTTGACATCTGGGGTAGCCCCAGCATTACTCTGTGATGGAGGGGTTACCCACAGGTTTAGCCTGCTTCTGGGTTTTCTGGGGTTTAAAGAAAGTGGGCGGCCATGGGTAACCAGATCTGGGGGGTGTTCCTCATGGAATGATGGTTTATAGAGCGCGTTCACACCTCCTGAATTGTTGGTGGTCTCACAGTGAGGGGTGGCATCCAGACACTGGGTGGTTATGTGGATTTAAGCAATACCAGTACTAGCTACTATTTGTCACCTGCCCACTTGCTTAGGTCTTTCACGCACATTTATTATCTAAGCTGTAACAATCGCGACAGTTTGGTGCAGGATTATGATCTTTACAGATTAGGGAACAGGCTCAGAAAGGTTGGATGGCTTTCTCACGCCCCCACAGCTAGGGTATAGCGGAGACAGGACAGCATCCGGGGGTGTCTGCCTCTTCCTCTCCCCTGGACTGCAGGGGCCCACTATGTCTGTTATGGGCCCCAAGAACTTTGCTTTTGCATACTCCTTCCTCCATTAAACAGACATTAAAAATTGTATATTATGTCTGCTTGGTATAAACACAAAAATAAACCAAGCGATACCTTTCATATTTCCTTTGATTTTCAAAGAAGTTAAAACATGTTCATGGACCCCCAACAGGTTAAGAGGCCCACCCAGGTGCTGTATCTAATGGATCACCTGCTGGGCTGCCTGGCCTTTGAGGACAGAGTGGGTGTCCCAACAGAGGGCAGTGAGAGAGGAAGAGAGCACCAGACTCAAGTAACTCTCCCTCTTTCTTTCTGCGTGACAGTGCTGGTGGCCTCAGTGTACCCCCGAAAGCCCCAGGCCGTGGAGCGCCATGTCCTTCCGGTCCTCTGGTACTTCCTGAACAACATGACGGGGAACGGCGTCCTGCCTGGGCACGGCGGGAACGTCCGCGCAGCGGTGTGCCGGCTGTCCCGCTGCCTCCAGGAGCAGCTGGGCCCCCGGCTGCAGGGCTTGGCCGCTGGACAGCCGAAGCAAGTCCTCAGAACGCTCCAGGAGCTCTTAGACACAGGATCCCGGTGAGGCAGCCGCAGGATCGCCCACAGCGGGGTGGCACCCCACAACAGGACCCGGGCAGCTCACGCCCCTCTCATGGCTGAGAGACAGATGTGAAACGGGCGGTCATTACTTTTTTAACTCATTTTATGTTTATGATGGCATAATCTCCCCGTCTACTTTCCCTTTGCATTCCAGATGTACATAGTATATTTTGAAGTAGAAATAAAAGGATGATTTATTTTTCTAAGGTTTTCCTTATCTTTCACTTTTTTAACCTCAGAGAATTTTCTGATAACTCGGTTTATGACAAACACATGACAACACATGACGATGGCAAAACCAGCTGTAGGCAATACTGAGACAAAGACTTAGGGACAAAGGGTAGCACAAACCTACAGGACTCCTTCAGGTAGAGCCTCCCATCTTGGAGCAGCCGGACCCCCCACCCAGCCTCAGGACCCCGAGTCAGTCATTCTATTCCAGCCCATTTGTCAGTGGCCTGATTTGAGGTGAGTGTGACAAACAGCTTTGAGGGGCATTGTGCTTCTGCCTAACAAACTTTTCAGTGCCATGTTGGTTGGTCCTATGCAAACCTCCTAATGAAAGCTAACCAGCTTATCAAAAGGCAAGGAGAATTTGACATCTGCATTACTAAAAGCTTCCTCTGGGAGCTGACCTCCGGGCTGGTTCTGCAGAGGACAAGATGGTGCTTGGCACTTGAAACACCATAGTTGAAGCCCACAGTTCTCCACGGTCCGCAGATGCCATGTGAGGTCGGAGGCTGCGCGGCTCCTCCAGCTGGGCTGGATCACGAAGCCAGAGAAGGGTGTCAGGTCAGGCCGGGCCAGGACAGGAGGAGGCCGAGAGGAGGTGCTGCCTGCTGGTGGAGCAGCCAGGGAAGTGGTGCCCCGGCTGTGAGAGGCAACGTCCGGGGCTTGGACTTTGCACACAGGAAGAGTGGCCCTGCCTTGACTAGGACCAGTGGCAGGTTGACAGTGGTGTGACCAGGAAGAATCAGAGCTCAGGTCATTATCTCAAATACGTGAGTAAGTGCAAGGCTGGTGGATAGAGTCCCAGTCCCAGCCAGGGAGCCCAGATCCCCAGCAACACACAGGGGCAGCTCCATAAGGGAAGCGCTGAGGCCCCAACCTGACACTAGCAAGTTTTCTGTCTGCTGTCACCATTGCAGAGCAGGGCATCGCTGTTGTGAGCCCGTTCTGGGGAGCTAGGCTAGAGCAGGTGGGAAGCCCCATACTGACACACCTCTGTATCTCCACACATGGCCGAGGAGGAGATAATTGAGAACATCTTCCCATGTTGCCCATGCTGCCAGGTGTAACTGGGCTGCTCCAGCCCCACCCCACCAATGCCCTGGGTGACCCTGGGCAGCACATAGCCATCTGGGGTTTGGGTTTTAACAGGCAGCTTATGTGTGACTTTGGGTAACTCTAGCCTTCGTGTGAGCACTTCTTATCTAAGTGTGACCCCAGCGGGGGCTTCCTGGCTACCACCTTGCTCTTTTTTTGAGTCTGTCTGAACCAGGTTAAAGGCCTCTGGACAGGGAGCCATCAAAGATGCTCAAGAGTATGATTTTAAACGTTTGTTAAGTTTTACACTATTTAATTGGTTCTGTTTGCTGGGAGTCTGAGCAAACATTTGGGATTTGGTTAGGAGATTAAATTTTCTACTTATCAAGAGCATAGAACCTCTCAGGAAATTTCAGGGCTTTTTTTTTAAGAGTTGTAGGAACCCAGGGACGCAGAATCTGGCAGGGATCTGAGGACAGAAATTAAGCCCAACATCATTGTCCTGTCCTCCTGCTTTCCTGTCGATCTTCCATGTACATTTTCAATCCCAAAGTTTCCCATTCCCTGGGCTAAACAACTGCAAATAGCTGAAAAGCAAAGAATAAATCTTTGTGTGGTTCTGTTTTCCTTCACGATTTCAGGTTGTAATCTAGGTAGGGGTGCTGGTGAAGTCAGTGCACTAGTGACCTGGGCGTGCCTGCAGGAATGGGGCCCATGGAAGGCCAGTCACGGGGAAGAGAGATCGGCCTGGGAGCTGGGGGGGGGGGCAGAGCACCATTCTTTGCTTGGTTGTGTGTGTGACCAGAAACTCTACCTAGATGCTTTGTGGGGTGGGAATATAGCCTCCGGCTATGGGATCTCTCTCTCTCTCAGGGGTCAAAGTCTTGTTTGAGAACAGGTAACTGCTTAGGACTTCCTTTCTCATCAATTGCAACTTTTGAGATTTTTAGGAAAACTTTCCTACAGGCTCACCTCTTGTCTTGTTTTCTCGGCTTCCTCTCCTACCTTCTGTGCTTCAGAATCACCTGGTGAGATTTAAAAAAATTCTGCTGTCTGGGCCCCATACCTGGGGATTTTGATTCAGTTGGTTTGGGGTGGGGCCCAGACAGCTTTGTCTTGTCTTGTCTTCTCTTCTCCCCTCTCTTATTATTATTATTATTATTATTCTCTTCCAGTAATCCCAATGGGTGGCCAAATTCTGAAAGCACAGCAAAATAGAAGGTATAGAAAGATAGCACTGGCTTTGGCCCTCTCCGCTTCTGTCCGGGAAGGTGCAGGGTGTCCTGGGGTTGGCGGGAGTGGCTAAGGTCAGGTACTGGTGTCAGAGATGCTGAATTCCAGGCCCTGTTGCTTACTGGGATATGTAGCCTTGGACACACTTATCAACCTCTCTGATCTTTTCTTATCAATCCTGTGTGTGTGTGTGTGTGTGTGTGTGTGTGTGATAGGTGGGTGGGGGAGAAGATGACAACAATGCCCATCTTCACTGGGCTATCATCATGATTAATGAGATAACCTTGTAAAGCACTTAGCATACGGCCAAGAGACCAGGAAGCCCTGGAACACTGGCCATTATATTTTTGGGGTCACAGCTTTAGGAGCAGCTAGGATCAGGGTCTTGTGACTTGTGCTGCTTGTGGGGTTGGAAGAATAACGTGCCTGGGGCTTCGTGGAGCCTGAGACCCACTCTGCTGGGCTTGTTTCAGAGGACAGAGCCTGTTCACCTCTTTGCTGGGATTTAGGGCTGTTTGCACCCTTTGGGCGACTGTCAGCTCTCAATAGCCATGGTCTCCTTACCTGACATGGCCCTCACAGCCACCTCTGCTGGGAAGCTGGGAAGCTCTTCTCCAGGCTGGTGTGCCCTCCCCCCTCCCTGCTTCGTCTGACCAGCTGGAGGCAGAATGGTGGGAAGGCTCGCAGGGCACGTTCTTGCTGAGAGCATTTCCTTTATTATAACCCAGTTCTGCTCTTAGGGAAAGAAAGGGAGACATGACGAGGGTAAAGAAGATGATCTGTTCTCCTGGCAACAGATGGAAGAAAACAGGGCTCCAAGAAGGAGAGACGAGAGGAGGAGCCAGCCTCTCCCCGAGTGTCTGCAATCTTCCCAGGCTGTCACCCTTCTGGATGTCTCTTAAGGAAGATACGATTTTCCCCATTTCCCGGGGAGGAAACGGGACCTCAGAGGTACTTGGTCAGCGACCTCCACCAGTGCATAGGAGCCTCTGGGAATCTTGTTCAAGTGTGCATTCTCATTCAGCAGGTCTGGGGTGGGGCCTGAGTTTCTGCTTTTTCAAGAAGCCGCCAGGTGACACTGATCCTGCTGGTCTGGTGGAGACCACATTGTGGAGGCCAGGCCCTAAGACACAGCTGGGAAGTGGCTGTACCTTGGATTTGTGCTCAGGTCTGTTTGATTTCAAAGTGGCTTTAGGATATATTTACCTCCTTAAATGGTGTCAGTCTGAGCCCTTTGATTGGACCAATTGAAATCCCATGGTCTTCTGAAGTTAGTCTGGCCCTAAACACTTGAAGGCAGAGCGTGTCTGTTTGGTCTGCTCTGGGCATGCTGGGGACACTTGGACAAGATAGGATTTGTGGAAATAGACGAAGACCAGCCAAATGAGAGAAGTCACGACTTCATTCAGAGCTTGCTCTACTAGTAAAGGAGTCAGTCAGGATCGCTTGTGTATTGGCAGAGATTCAAGGTCCGGCTGGCCGAGTAGAAAAGCTTTATACTGGGAGAAAGGGGAGGTCACAGGTAAGCTGTGAGTGGAGGCTGCAGGATGGGGAAGGTGTACAGGCCATGGCCCAGTGACAACAGCAGCACCTGCGGCGTTTGTTAAAGTACAGAGCCCTGGGTCACACCCCAGACCTAATGAACCAGAACCCGCGGTCACTCCTACACACCTTCAGGGTCAAGAACCTCTGCCTCAGCCTGAACGCTCTCAGCATTGTTAGGTTTTTGGGCTAGCCCACACCTGGGAGTCAGTATCCGTAAACCAGTATTTCCCAAATGTGGTTGATGAAAATAATTGCTTGGAGAGGAGGGATGGAGGGAGGGAGATGGGCATAGGGGTGCTGGTTAAAAATTCAGATTCTTAGTCTTAGCTGCAGATCTGCCTCTGGAGCAAGGAGCAAGGGAGTCTGCAAATTATCAAGCAGCCCGGCGATTCCTGAGACCGATTCCTGAAACCGAGCAGGTTGGAGAAGTGGTGCCCTAACCACCTACTCCTGGCTGGGCACACAGGCCGCTCGCCGGCGGGGGTTTCTGAGTCAGGGACACTCAGGGGTTTCAGTTTGGTCCTTGTCATCACTGGAGCTTATTCTGGGCTTCTCCGAATCCTGTCACCTGGTGTTTCAGTGGAGAAGGTTTTGTTTTGTTTTCATGATGGCTTTATAATTACCTCTGTGTGGGTTGACAGCTGTTATTAGCATCACCTTGGGTTCTCCTTGAGAATTTTTATATCCAGAAAGTGATCCAGTACCTCCTGGGCTGGTGTCAGAAGCTGTTAACCAAACAGTAGCTTTAAAGTCACCAGGTTTTGTAAACACAGCCATTCCTGTCTTCTTCCAAAGGAGGAAAAATAACTAGATAAATAATTTTCATGAAGACAATCTGTTTCCTGGGGTCTTCTTTTCCTTTCCGTCTCATCCATTGGTTTTCCCACTTTGGGGTACGGGCAATAAAATGTAGGCTCTGTCTCCTGTGTCACCTGCTCTTTCAGGGGCAGATGTCACCAGGAAGCCCGTTTGGGGGTTCATGGTAATGCAAAACAAAGATTTTTTTGGGGAAAAAGACTTCACTATTTTTCTTAAAAAGTATGTTTTATATATGCATATGTGGGAGGGATGAGGAGAGGTTAAGAAAATTATTATTTTTTAAATTTTCTTTAATATTATGTTTTATGTTTTCATGCAAGTTAGTTCAATAGGAATGGCTAAAAATATAGCTGGATATAAAAAATAATATTCTATTTGAAATTGTTGGAGAAAACTGAGAATTTCGCCCCTCCAGGCGGTGGCGCAATGGATAGAGCATCGATCTGGGATGCAGAGGACTCAGGTTCGAGACCCCAAGGTCGCCAGCTTGAGCGCGGGCTCATCTGGCTTAAGCAAAAAGCTCACCAGCTTAGACCCAAGGTTGCTGGCTTGAGCAAGGGGTTACTTGGTCTGCTGAAGGCCCACGGTCAAGGCACATATGAGAAAGCAATCAATGAACAACTAAGGTGTTGCAACAAAAAACTGATGATTGGTGCTTCTCATCTCTCTCCATTCCTGTCTGTCCCTATCTATCCCTCTCTCTGTCCCTGAAAGAAAACAAACAAACAAACAAACAAAAAACAACTGAGAATTTCTTTCAAAGAAGGCTGTGTTACTTTTTCTAGGGCTGACCCCCCAGAGTAATCTAACTACTGCTCTCAGTAGGTGTTAGGTCCCAGATGGGCAAGGGCTGGGGGACCTGCCCTGCCAGTAGCTGGCAATGCATCTTTGGAGCAAGACATTTGACATTTCTTAGCTTACTTTTTTTTTTTTTGTAAAAGGTATTGAAAAAATACTTGTTTATTTCATATCATAGGATTTTTAAATGATCTAATGAAACAATACAGATGATTGTGTTTTGAAAAAGCAGCATTGCCAACAAAGTGAAGGTGTAGTGATGAATTTGAGCCTGGTCCCAGTAAACCTGCTGTTCAGAAGGCACTCAAGTCGCTTCCGCCATCATGGACAGATCACACATGACCCAACAGGGGAATAAATGGGAGAGTCGTGAGCTTAATTTGCTTTTCCCTGCTTGGTATACTTGACATAATGTAGTTGTGATTGGAAGCAAAATGTTTTAAAGTCTTTCCACTTAGAGACACAGAATCAGTCCTTCAGAGATGGAAGTCAATGCTAGCTGAGTGTCACAGCCGTTTCTAACTTCCCGCAAGGATCAAAGCGCAGACATAGAAGGAGGGGGAAATGGTCCTGAGTTCCTCTCTTAGTCACAACCTTGAAGTGCAGAGATGGCAGAGAGATTATGATGAGTCCTGTTCTTCAAGGTGGCTCAAAAGATGGTTGGGGAAAGAAGCCAGGTCACAGAGTAGGGCAGTGAAGGTGCCAGGCCTCAGCTCCTGTGTCTTAATTCCAACCAAGAGGAGTGTGATCAACTCTGGCTCCCAACGGTGACTGTGACTGTCACACTCACCACATCCCCTCTTCCTCCTCCCGGTTTCTTCCTTCTTCCTCCAGTGTAGGCCTGTCAGGTTTGTCTGTGGGCATTACCTGAGTCCTGCTCGTGCCACAACTCCAGCCAATACTGATTGTTGATGTGTGTGCTAGACTGCAGGGTGTCTGGAGTTACAGCACTCAGAACCTGGGTTCCTACATCAGTCAAATTCTACAGTCACCTGATGCAGGGCCCACAGACCACCAGCGGTTACTTTCTGGTATCCATGAGCGCCATCACGCCAGCAGTGTCCGCGGTCCTTCATTGAGTGCCGGGAGAATGAACTGTTTGCCCCTCTGCGTGTGGAACACATCTTTAATTATATTTCATAAACACAGGATGGATTGACGGAGCTTTGTGTAAACTTCAGGTAGGCACAGGGAGTGAAGCACGCACAGTACAGCATGTTCGGTGAATACAGGCTCAGAACACATTGACCTTGTGGCAGTTCAACCAAGTCTTTGATGGGGGGCTACTTACTAATCTAGTCTCTTTGGAAAGCTGGCCTGTGGAAGATGGGGTGGGTGTTGGCAGCCTGGAAGCCATCAACCGGATGATCAATTGATGAACATGTTAACACTTATAATTCACTGCACCGGCTCCCCCGAGATAAGCAAAAAACACTGGTTTATTTTAGAAAAACAAAAGGACATATTTCTTAAAATCCCTTTCATTCGTGTTGTGGGGTTTATGAGGCGAGTCTTGTCAGACATAAGCTCTTCATAATGAAAGAAAAGTCTCTGATCTGTCTGCCCTGCATTTTCTATTCACGAGGATTACTTGAGGTTCTGAGCGGGGTCTATGATGTGAGGAAGGGAAATAGATGGTGTGTGCAGTAAACAACCACTCAGCCCTGCGCTGTGGTGGGAAGTCACAGTTCATCTTCAATACTGTATTTATACTTGCAAAAAGCTAACACTGTTCTGCCAGAATATTATATTTGCTTCTTTTCTTCATGAATCCTTTTTCTTTTTTTTTTTTCTTTTTTAGAGAGAGAGAGAGATAAAAAGGGAGAGAGATGAGAAGCATCAGCTCATAGTTGAGGCACCTTAGCTGTTCATTGATTGCTTTCTCACACGTGCTGTGACTGGGGGGGGGGGGGGAGCTACAGCAGAGCCAGTGACCCCTTGCTCAAATCAGCGACCTTGGGCTCAAGTCAGCAACCTTGAGCTTCAAGCCCGTGACCGTGGGATCATGTCTATGATCTCATGCTCAAGCCAGTGACCCTGAGCTCAAGCTGGTGAGCCTTTGCTCAAGCTGGATGAACCCATGCTCAAGCTAGTGACCTGGTGGTTTTGAACGTGGGATCTCAGCATTTCAGCTTGACGCTTTATCCACTGTGCCACCACTGACTGGTCGGACACTTCATGAATCCTTTTTTTTTTATACAGGGACAGGGATAGATAGGGACAGACAGACAGGAACGGAGAGAGATGAGAAGCATCAATCTTCAGTTTTTCGTTGTGACACCTTAGTTGTTCATTGATTGCTTTCTCATATGTGCCTTGACTGTGGGCCTTCAGCAGATCAAGTAACCCCTTGCTCGAGCCAGCAACCTTGGGTCCAAGCTGGTGAGCTTTTGCTCAAGCCAGATCAGCCCGCGCTCAAGCTGGCGACCTTGGGGTCTCGAACCTGGGTCCTTCCGCATCCCAGTCCAATGCTCTATCCACTGCGCCACTGCCTGGTCAGGCTCATGAATCCTTTTGATGAAAGTGGAAAATGTGTTTCCCCCCCTGGAGCTAAGCTATTAGCTGTGTGACTGATGTGTTGGGTGAAGAGCTGGCTGAGTACCACCCTCTCAGCAGCTCGGGGTCCGTGGGTCTGGGGGAAGAAGGCCGTATAACCCGAAAAAGTTGGCCCAAATAAGAATAAGGAGGTAGTATGTACTCCTTAGATGGATCTCTTGTTGGGGGCTCCCTTTTGTCCTTATACCCAGCATTTCTTGGTTTCTAACCCTGTGAAGGAAAAGTGCAGACTCTCGAGTCCTCAGTGGTTGGGTTGATGGCTTAATTAACTTAAAAAGACAAAACAAAAACCCTGCCCCCCCTTCTCCCTTGAGCACGGGAAGTAGATTGGGCCCAGCAAGGATGAGGTTCTTGGGAGGGGAAGAGTGACCCATCTGAGAAGCTGTGGAAGTGGGCTTGTCCTCATGGCCACCAGTGTTGTGCTCTCCAAGGCAGAACCCAGGACATAGGCAGACAAAAGAAAGGCCTGGTCTCCAGGAGCCCGCAACTGAGCTGATGGCACACAAGCTGTCCATTGTGGTGGATTTAATTTCTTTTGCAAATAATTTGGGTTAAATCTGGTAGTTTGGGTGGTAGCCAAAAAAGTATATCTTTGGCCTATCTGTTCCTGTGCTGGCTTGGCCCTGCTTCACCTTTGACCCCTCTGCATGTGCCCCAGGGAAGCAGATTTGGGATTCTTGAAGCCTCTGTGTCTTTGGGCAACACTACATCTACATGAGCTCGCTGTCCCTGCTGCCTGAGCCTGGAGGCTCCTGGGACCTCTCATTGTATCACACATGGGGTTACCCAGCAGAGCCTCTCTCTGTCCTGGCACACGTCGGGGCTGAGGGATGAGGAGGCATGAACTGCTCCACGGCTGACGGCAGGAATCCTGCCTGCAGCTCGGGAGAGGGTGCTGGCTGCCGCTTACTAGCCTTGCTTGGGGAAGGGGACAGCCCTTCATCAGAGAGCCTCCTACCAGGCACACTCATGGAGGGCAGCAATGGCTCATTCCAGACTCTCCCAGAGTCTCTCTGATGCTGACCTCCTCCTCGATCTAATACGCTGCCTGGCTCCCATTTGTCCACGTGCCGCTCCCATTGACACAGCCAAGTGCATTCAGCCCCCACGAACATACTCAGCCAGCCCCGAGCCTCTAAGATGAGGCCTTTCAGGGGCCTGGGCTTGACACTCAGACTCACTTCTCCTTTCTGTGGGTCTGGCTCCTGCTTCTATCCTGGTTCTAGTCACTAGACTTTTTATTGTCCCCATGGTTCTGCCCCCCACATTTTATCCTGGTCTCATCAACCATGTGCCTGCGCAGTCTCCCTGCAGCTGGGCTTCTGCTTTGTCTCTTCAGACCTCCAGGATTCCTGCCCCTAAACCCGAGCGCAAGGCGGGCTCCACTTTCTGACCAGTCCCCTGGCCTAGGAGCTGGGTCTCTCCACACTGCTTGCTTCCTGCGTGCCCAGCCTAGCCAGCCCTCCACCCCGCCTGTTACTCATGCTGCAGGCCTAACCGTGTAGACAGACTGCACAGTTCTATGTCAAGCAGGTTTTCCTAAGCCTGGTGTTCTCACACCCTTACCTCAGCCCTGCCCTGCCGGGCCGCTGAACTTCCTCCCATTTCCTGCAGCTCAGGCGGTTCCCAGGGTCCACCCACACGCACAAGGGCGTGGCTGGGTCTTGGAACCCGCCCTGCTGCCGCCTGAGCGCTGCTCTGACCATACCGCGATGCAAGGCAAACGTGAGCACACAGCCGGGTGGGCACAGAGGCGACCATTGCGGGCGGTGGTGGCCCCTCTTGGTAGTTTAGTCACTGTTCCTTGGGTGCTTCTGTCACCCCTATTTTAATAGTAACTGGACAAGTTGAAGTGGTATTCATTTACTTGGACTCATGGCATACCCCGGGGAGTGGGGAGCTGAGTCCCCAAGGACCCAGTTTAACATGTTCTTGAGTCATGACCTATTTCAACAAGAAAGAACTTGAAGTCTATAATTTTCCCAAACTTAAAAACTCAGGACTGCAGCAGATCTGGAGGGCTGCCTCCTTGCTGCACCCCGTGGGTGAGAATTCTTGTCTCGTGACAGCCCACTGAGCCGGCATCAAATCGCCCAATCACTGTGAATTCTTTTCTAAATAGAAAGCACTCCACAGCCTCCAATGGAAAAATTCCAAGATCTGCTTCTGCTCATTCTAGCAGAAGTGAGTGTTTTTGGCACAAACGACCATTTATTTCTCCACTTCAATTTCAACTCCAGAGGAAGTTCTGCAAGTGACTCGGATAAAGGTGGCCAAGAAGCCCTTGGGGGAGATGGCACAGGTGTGTGAGACCTTAGCCGCACATCCTGCTGAGCTCCAGCCCCCACGGGGCTTGGAG
This sequence comes from Saccopteryx bilineata, assembly GCF_036850765.1. Lineage (NCBI taxonomy): Eukaryota > Metazoa > Chordata > Mammalia > Chiroptera > Emballonuridae > Saccopteryx > Saccopteryx bilineata. Next base: position 87,344,995 of record NC_089492.1, read on the forward strand.
AATAAGCCTATTCCCTTGTTTGGGAAGCTTGGGAGTGCCCACTGGGTCTGAGAGGCTCGTGGATGGTGGGGTGGATCATTTGACCATACACCTAGCCTCAGAGGCGACAGGGCTGCGTGAGCAGGCAGGCAGCAGCTTTGTGTTTAGGGCTCTGGAACTGAACTGTGGAAGGAGGAGGGGAAGGAGGGCGGGTGGGACCATGGTCTTAGTCCCACCTCGGTCTTTTCACCTCTGGAGCAACCTGCTTCTAACCAACGCTCAGACTGGGGACCTGGATACTATGCCAGTATTCCACCTTAAAAACCAAAGCTTTCCCACCATTTGCACAACCATTCCTGCTTTAGGTAGATGGAGTGATGGAATGCTCTTGAGCAATGAAATGTAACAGGAGACAAAAGATTCTAGTGCCCTCACACCTGCTCAGAGATTTGCTGTGTGACCTCAGGCAAGTCATTGGGTGGGGGTGCTTTGGTTTCCTCACCGGCAAACTGGGAGGATGCTTTCTGTTGTGAGGATAGAATGATTTCAGAGTCCGACTCAGGTGTAACACCTGGCCCGTCAAGCATGTGAGAAACACACTTCCCCCCTAAACTAAGGCCATACTTGAAGGATTAAGAGCATCATTGTGGGATCCAGAGTTATAGTTAACTTCTGGACCCCAAGGCAAACCAGGAGCTGGGACTGAAGACAGTGCTTGTTCATAATTTTGCAGACCTGCTGGGCAGCGCACCTTCCAGGCCTTTCCAGGACACCTCGGAGTGTGGTAGGCCCGCCATCCATGGAGCAGCCTGACGCTTGGCTGCCACCCTTTGCCTGTCAGGCCGCTTCCTTCTGCGGGGCGCGGCCGGCGCGGGCCTCCCGTTGCAGCCCGTGGCCCAGCACGCAGAGCTCTGGGGGAGAGGCCGCCCCGCTGACCCTCGGCTCCGGGGCACAGGTGCTGCTGCTCCACCGCTCCGTGTCCTTCCTGGGGCTCTCCTCACTGCTGCTGCCAAGAGAAAGGACAAGCGGAGATCAAACAATTTACTGTTCCTGTGGCCCCACCCCTGTCTCCATTCTGCTTCTCTGTCCCTCCCAGTCTGTCCCACCCACGGGCCTGGTGGCCCCCTGCTGCAGGCCTCTGCCTTTCTGTGTCAGGTGTACCTGGCTGGTGCAGTCCTGTGCATGCCTGCTGTGGCCAACCCACATGGAGGCCAAGCTCCTGGCATTTGGACTGACAGGCTGAGTCCTGTTCTTCCTCTCGTGCCCAGGGTCCTGCTGCTCTGAACAAAGCCACTGCCTCAGGAGCTCTGGGAATGGGACTTTATTTGTTTTAGTTTTTAAAGCGCTTCTTATTGAAGAAAGGGCTAGGCTCGCTAGCTGAATTCAAAGCAACACCAACAATAACAGCCCTCCTGCTCTGCTTTGCTCACTGCTACCCTCTTCCTGAACGCAGTAACATGGATACTGGTTGGCCAGGCTGGCATTTGGCTAGAACAGACCTTCCTGGCTGCTGGTGATACAGTGAGATGGGCTTTGAGTGGGGAGGGACAGTGTGCATTGGGAGCCCAGAATGGAGAGTGGTCAGAAGCATGGAGCAAGCTTGGGCTAGAAGGGGGACCAGCTCAGAAAGCCACATGGGCTGTGTGCTGATAGGCTAGCCTTACGGTTACTGCACAGAGGTTGGAGTCTGGCTGTCTGAGTTCAAGTCCTGCTTCTTCCACTTACTAGCTGTGTGACCTGTAGCATGCTAATTATCCTCTCTGATTCTCTTCTTTGTAAAATGAAGATAACAATAGTACCCATCTCATACGACACTCAAAGGTATCAGTATTGGATGAAGCGTTTAAAGCTCTTGGCATGTTAACTAGCATGTGATAAGCGCTCAAAAAATGGCCAACTATCATGCTGGTGCTGCTTTGTAGCATGAATAGGAAGTCACACCTAGAAAGGACCCTTGGGGCCACCTTTTCATAATGCCGGTGGGCACCTGAGGGTCAGAGCCTCTCCATCAGTCACCTTAGGGCCAGGATAAGACCCAGGCCCCACATACACAGTCAGGAGGGCCCTTCTATCTGTGACAGCACATTCTTGACTGTTCCCTGAGCTCTACTATGCAGTTCCGTGTGGGTAAGCGTATGTGGGATGTCAGACCAGTGCAAGACAAGCTTGAGTTTGGATCCTACCAAGATTGAGGTGGCAGGAATAGAGGGTAAGGAGGGGTGGGTGTCAGGCTGGCACATATACATGATTTTCTGGTGGTTAGGAACCCACCGTGGTCCTTAGAGCCAGTCTCATCTGTGTTGGAATCTGGCACCATCCTAGGCCCCTGCAGGGCTGGGTGTGGTTTGTGGGCCACAGCTCACACCTTCCTCTCTCTGTAGCCCTGGAGCAGGACACACTTCCTCCAGAACCCCCTGCCTCACCCCCATTGGCTGGCAGGAGTGGGAGGGGCGTGCCCAGAGGAGAGACTGTGCACACAGTGTTGGTGGAGGCTGACTCCAAAGTCTGATAAATGATTTTTTTTCCCTAGAACCATGTCTTTCCCAATCCCAACCAGGTCCCACATCTACGTGAAGCCCAGGTTAGGGGGTCGATTTTCCTGGTTGCCACCATGTGGCTGTGGTTCTACCTGTTCCCAGAACTGTTGGGGAGACAGGCTGATCCAGGCAATGGGGAGGGGGGTGTTCTGCAGAGAGACCTTCCTGAGAAGGTCCAGTATTAGCAAACATGGAACGCACCAAATTTTGGGGAGCAATTTGGGACCCTTCTTGAATGCTCACAGTGCCCCAGCATGCAGAGACCTGGAGACTGGCACCTCCACCAGGGAATTCAACACGTAAATAACAGTCGCAGCTCAGTAACTGAGCTTCCTGGGCACACCTCCAAGGACTGTTCCCAACCCCTAAGCCCCAAGAGCAGGAAGATAGAAGCATCATCAATTTTTTTTTTTAAATAAAAAGGGCTGTGCCCAGCACGGGATGACCTGAAGGAGGTCAACACCAGCTGCAGGCCAGTTCATCCTGTGAGCCTGCCTCGGCTGCCAGGTCCCATGGGCGTGGTTCTGTCCCTGCAAGTCCCTGCTTGAGGACCAGCCTGTTCGGAGCAGTTTCTGGCTTTCTGGAACAGGCTTGTTGGCTTGTTGCAGTTTCCTGGTATGGTTTCCCATATGCAGGAGGGCAGGAAAAAAATGCTTGTCATCTACAGAGTGGAAAACGCTTACAGCTGGCGTGGCTTCTGCTCCCAGATGCCAACTTTATAGGATTGTGTGTATGGGGGCGGGGGGACGGAGGGCGGGGAGTGGGCATTTCCCCGTCACAGTCCTGGGAGCACAGTTGCAGTTGGGAATGGCTCCAAGGGGTGATCTTACCAGGAGACAGGGGTATGGGTGTGAGTCATTATATGACCTTCCACATGACCTTGGGGAAGTACCTGTTTATGAATCCTCCTCTCTCTTTCAAGCTACAAGTACTGCCCCATGCCCACCCAGTATCCCCAAGTTCTGAAATTCAGGACATAAAACAACCTTTTAGGGTGCCCTCTTCTGAGAAAAGGCCGGGAGAAGGGCATTATTTTCTTCCTGAATAATTTTATGTTGCTTTATTTTGCTCCCGCTGTTTTAAAATGTTAGTATTTTTAATTAATGCCATTTTATTGTCCCTGTTCTTTCCGGCGCCTCTGCTGAAGGGCACGGCTTTAGAAATCTAATAACCAAATAAGTGGCTGGTGTGAGGAATAATGCATTAACATTTATAGAGGTTCTCAGATGAAAGGCACTGTGCTGTAGGAAGTTCATTTTAGATTTAAGAAAAAAGCAATGTTACATTAAGATTCTTGCAAAAAATAATCAATACTTCATTTCTTTCAAGTGGCTGAGGAAGTTTATATAGCTATAATAACGCGCAAACTTTCCCGAGTAATATCTTTATTTAAAATTGACTGCCGAGTACTTTGTAAAAAAATGACCATTTATGCCTCGGCAGATTGTGAAGTCTGTAACCCGGATCACTCTGGCAGAAGTTAACTGCTGATTTACACAGGTGTGGGCAGCACCAGGCAGCAGGGCCGCGTGCTGGCTGAGCTCTGTCTGGTCTGATATCAAGACACACTGATAAGAGTTACTCTCTCAGGCCTCAGAGTTACGTTGTTTCCCCATGTCACGGTTCTGGAAAAGACACGTTTCTCTATATGTTCTGGAAAGCGGTCATTTGAGCGTACCCGTCTACTCAGTGCTCACACAGGCTATCCCCTGGCTCCCGGCCCATGGCAATCGGGAGCCAGGCCTGTCTGCGTGGCTGGGCCAATGACACACAAGTCAGCTGCCTTCATGAGAAAGCACCCTTAGAACTCCGCCTGCCAAGGTCAAGGAGGGTCCTTTCATCGGGGCACTTTCCGATGAAGGGGTCTGTGAGGTCAAAACTATTTTAATAATAATCCTGAGATGTTATTGGCCTTCCTTACCCACTCTTCCGTGAGCGTAGAGAAGAGTTTTCCTGTCTACATGAGGTGTGAGATCCCAGCAGACTAACAGCAGGGACAGAGCTGAGAAGCCACACACTAAAGAGATTTGCAAAAATATAAGACAGTACCCCTCGCCGCTAAATTTTTTGTTGTTGTGGGGAATATAGTTAACTTTCATAAGAATATATTATTCAAGTTGACCTAGAATGGGGTCATGTTTGTCTTTAAAACTTAATTAAGAAATATTTCAAACATTTCTTACTTTTAATTTATGACACAGTAAACAGAGAGGGAGCCAATCCACATACACAAAGACTCTCCTGGGTTCTTAATAGTTTTTAAGAGTTTAAAGGGGTCCTGGGACTGCAACAAGGTCGAGAACCTCCCCCTTAGATGCTGGTCTACTGAAGTAAACCAGGGGTGACAGAAGTCAGGCTGCTGGTTCTAGGCAGAGTGACAGTGACTCCACGAGGGGGCAAGTTACTTTATCTCAGTTTCCCCGCATGTTAAATAAAAGTTTGTGTGTGGCTGGACTAACTTCATTGCTTTAAACTTTATTTTTAATCCAGGTGAGCCTCTTTACAATTAAAGTGTCAGGAGCCTGAAACAAGTGACAGATGAAGGCACAGTTACCCAGGGGTTTGGGGGGCTGATGGCGGGAGGGGAGGTTGGGCATTTCTAGACCGTTTTTACTAATCACTTTATCTCTTGGAGCAGTTTGAAAGCTACCAACCCGGATGATCCCATTGGCTCTACTCCAGTAACTGAGGGCCATGGCCCGCGGACCCTCCTTACCTGCTCTGGCCAGGCGGGGGCTCACAAGCGTTGCTGGTGGTGCCGGGGACAGGCAGGCGAAGGTGGACGCCCGGCTGGCGGTTGGAAGCTGTCCTTCTGACGAAGGGTTGAGGGTTGAGGGCGCACAGAGTCATTCCCCGCTGCGAGCCCGCCCTTAGCCGTGCCCCTGAGCTGCTCCTCCAGCATCCTGTGGAGGCCCCATGAGGGACCCCAGCTTCAGATGGCAGCCACGGGGTGAGTGGGTGGGCTGTTGAGAATGGCAATTTAGCTTCAAACAGAGAGGAGGTGGCTGGGCAGAAGATGGGACATGTGTTCCCAGATGCTTTGGCTACGGCTGCCTGACCATCTTCAGAATCCCTTGTTTCTTTGTGCCCCTGAGGAGGGGACACTGGCAGGAACAGAGAGGGGCCAGAGGCAGGGGAACTTGCTTCTGTGCACTGGACAGTGGGGTTGCAGATCTTGTGCTGAGCCAGTGGGTTCTCAGGGGGAGGGCTAGGCAGCTTGTGCTGGTGTTGGGGGGAAGCTCCTTTTGTTACTGTTGGGGGGCTTAGTGTCCTGGGGCTCGACAGAGGACTGGTTGTTGGGCTAGGGAACCCATGTACAGACGGGACATTTGACTGAGCAAGTCTGTGAGACGAGAGAAGGGTTGGGGGCCTCTTCTCTGCTCTGGGTGCCCCGTGTGCCCTCGTAGGAGAAGCCTTCCTGACCAGCGGGGAGCTTCTCTCTTGGCTGTGCCCCTGAGTTTGTCTGGGCAGGCTGGGTTCCGAGGTCCTGCCCTGCCCAGGTGTGTGGTTGGGATGGGGCCAGGGGACTGCCTTCCGGGGCGGCTTGGACAGGCTGGCGGCCCTGCCTGCCTGTGCCTGATGCTGAGCCCCGCTGCCCTCCACCTCTGGGTGTCGGCCGCCTGCTGGCAGAGGGCTGAGGTCCAGGGCCTGCTTTCCAGGGTTGCAGCCGCTCCCACTGCTCCCTGACCCCGTGCTGCAGGGCTGGGTGGGGGTGGCGGTGCTCCTGCTGGGCAGCAGGTCGGTGGGGCTTGTGGAGGCTCCTAGCTGTGGAGAAGCCCATGTTCTCTGGGCAGGGCCAGCCCCTCCCAGCCCTGGCACGTGGGTCCCTTCAGGAGAGCACTCTGCTGGCTCGTGGCTTTCGGGGGGCTCCAGAGAAGTGAAGGATTTGTCCATCAGGATTTCCAGTGGTGGTGGCGGGAGCTGCTCTGGGTCGCCCTCTGTCTCCCAGCGGAGGTCCTCACTCGTGGACGCTGACAGGAGCGGGGTTAAGACAGGCGCTAAGGGCCTCCAGCCTGCGCCCACCGTGGGAGAGCCTCGGCATGCTGCTGGAGAAATTTGGGGCTTTGGATACAAAGGGGCAAGCCCCCTGTAAATGGGAAACCTGGGGGGCAGGATGGGGACCCCCCACTTCCTGAGACAGGGGCTCAGCCTAGAGTCTTTGGACTCCCCCTGTCCCTGTGAACTCTCAGTGGGACTAAAAGTTTCAATGAGTTTCTTGACTGATGTTCTGGTAGGACGGCCCCCGGAGCGCCAGTTTTCAGCTTGGGGGGCCTCGCTGGCCCTCTCCCCTGGTGCAGTGGCACTTGGAAGCCCTTCCGCATCCCCCTGCCAAGGCCGTTCACCCTCAGGGCGGAGGGAGCTGCATTTCTGCAGAATGCTCTTGTCCTGACTTGGTAAAATGCTAAAGTTCTTGGTCAGAGAAGCCTTCAGCTTGCTGATGGAGCTGCTTGGGGCGACCCTGCAGTGGTGGCTGGGCTTCAGAGATGCTGCTCCGGGCTGCAGAGCCTGCCCCCCGCTCCGCCCCTGGCACTGTGCACCCAGGGCGTAGAATGCCTCCAGCCGCTGGCTGAGGTCTCTCTGGGCTCTCTGCAGCTCCTGGAGGGTGGTCTCCTCCACATGGCTTTTAAGACCTGACTCTGACTGGGACCTCCTCTGCCTCATGGAGGCCCTCCTGCTGCCACTGACCGTGCTAGGTCTTGGTGGGACCACTGTCCCCTCCTCCTCCTCGGCCCAATCCTGGTGCCCAGAAGACACAGGGACAAACTTGATTCTTTCACTGATTGCTTTCTTCATCTTGAGAATAATTTCCCGGGCTTGGGGGCTCCTAAGCCTCCTGGGGTGTGGCTGAAATGGGCTTTCTGGGCCAGCAGGCGAGGACTGTGGCCTTGGATGGAAATCGCTTTCCTCCTCCTCTGTACTGCTGTCCTCCCCTTTGCTGGGGGATGGAGTGTCCATCAACCCAGAGCCTTTAGAAAGATGTGCTTCTACAGAGATCCCGGCCCCAAGGGAGTCACATGAATTGCTTTCGCCAGGCCCCAGAGGCCTGGAGGTGGCGTTCTCTGGGCCTGAGATGGAGGAGCCCAGGCCTCCTGCTCCGCCCTGTGCTGCTGGCTGAACCTTTGCCATAGAAGGCCTGGAGAGCGGGCAGTCCTGGGGCCGGTCTGAACCCATCCAGGGTGGGCTCTGCTGGCAGGTGTGTCCCAAGGGCCTGGCCCCCTCTGTGGCTGAGGTCCCTGGCTTCCATTCTGCAGGCTCTGACATTGAGTCCCAGCTGGCCTGCTTGCCCAGCTTGTCCACTAGGTTCACAGACTCATTGTCTGCACCAATGCCACTGTCCTCAGAGCACAAGGGTAGACCCTGTGCCCCGGGGTCACTGTGGCCGCTCACCAAGCTCTCTAGCTGCCCCAGGGCCCTCAGGAGGCGTTCATCCACGCCCCTCTTCGTGCTCAGTTTGTTTTCCAGGTGGGTCACCGAGGCCTGCAGGTGGGTGCTGGAGCTCTCCAGGACACCGCCGGTGAGGGAGGCCACCGTGCCACTGAGCACCTGCAGCCTGCTGACCGTGTACTGCAGGAGCTGTTGCAGGAGATCCGGCTGCTCCTGGGGCTCCCCTTTCCTCAGCGGCCAAGCCAGGTCCTCCCTCACTTCCTGCAGGAGCACTTCCCCATCCTTGGAGATCTCCCCCAAGAGCTGGTTGACCTCATCAAAGCGCAGCAGCAGGAAGCTGACCATGGGCTGCAGCAGCTCCTGGGTCTGGGTGGCCTGATGGGTGAGGCTCAGGATTGCTTCGTATTTGGAGAGGCAGGAGTGTAGGTAGGTGTAAGCGTGCTGGTGGGCCTTCACGAGGGGCTCCGGGAAGTCCACTTGGCCTTCAGACCCGTGAGCGGGAAGGGTGGCTTGGCAGTGAAGATCCTTTTGCCTTGACCTGTGGCTTTTTGGCTTTCTTTCCCATATGGAGGGCTCCTGAGTATAACTTCCTGCACTCTCTTCCCCAGAAAAGGCTGCCCCCTGTGAGCCGTGGGAGCTCTGTGTCTTGAAAGGAATGTCCTTAGCCATGTGGCTTTGGGATTTATTCAGCTGGGAAGGGGAGGTTTTGGTTTCTGGGATCAGTCCTTGCAGATCTTTCTTTTTGCCTGCAGTGGAATCTCTTGTGAGCTGACAATGACCTTCAGCCATGGTTTGGGTCCATCTGGGACCTGACTGCGCCTCTGTCTGCTTCTGTCCCTGGGACAAGTCCCCCCCAGAGTCATAGCAGGTGGAGCTCTGAACCAGCAAAGGAATGGAGCACCTTCCACTGCCCCCCGGATTCCCTGGCCGAAGTGCTCTGGGCTTTTTGAAAAACTGGATGCCACTCTTAGCCACGCTGTTAACAATGTCGCTGTGGGAAGGTGTACACCCCATGATTTCAGCCTGTCGTCATCTCCCACCCGCAACCTTCATGATTTCCAGGGAATCCTATTTGAAATAGCAGCAAAAGGCAGGCTTACTAGTCCGTCCAGGCAGTTTCCAGGCCAGGATCCTTTGGCGTCCATGGCACCATGTCCTCAACTCGGCACGGGCTTTCTTACGTCCCTGGCCCCACCGTGTAGAGGTAGCGGTGCCTGCTGTCCTGTGTTGTTTAAGTTTTGAACCCTCCGCTGTTAGTGAGCAGCAGGGCAATTGTAAAGGACCTCAGCCTCGTGGATTAGGGGCCTGTGTTTTGCTCGAGCCCTGACAGATGTGGATGGCAAGTGGAACTTTAAGCCTATTAGGTTAATCATGCCCTAGCCAGTCAGCACTCACAGTGCGTTCTAATATAGAACTTCTCAGCATTTACTATCTTGGGAAGCGGATTATTTTTGCACGTGCTTATGCTTTTAATTCTGTTCAGACGCCTGCCATATGAAACCTAGAGAAATGAGCCGTAATTGCGGAGGGCTCTGGAGGAGACACGTTTGTGGAAAAGCAGCAAGGGCTCCCCAGTGACATTTCCTGGCAGAAGAGTGACCTTTGCAGTTTAATAAGGGCAAACCAGCCAAGTGTGCTCCAACCTGTTATTATCAAGAAGACCCTGAACCGCACAATAGACAGTAATAGAAGCCATACATTCTTGTTTGGGTGGCTTAGCAACACACCGCTACCCTCGTGTTGGAGAACTGTAAATAAGATGGTGAATAAAGAAGGAATGGTGGCATTTCCTTGACACTAGAGGAGAGAGTTAAAGAACAGAGAAGCCATCCTCCTTGGTTTGGAGGAGAAAGCAGAAAAACTCACTGATATACAAAGCTCAAGGCCAGTCGCTATGGACCACAGAGGCTCAGGGACACAGATCCTCACAGAATGAAGATTTTTATTAAACCTTCCTTACAGAAATACAAGCTGAAACTGAGCACTGGCGAGCCATTTGGTCGGTACGAGTAGAACATAAGAAAAACGTGTATTTTCCTTTTCAAGTACAACTTCTAGTCTATCTGAGCATGGCACTCTCGCCTGTGGTTAAGGGTAGCAGCTGCCCATTTAAAAACTCTTTTTAACTTTTATTTGCTGTGAGTAGAGTAGGGAGAAGGGATAGGGAGACTTGGGTTTAAATCCTGACTCCTTAAAATAAAATCCTGCCTCTGCCGTTTAGCTGGGGGAACTTCCACATGTGTTTTAACTTTCTTGCGGCAAAGTGCATCTTTGACATGGGGGTGATGGTACCCACTTCATGGAGCTGTTGTGGGGATTAATTAATGCTTAAGTGCTTGGCGCAGTGCCTGGCAAGTAAGTGGTAGGCCCTCAGAAAAGAAAAGGAATTTCCTGTTCTTTTCCCCCTGGCATCTAGGCCACTGTAATAATAAAAGTCATGAGAAAATTCATTAGTTTGTCCAGGGCAACACCCAGTCCTTTCCTGAGTTTTCTGAAAATAATTGCCCGCTGGTGGGCTTGCATTGCTGGATCGGGGTCTTGGCATATTCCGCGTCCGTGACAAGGCCCGCGGCTCAGCACGCCGCTGCTGCGCGAGTTCTCTCGGTCCTCAGCGTGTCACTCCTCTGCTCTGCAGCATCCAGGCCCAAGAGGAGCTTCTGTTTTTACCATTTCTTTATTTCCGGATAGGTAGCTTATAGCAATTTTTAAGTCTCTTAATAGAAAATAAAATTCATTGAGTATCTTCCGAAGTTGCTGAGATTGGAGTTGGTATTCTGGCTTTATAGTTTTTATTTCCTCTTACTGAGCTCGGTACAACCAGTGAAAATAACACTGTGGGTGCCCGGGGTTTCAGAAACAGAAAGGGCTTACAGGTACTGCGTGTGCTGTGAGCAAGCCACAGACTGGCTACTGGGCCTGGTGCCGGTCGCAGCCCTATGCCCAGAGCACATCATTAATCTAGTTCTCTGATCTGTTTGTTTGAAACAGAACTCCTAGGGAACACAGGCTGACTCGGTGCCTGGGGTCAAGCTGTGTTGGGCCTCATGGAGTTGTCTGACTTGTCACCGGGCTGGGCTGGCCCAGTCAACAGGAGCACCAGGAGGGAAGATTCTTTCCTCTTCCATTTAACACAAGGGTTTGTTATGTAAATTCCTTTCCTCCCAGGATTTGGGTCTCTGCACAAATTGTCTTTGTGAAAACCTTTGATCTAAGTGGCTAAAATTATTTCAAACCAATGATCCAAAGGAAAGTATTTGCCAGGAGGTTCAGCTGTCAGAGCTCTGTGCCTGTGGACTGGCTTTCTTGCCTCTTCCAGATAATCTAGAAAGCTCTTTATTCATTGTCACTCATTTTTCATTAAGATGAACTTTTGTTTTTTTCTTTCTTTTCAAGCTAGTTTTGCTTCAAGTGAAAATGAAAATTTACTCTGAGTGGGAATGTAAAATGAGCCAACTGCTTTGGGAAATGGATAGACAGTTAAACATACCCCCACCTTATGACCCATCAATTCCACTCCTAAGAGTTTACCCAAGAGTACTGAATGTATAAGCCCACAAAAGGGGCTGGTACAAGAATAGTCACATTAGCTTTATTCACAGTAGCCTCAAATTGGAAATAAGTCAAATGTCTATCAACAGGGAAAGTAATCTGGCATAATTATATAATAGAATACTTCCCAGCAATAAAAGGAACAAAGTGTTGAAACATGTAACAACATAAATTTAAATTTTATTTTGCTGAGTGAAGAAAGGCAGACATTACAGAGCACATACTGAATGATTCCATGTATATAAAGTTCAAAAACATGCAAATCTAATCTCTAGTTGTAGAACTCAGAAAAGTGGCTACCTCTGGGAAGAGTTAAGCCATCTGGGCATGAGGAAGTTTATTAGGGCAATGAAAATATTCCGTATCTTGACCTGGGTGGTGGTTACATACATACATACATACATACATATATATATGTAAAAATTCTTTGACTTGCACACTTAAGTTGTGCACTTTTTTTCTGTGTATGTGAACACACACACACACACACACACACACACGAACACACTCCCTTAACTAAAAAATGTATGTATTGTATGCTTCACTTTGTGCCTAAAAGAGTCTCAGCTATAATGCTCATGGTTTTGGGGAAGGGTCCCTGTGTTAGTTGTCTATTGTTACAGAACACATTACCCCCAAATTTAGCAGATTAGAACAGCAAACATCATCTCAATGTGAAACCTGTTTCTGTGGGTCAAGAATTTGGGAGCAGCTCACCAGGTGGTTCTAGCTAAGGGTCTCTCATGAGGTTGCAGTCAAGATGTCAGCTAGGGCTGCAGTTATCAGAAGGCTTGAACGAGGCTGGTTCCAAGGTAGATCAGAATAAACATGACTGTTTATTCTTTGCTCAGTGTTTGCAGGAGGCTTCAGTTGCTTGTCACGTGGACCTCTCCATAAGGCTAGTTGAGTGTCCTCACAACATGGCAGCTGGCTTCACCCAGAGCAAGTAGTTCAAGAAAGAGCAAGGAGCAAGCACTGTCCTAATCTTAGAAGCCGTACACTTTCACATTCTCCATATTCTATTTTGTTTTTTTTTAGGACCCAATCACTAAGTATAGTTCACATTCAAGGACAGAAAAATTAGGTTCCATGTTTAAAAAGTCACTGGACATATCATAGGTTAAACTGTGACATCCAAAGTATAACTTTGTAGAGTAAACATTAGTCTACCAGGAGCTCATCCTTGCCCTTCAGCATTTATATTTCACGTGGCCCGGAACTAATTGATCAGCAAAAGATAGTTTTAATGTGGCATCAGTTTTGAGCCAAAACTGGAGGTCAGTTAAGCAATCTGAAAAGAAAGTTTTATATCCCAAGTTCTATCAGCTTCATCAGTGATCACTCCTGAATCATAAGAGCTAAGAAAATTTTCTCACTAGCCAAGGCCGAGGGCATCCCTGATCAGATCTGAAGGGATGCTTTTTGCAACACAATTCCCTGGTCCAGAAGTGGAATGAACAGACAAAAAACAAGCAAGTACTATAGTGAGCTGGCAGGAACAGGGAGCTAGTGCTCGTGTTCTAGGCACTGTGTTCCAGATTCCAGATTTCACTTCACTAGCTTCCCTCCTCTGCTTTGCTTAGGAGAATCTTTAACCATCATTGAAACGTTAGTCTGGCTACTGTTATATACCTCAGAGCAACACATCCAGAGTTGTTCATCCCCTACACAGTTTTCTCTCTTATTAGCATCTTTGATACAATTAACAAATCAATACTGATACATAATTGTTCACCGAAGTCCACACTTTATTCAGATTTCGTTAGTTTTTACCTAATGTCGTTTTTCTGTTTCAGGATTCTGTCCGTAACAACACGTTACATTTAGTCGTCATGATTCCTTAGGCTCCTTTTGGCTATGGCAGTGTCTCAGACTGGCTTTGTTTTTGACGACCTTGGCAGTTGTTAGAATTGCCAGTCATATTATAGGTTGTCCCTCAATTGGGATTTGTCTGAAGTGTTTCTCATGATTAGATTGGGGTTTTGGGTTTTTGAGAGGAAGATCACAGAGGTAATGTACCATTTTTATTACATCATATTAAGAGTACATACTATCAGCATGATTTATGACGGCTGATGTTGACCTTGATCACCTAGCTGATGTAGTATGTGTCAGGTTGCTCAACTGCAAAGCTATCCCCCACCTTTCTCTACTGTTCTCTTTGCCACTACTGTGAGCAGCCAGATTTAGAGTGGGGAGTTATGCTCTCCCTCAATTTAAACATTTTTAAAGCTTTGCTACAAATTGTGAAAATTACTTTCCAGAAAGATTGTACCAGATGAAATTCCTACCAGCCATGTGAAAACATCTACTTTATTGCAAACTTGCCAGCATATCCTTTAGAAAAATTCTTCTGATCTGAAAGAGGAAAATAGCAGCTCATTTTAATTTGCATTTATAAATTTATTAAAGAGTTTTTCTATTTTAAACATGTTTTGTGCCTGACTGGTGGTGGTGCAGTGGATAGAGCCCCCACCTGGGATGCTGAGGTCCCCAGTTTGAAACCCTGAGGTCACCAGCTTGTGCACAGGGTCAGCAACATGCATGATCCCAAGGTTGTTGGCTTGAAGCCCAAGGTTGCTGTCTAGAGCAAGAGTCCACTAGCTCGGCTTGAGCCCCTGGGTCAAGGCACGTATGAGAAGAAATCAATGGACAACTTAAGTGACACAACTATCAGTTGATACTTCTCATCTCTCTTCCTGTCTCTTTCTTTCTCTCTCTCTCTGCAAGAAAAATATATATATATGTTTTGTTGGACATTTACATATTTTCTTTCAGCATTTACTTGAACATCTTTGTTTATTTTTAAAAATTGGGCTGTTTATCTATGTTTGGGTAATTTTCAGGATATTAACATTTTAATTGGTCTTATATGTTGCTATGTTGCCAGTATAGTTTTCCTTTTTCTTTTTTAGAGAGAGAGAGAGGGACAGACAGATACAGACAGACAGAAAGGGAGAGAGATGAGAAGTATCAATTTTTTATTGTTGTTCATTGATTACTTCTCCTGTGTGACTTGCTCCAGCAGAGAAAGTGACCCCTTGCTCAAGCCAGCAACCTTAGTCTCAAGCCAGCAACTTTGGGCTTCAAGCCAGTGACCTTTGGGGTTATGTCTATGATCCCATGCTCAAGTTGGTGAGTCCATGCTCCTCCTGCTGGTGAGTTTGCACTCAAGCTGGATGAACCCGCGCTCAAGCCAGCAACCTCAGGGCTTCAAACCTGGGTTCTCAGCATCCCAGATTGATGCTCTATCCACTGCTCCACAGCCTGGTCAGGCTTGCCTTTTAATTTTGTTTGTGATTTTTTTTGGGGAATTACAGAAGTTTTCATCTCATATAATCAACTCTTTCAGTCTTTTTTTTTCCTCCATAATTTCTTTGTTGTTATATTTTAAAAGGCTAAATCTATGCTTTGTAAAATATTTGGACAAATTTATATTTAGGGAGTTATTATTATTTTTAAAAGTTGAGCCCCCAGGAAATGGGAGAACATGATTAGTTTAAACTTTGTCCCTGCAAATGTTAACAGCAGATACATTTCAAGATGGATTATGGCCTGTCTTAGGGATTTCTGGGGCTGGTTCAAATGTTTTAAAGAATTCTCAGAATGAGAGTGAACTGGCTGACCTGTGATACTAAGTTCTTCAGGGCCACTGGGGGCAAACTAATGGGATGACTGAAAATGTGTAAGTGAGCGCACAGGGAAAGATGAACTGTAAGGTGAAGGTGGGTAAGAGGTGTGGTTAGTCGGTACAGAGGCTAATTTGATCATCACCCTTCAGTGATTTACATATCCAAATGAGCAGTCAGAATAGCGTGATAGGGACTTGGGGGCGGTGGGGCTGCCACAACCATGCATTTCACCAAGTAGCTATTTCCTGAAAATATTTTTAGAACAATCTCGTTTAGAATTTTTTTTCCCGAGGTAATTTCTGTCATAAAGTAAAGTTAGTCTAATTACTGTTGGTTGTAGTTCACAAGGTAAAAATAATGAACGAGAGGAAAGCAGACTGTGTGTGGCAGACTGGGATGCGGCGGGAATGGTCACAGCTGTGCCCTCTGCCACCTGCACTCCTGGGTTTCAGCAGTGTCTCGCGGTCCCTTCCCCACGGCCAGGTTGGAAAAGCCTTTCAGTGAAGACCTTGAGACCAAGCCATCGAATCACGGACTGCTAGGCAAAGGCCCACGCAGTTCTAAGACAGAAAGTTCTCCGAGGGCTTTGGAGGGGATGAACAGAGCAGTCACCCTGCTGTGCCGGGTCCCCCCTGGTTAAGAGATACCTCCGGAGCTTGGAGCTCCCATGGGAATGGGCTGGAGAGCAGCCCCAGGATGTGTGTGAGTGTGGGACTCTCTGTGTCCCCTCTGATCTCACGGCTTCATCTGGAGGGTCCGGGAGAATGGATACCTGTGCCCTGTTCCTGGGCCACACCTGAGGCCGGGGAGAGAGCAAGCCAGCACGCCTGGGGAGAAATGCCTCACGTCATTGTCATCACCATCGTATGTGGCCGAGTTGGAATGGTGGTGGGGCGTATCTAGGTACAAAGGGATGGGAAGTTGTTGGCCCCAGTCTCCCACAGGTCAGAGTAGCACAAGAGGACAATCATGATGTCCTGAAGGCTTCCATGGAGAATGAAACTTAACAGAGAAGGAGAGAGAGCCAGGGGCTCAGCCCCGATGAGGTGTGGGGACCAGGTGAGGCTGGGTTGCCCTGTCACTGGAGAGGACTAGTGAGAACCCCCTTGGGTCCCCCGGACCACCTGGGACACCTCTAAAGAGAGCACAACTCATGCCCAGAGTAAGACGGGACAGATGAAGACCAAGAAGTGAGCTCCTCAGACAAGCCCTTGAGAACTGAGACTCGATTTCAGGGAAGAGAAAGAGAGGGGAAAGGAAACAGGGTTTTAAACCCAATTATGACTAAGTTATAAACTTAAATTAACTAAGTAAGAAATGACTGAATTTGCATGAGTTTATATGAGAGTGACCAGATTAAAAATTTCTGTGCTTTGAGGCAGAGTGGAGGCTCAAGGCAGAAATTACATCCAATTACAGGAAAACAGAGAAAACGACATTTTTGCTGGCTTGAGTCTGCGATGGTGAAATTTGTCCAGGCTCCCACAATTACAGGTAACGCAAAAGGTCAACACGGTGTCTTATCAGAAATTATGACAAAATCCTTCACCTTTCTGTTCAAACATTCTCTTGATATCAGAAAGCAAAGCTAACAGTTGCTAGTGGAACAAATACATTCCTAAAGTTTGGAGGTGGCCCAGTGTGGATTAGAACTCCTGACCAAAAGGGGGAGGTATGAGATTGCAGGGCATTGCAGGGTATGAGATTCCCAGTGCCCTGGGGAAGCAGTGGAATTGTCAGGAGCTTGGGGAGTGGGGCGGCATGGGTCTGGCTTCCTTTGGGAGAGTGCTTTCAGCTCCCTGGGTTTCTTCCTCACCTCTGCCACTGCTGCAGTGGTCTCTGGCCCTTTAAATCTGGTATCCATAGCACCACAGGCAATGTCATTATTAAGTATTTGCTGCCTGTAGGGAAGCAGGCTGGTGCACTCAGGGGAGGATCCACCACAGGGAGGCAAGTCAAAACCTGCCACCACCACCCTGGCTTTCTGTAATTGGAATCTGCCTCTGGGCCCAAAGGAGCCCATTATGAGCACAGCTATTTCCATACACTCCCAACCAACACTCTAAATAATTTGCACTCTTGTTGAGGAGGACCCATGAGGAATTGAAACATTTTCCCCCCCTGCGGACATTCAGGAGATGGTTTGGGTAAGTTTGATTAGAGAATGAATCTTGTACCCACCCAGACCTCTGATGAGACCTAATTTCTTCTAAGGCACAGGCGAGTATCTTGGGCAAAACAATCTGTTACTTTAGATAAATGAACATGGGTTTCAGCAACTGAACATAAACTGTGAGGCAATTTAGGCTTATTTTATATCAAAAAGTACAAAGTCAGTTCAGACGAGATCGGGCGCGTTCAGGGTAGTATGGCCGTAGACAACAAAGTCAGTTTAGTGTTAAAAACCTTAATGGAGTATTAAAAATGCTTCACAATCCATTTTTTTTTTCTTTTTGCAATTGATGAACTGATATTGATACAATATTACTAACTAAAGCCCACAGTTTATATGGAGGTGACTTATTTTGCACAATCTACGGGTTCGGGCAAATGCATTATGGCATGTACCCGCCATTACAGTATCATACAGAATAGTTTCACTGGCCTAAAAATCTCCCCCCTACGCCCCCTGCTCATCCCCCCCCCCATCTTGCAACCACTGATCTTTCATTGTATCTAGTTTTATCTTTTCCAGAATGAACTTGAAACAATGTAGTATGTAGCCGTTCAGACTGGCTTCTCTGACTTAAAAATACATATATATTTGAAGTTCCCCCAAGTCTTTTCATAGCTTCATGGATCATCACTTTTTATTGCTGAATAATATTCCATTGCATGGATATACCACAGTTTGTTTATTCATTCACTTATTGAACATTTTGGTTGTTTTCAATTTTTAGTAATTATGAATAAAGCTGCTATAAACTTTCATGTGCATAAAAACATGTCCACTCATGTTTTTGAGTGGACATAAGTTTTCAAATTACTTGGGTAAATACTTAGGAGCGAGATTGCTAAGACTATACTTAGCTTTGTAAAACTGTTCCAACGTGGCTGGTATTATTTTTAATTTATATCAGCAATATATGAGAGTTCTTGTTGTTCCATGTCCTTGCCAGAATTTGGAATTGTCAATGTTTAGGATTTGAGCCATTCTAATAGGTCTTTAATGATATCTTAGTGTTGTTTTAATTTGTAATTTGCTAATAGCATATAATGTTGAGCATCTTTTGATATGCTTACTTGTTATCTATATATCTTCTTTGGTAAGGTCTGTTAAGATCTTTTGACTATTTTTCTAGTTGGGTTGTTTTCTTTTCTTTTCTTTTTTTTTTAGAGAGAGAGAAAGGGTTAGGGAGAAGCAGGAAGCATCAACTCATAGTAGTTGCTTCCTGTATGTGCCTTGACCAGGCAGGCCCAGGGTTTCAAACTGGCGTCCTCAGCATTTCCAGGTCAACGCTTCATCCACTGCGCCACCACAGGTCAGGCTGGGTTGTTTTCTTATCGTTGAATTCTAGGAGTGCTTTGTATGTTTTGGGTACAAGTCCTTCATCAGATAGATGTTTTGCAAAGAGTTTCTCCCAGCCTATGACTGCCTTTTCATTCTGTTAACAGTCTTTTGTAGAACAAAAGTTTTAAATTCTAATAAAATCTAACTTGTTAATTTTATCTTCCATGGATCGTGTATTTGGCGTTGTATCTAAAAGTCATTATTAAATGCAAGATCCCCCTGATGTTCTCCTATGTTATCTCCTGGAAGTTTTATAGTTTTGCATTTTACATTTATGACTATCATCCATTTTGAGTTAATTTTTGTGAAAGACTTTATTTTTTTAAGAGCAGTTTTACATTTATGTAAGATTGAGCCAACAGTACAGAGAATTCCTATAACCCCCTTTTCCTCCTCACAATATAGTATATGATTGGGTTTTTTAAACATGTCCTTTCTTAGAGAAAAGCAGAAATTAGTGTGGTTTGGAGTAATTAGGAAGCTAGCTCTCAGAGGAAGAAGTGAGATGTAGGAAGGTTCCAGAAGGGCAGCAGGACCTGGATAGGTGGACGTAGACTAGGGGCGAAGTCTGAGCAGAAGGAATGGCCTGTCCAGGGACACAGCGGTGGGGATGCTGAAGGGACCGGCTTGGTCACATCGGCAGAGGAGAAAATGATCTCAAAGAATGTGAGTGTGTGTAATCAGAACTTGATAAAGAGCTCGCAGTCGACTTTCTAAGCAGATCCTTTGGGTCTGGTTCTTTTAGACTATTGGGTTGGGTTTCATACATACCTCAAGGCAGATATGCTAAACCATTTGCTTTTTGAACCAGAATGAAAGGCTCGTGCCAGGGAGCATTTCTAAAGAGGAGCAGTGCCCTCCTGGGGAAAAGCTACCAAGTGGGGCTGTAGTTTTCCATTCGCCACAAGAGGAGAATTTTATGTACACACATCAGGATAAACGAAACCTGCCCAGGAGGTCAAAACCAGCAATGTGGACCCCAGAGAAAGTTGTCCTAAGCTTCCCAGGCTCCTCACTAGTTGGCTGCATTGAACTCACCCTTTAAAGAGCTCCGCCATTTCTGGTGGGCGGGAGAACCCTAGGGTTCTCTCAGGAGAGGAGAAAGTAAAATGGAAAACAGACAAATTCCATTGTTTATCCTCTTCTCATCACTAAGGGGAGAAAAAAGAGGCCATGAAATGCCCTAATTTTTTTTTTTCCTGCTCTGAGTTAACTTACTTCAAGAAGCTTCTCCAGCATTCTGTGTACCATATTTCTCCATGTATCAGACACACCTTGGGACCCAAAATTTGAAAAAGAAAATGCATTACATAAAGTTATTGAACTCAAGTTTTATTCATCATAAAATTCATACAACTCCTCATCACTGTCAAAACGCCCAGCCATTAATTTGTCCTCATCTGTGTCTGATGACAAATCACTGTCTTCAATGAGCACAAAAATAAGCATGAAAAAGCAGAAAATGCAAGTAAAAAATCTACAACCACTGTATAAGATGCACTCAGTTTTTAGACCCCAAATTTTTTGGAAAAAGATGCATCTTATACATGGGGCAATACAGTAATTGGTTATTCAGGTCACCAATAATGACATGACAGAGATTTGAGAGCATTTTCATAGTGAAAAGACATATTCATCTTCAGAACTTTAGACACTGCCTTCTTCAGACATCACTTTCCTTTATGATATCTCTCTACATCCAACTCTTTCTCCCACTCCTAATGCTCACCTTGAGTTCAGGCCCCTGCCTGACTACAAAGACAGCGATCTCCTTGGCTGGATAGCCTCTCTCACAGTGACTGGGGTTCAAACGTTGGGTGCATTCTTTCCCTTCATCAAGTTTCACTCACTCTTTCTCTGCAACATCTCTTTCTGTTGATTCCCCCTTCACTCTGGGACCTCAGTACCTTACCTCTAGTGCTCCCATCCACCTTGTATCAAATCCAGGCTCGTTGGGCTGGATCTCAAAGTGTTCCCTCTAAAAACTGTGAGACTGTTCTGTGCATCACTCCTGTCTCTGATCCACTGCTGCTCATATTCCTCTCTCCCTGCCTTGCATTTTTTTCTCTCTTCCTCCAAAGAACAATTTAGCTTCTACTTCCTCTATGCAGGGTTGCCATTATAAGAAAATAAAACACCATATATATTCAGTTAAATTTGAATTTTGACAAATATTATTTGATAAATAACAAAGGCTTTTAGAAATATGATATATGCTTCTGCTAAAAAATATAATACCTGTTGTTTTTCTGAAATTCATATTTAATTGGGTACCCTGTATCTTACCTGTCAGCCCTACCACTATGGAACCTTTTCTTAATGACCCAATTCTCCCCTATCTCCTTCTTTTATTTCCTAAAATATAAAATTCAGTTTTCTATCTTATACTTTTTGATTATATAGTATTAATACTTACTTAACATTTATTTAATATCGTGATCTGTACTTAGTTTTTTTATACAATAGTTTATTGAATTCTTATAAGATATATGTAAAAAAGTAAGTACTACTATAATGTCCATTTTATAAACAAAGGAGCTGGCTCTTTGAGAGGTTATTTTATTTGTTCAAGGTCCCAAAGCTAATTAAAGTTGAACTTTGATCTGTTTGTAGGGCGACCAACTTGTTCGGATATACCTGGCACTGTTCTGGTTCTAATGTTGCAAGTGCCTTTTCCGGGGACCCCTCTCAGTTCTGGGCTAACCTTACATGTCTGATGTT
Source organism: Saccopteryx bilineata (assembly GCF_036850765.1). NCBI lineage: Eukaryota > Metazoa > Chordata > Mammalia > Chiroptera > Emballonuridae > Saccopteryx > Saccopteryx bilineata. The sequence continues at coordinate 87,366,309 of NC_089492.1, forward strand.
AAAGCTTGGGAGTTTCTCCTGCTACCCATTTTAATTTTTTTTTCTTGGTTAAGTTATAGAGTTCCTAAGGACAAGGTGATAACTAATGATATATATTTACTGGTAACTTAGAAGTGCTTGAAAAATGAGGACCAGGAGCTCCCCTCAATGGCTACACCTCTTTGGATTGCAAGAGCTGAAGATGGGGTGGTCTAGTGTGCTTGAATGGCCAATCTTAGACACAGCCAGTGTCCATGATGTCACTCGGCACTGCTTGCAAAGATGCTAGGCTATTGTTACTAGCAATAATTCTTCAAAATTGGTGAAAATGCAGCTCCTTGATAGGTGTGTGGTGCCTCACTTGACAAGCAGAACTTAGAGAGACCCCCTGCTTTGAAGTCTAAGTTAAGACATGGGGCGGCTGGAGAAGCAGAAACCGTGGTACCAAGGAGGAGAGTGCATATTGGGTGGGCAGCAAGCCCATCAGCACCTCAATGAATGGACAGCGCCCAAGGAAGCTGAGTGGCTGGTGTTCTTTTTGCTGGGACTGCCTTTGAACAATGGGCACATTTCCAAAAGATTATATTATAACATTATTATATATATATATATAATATATATATAATATATATAATATATATATATATATATAATAACCCAGTGGTGATGTAACCCAATGATAGGTAGGTGTTATTGTTATGCTGCTGAGTGGTTAACGAGGTGTGACCGAAAAGGCAGAAACAATAGATTTCCATCCCACAGGGGCACCTGTATAACTTGTCTCAACTTTATTTTGAATGCAGGACATAGAGCGTATGTTAAATATAAAAACTAAGCTGTCTGTGGAGAAGTCATTTGTAAAGGTCACTTGCTATTTTTAAAATATTTATTTAAATTGAATTGATCAAGGCTAAGACTCTCAAGGTAACTTTATTTTTTGTTGCTAAATTTCACTTTTAAATGCTTGAATTTTAAAATATGCTTTTGTTTCATGAGTTTAAGAGAGCACGCCAAATATGGGGCATAAAGTTTAGGCAGGACTTTCCATTTTGAAGAATACTAAGAGTCCTTAGTGTTTTCTTCTTGAGAAGCTCATGGTGGCTTTTCCCCATAGGATGGTTGAGGCCATTCCTGGTCAAGGCCCAGCCTAACTTTCCAGTCTGTTCCATAGCATCTGCTCAGGCTAGTCTCCAACTCTCCTCCAAACACACATTTCGTTTTTTTGTCCCAAGCCTTTGTCTTGCAACGTGTCAAGGTTAAGAGCTTAATTTCTCTCTCTTCTCTCTCTTCTCTCTCTCTCTCTCTCTCTCTCTCTCTCTCTCTCTCTCTCTCTCGGAATAGACAGGGATAGACAGACAGAAAGGGAGAGAGATGAGAAGCATCAACTCATCTTTGTGACACTTTAGTTGTTCATTGATTGCTTTCTCGTACACGCCTTGACCGTGGGAGTGTTCCAGCTGAGCCAGTGACCCCTTGCTCAAGCCAGTGACCTTGGGCTTCAAGCCAGCCACCTTTGGGCTCAAGCCAGCAACCATGGGGTCATGTCTAAGAGCTTAATTTCTCAAATTAGACTGCCTGAGTTCAATTCTGGTTCTGCTGCTTACGTTGTGGTTTGGGCAAGTTACCTGACTACATGCAGTAAAATGATATTTCTCCATCAGGAGTAAAATAATTCACACAAATGCTTAGAACAACACACATCTCATACTAAGCACTCAGTAAATGCTAGCTCCTCATTTGTGTATATAACTGGATCACATTATCCTTCCCACTTGGCTTAAAATGTCTCTCTTCCTTGAAGCCTTTCCTGATTACCCCATTGTGTGATGCACACTCCCTTTTGGGAAATCCCTAGTACTGACACTGTTCCTTTAGTAGGTGGCTTATATCCTTTTCTCATGACCACACACTATAGTTTTCACCCAGCTATTTATTAATTTTTTTTTTTTTTTTTTTTTTACAGTGACAGAGAGAGGGTCAGAGAGAGGGATAGATAGGGACAGACAGACAGGAACAGAGAGAAATGAGAAGCATCAATCATTAGTTTTTCGTTGAGACACCTTAGTTGTTCATTGATTGCCTTCTCATATGTGCCTTGACCGTGGGCCTTCAGCAGACTGAGTAACCCCTTGCTCAAGCCAGTGACCCTGGGTCCAAGCTGGTGAGCTTTTGCTCAAACCAGATGAGCCTGCGCTCAAGCTGGCAACCTCGGGGTCTTGAACCCGGGTCCTCTGCATCCCAGACCAACACTCTATCCACTGTGCCACTGCCCGGTCAGGCCACCCAGCTATTTATTGAGCACTTATTTTGAGTCAGGACTAGAGAGAGCGCATGACACCATTTGGAGGCAGGGATTCTTTATCTCATTTTACAAAGGAGCAGACAGACTAAGGCTCTGAGAGTGTAAGTGGTTTGCTAGGCTTACAGAGCTAGGGTGGGATGATTCTGACGTTCCATCTCAGGTTGCCCACAGTTGCAGCCATGACAGTTATCCTCCTTTACAAAAAACCAAAGAGCGAATCTTAACACCATGCTAAGCACCCCCATGCTGCCCTTTAGGTGGTAGGCACTCAGTGTATTTCTGGTCATTCGATGGACCAATATGCAATTTGGTTGCCTTTCAAAGTGCAATTCAGTGACTTCTGGTTGTTGATTATCTTAATGATAATGCAGATATTTTATGATATAGTTTGATGGTCCTTTAAAAGAAAGATTATAACTTATTCTTCTCGGGTTGAACCCTTCTTGGGTTGAATCTACAAAAGCAATTCACATTTATGTTTACCTCAACTGTTTGTTCCCTGCTGTTGTAAATATAGTGAGATGAGAAATGTCAAAACTGATCTTATTATCAATGTTGTTTTTGTCACAAAGGAGACTTTCTCATGACTCAGAACAAGCTAATTGGTCTGTCAATGGCTTTCTTTGTTAGGTGAGTCATTTGAGCCATTGTTTGCAGGATGCAAACTGCTCTACCCACTCTGCCGCAGCTCTGGGGGGGTCTGATGTTCTTTCAACCCCTAATCAAGATGCTATTAAGGCAGCTGCTGATTTACAGTGAACAGGGAGGAAACTGTATTGGTTTTGTAAAAAGCTGCTGGAAAGACAACTTGATGGAGCTTTAGTGAGGTATGAATGCTTCCCATTTTAGAGTGTGTGCATGCAAGTGATACAAAGGCAACTTATGTAATGTCTAAATTCTTAGGACATACCGTGTTTTTCGCTCCATAAGAAACACCTGACCATAAGACACATCTAAGGTTTTAAGGAGAAAAATAAGAAAAAAAATATTCTGAACCAAATGGTGTGTTAAAATATTTAACAAAATACTGTATTTTTCACTCCATAAGATGCACGGGCATTTTCCCCTCCAGTTTTTTGGGGAAAAAAAGTGCGTCTTATGAAGCAAAAAATATGGTAATAGTCTCTCTTTACTGAGACTGAAATCTTAAAGGACCAGGCCCACTTAATAAATATTTATTGAATTTGTACTGTGTGCCAGATACTGTTCTAGGTACTGAGGATATAGCAGTGACTGCCCTCTGGAAGCCTTTTCTTTCAAGACTTTTTAGTATGGAAAAAAATCAAATTTATGCAAAAGAGAAAAAGAATAATATACACATCATTTAGCTTTAATAATTATCAATATTTTGTTATTCTTTATTTATTTATCCCTCCAACTACACATTTTTTTATTGAATAAGTTCAACATGTAACATTGTGTAAGTTTAAGGTATACAGTGTTCTACTTTGATAAATTCATATATGGTAATGTGATTGCCAATGTAATGATATCACATTACATAATTACAATACAATATTATTGTCTATATTCATTTTATTGCACATTGGAGCTCTATGGTTTACTTACTTTTCAATGACAAGTTTATACCCTTAGACACCATCACTGGCATCTCACCCTCATTCTCCATCCCCCATCCCTACCAATCCCCTGGTAACTACCATTTATTCTCTCTCTCTCTCTTTTTATTTTAACAGGTTTAACTTTTTTTGGATTCCACATATAAATTATATTATACAGTATTGTCTTTCTCTGGCTTATCTCACTTAGCATAATGTGCTCAAGGTCCATCCATGTTGATGCAAATGGATGCTGTGTGTTCAGTACCAGATACCACAATAGAGCAAGTATAGCATACAGAAAGTCATGATCTTTTGGCTGGTGGAGATTCTTGCCTTAAAAAAACAACAACACAATATTTGTGAAGCTCAGGAAAGCTAAGTGCAATAGAATGAGCTATGCCTGTATAGGTAACATATCTTTTTTATCCATTCACCCATTGACAGGTGTTTGGGTTGTTTCCACATCTTGGCTATTGTGAATAATGTTGTGATAAACATAGGAGTGTGTATATATCATTGAAATCTTGTTTTAATTTCCTTTGGGTATATACCAGAAGTGGACTCGCTAAGTTGTATGGTGGATCTATTTTAATTTTTTTTTTCAGAGACAGAGAGAGAGTCAGAGAGAGGGATAGACAGGGACAGAGAGACAGGAACGGAGAGATGAGAAACATCAATTATTAGTTTTTCATTGTGCGTTGTGACACCTTAGTTGTTCATTGATTGCTTTCTCATATGTGCCTTGACCGCAGGCCTTCAGCAGACCGAGTAACCCCTTCCTCGAGCCAGCAACCTTGGGTCCAAGCTGGTGAGCTTTTGCTCAAACCAGATGAGCCCACGCTCAAGCTGGCGACCTCGGGGTCTCGAACCTGGGTCCTTCGCATTCCAGTCCTACGCTTTATTCACCGCGCCACCGCCTGGTCAGGCTATTTTAAATTTTTTGAGGAACCTCCATATTGTTTGCCATAGTGGTTGGACCAATTTACATTCCCACTACAAACTTTTTTAAAAAAAATTTGTATTTATTGGGATGACATTGGTTTGTAAAACTATACAGGTTTCAAGTGTACAATTCAATATAACACCATTTACACACCACACTGTGCATCCTCTGCCCCAAGCAAAGTCTCTCTCCATTCCCATTCCCCCTCCCCTTTTACTCACCTCCACCTACCTCACCCCTCTTTCCCTCTGGCTATTGCCACCGTTTTCTGTCTATGTGTTATATACATGTAACACATAGACTAATCCCTTCACCTTCTTTCATCCAGTCACCTCTCCACCCGCAACCGCTATCCATCTTTTCCATGTGTCCATGCCTCCGTATCTAATTTGTTCCTGAGCTTATTGCGTTCATTAGATTCTGCATGTAAGTGAGATCATATGATATTTGTCTTTCTCTGACTGGCTTATTTCACTTAGCATAATAATCTCCAGGTCCATCTGTACTATTGTGAAAGGAAAAGGTAAGATTTTCTTTGTTATTACAGCCACATAGTATTTATTCCATTGGCACCACATGCTTGTTTTTTTTTTTTTTAAGAATATCTATTCCATTTTTATTTATTTATTTAGTGACAGAGACAGAGAGAGGGAAAGATAGGGACAGACAGGAAGGGAGAGATGAGAAGCATCAATTCTTCCTTGCAGCACCTCAGTTGTTCATTGATTGCTTTCTCATATGTGCCTTGTTGGGGGGGGGGGTTCAGCAGACCGATTGACCCTTTGCTCAAGCCAGCGACGTTGGGCTCAATCTGGTGAGCCTTGCTCAAACCAGATGAGCCCGGAGCTCAAACTGGCAACCTCATGGTTTTGAACCTGGGTCCTCCGTGTCCCAGTCTGACGCTCTATCCACTATACCACCACCTGGTCAGGCCACACGCTTGCTTTTAATGGAGCACTTTAAAGCAAATTCCAGACATTAAACATTTTGTCATGAATACTTCAGTATGAATCTCTAACAGATGTGAACTTTTAATAAAAACGTAGTCATAATATCATTATCACATCTAATAAAATTAACAAAAATGTCTTGATATCATTTAATTTCCAATTTGGGTTACATTTCCTTCAATTGTGTCAAGAATATTTTTACACTTTTTTGAGACAAGATCCAAGCAGGGTCTGCATTATAAGTTACAGACAGAGCTCTTGTGTCTCTTTTGATCTACACCAGTTTCTCTTAGCTATTTTTTGGTTGTAAGAATTGGGTTATTTGCCCTGTAGAAGTTCCCACATTTTGGACCTGGCTGCATCCTCATGGTGTTGTCCACAATACTCCTTTATGCTTAACTAACATCCTGGTGGAAACTGGCTTGATGCCATTGTTGTGTGCCAGAGATGTTTCTGGAGGTGTCTTGGCCAAAAACTTGGGTGGCCAGTAGGAAAAAAATCTAGTTCTTATACAATGGTGGCAGTTGTGATCTTGATGCCATGAAACATTCCCTTTGTTCCTTCTTTCTTTATATTTGCCTGTAAAGAAGACTTTTAAAAGTGGTCATGTCACGTGGTATTTGGGAGTGGCACCAGCGGGAGGACCTGGAAAGCTAGCTGTTCCTCGCCTAGAACAAGTTGGATTTGAAAAATTCATGTTAGTATCTTCTTGGGAACTAGGCTAACAAAAAAGAATAAACTTACAGAATACCATGAATCTAAATTAGATCAGTTGAATTGGTATGTTTGAGGGGGACTTTAGGGCTTATTTTGTGGAAGATATCTTGGAGATTCAAACGTGCAACCAGGAATGGGAACTGCAGATTCAGAGGAGGCTAGTGAGGACTGTGGTTTGTGGTCTGTTTCAGTGGGTAGTCCTCAGGGAAGCCCTGAGATAGCAGAGGAGACAGGTCAGAGGGAAGCAAGCCCAGTTAACAGTAGAAGAAAGTTCCTAGGGTCCCCAGGGGTAATTGATTTATAGGGATTTCAGTGGTATTGATGAATGTCTTTATCCATAAATAATGTCATGAAATTTTTTGAGGAATGGGAAAGAGGACTTTGGGGAATCCAGAAACCTGAAAGAAAGGATGGCTGCAGTGAGCAAACAGAAGAATTGAGTTGTCATTTATGACATGTGAAAGCTATGGGGAAAGATTCTATTTTGAACGTGTTATATTTAAGATGCTTATTTTACCCTATGGATTAGAAGCTGAGTCAGCAGTTGAATGAATGTAGGTCTGAAGTTCATGGTTGAAGATAGAAACTTTGCAGTCATGAAAATAGAGATGGTATTTAAAGCTATGGACTGGATAATGTCACCTAGTAAATGAGAGAATGCCCTCCTGGAAGTCACATGAAGAAGGTGCCTACAAGACCATTGTAATGGTTTCTCTCAGGCATATTTAAGAGGGTGATTGCTGATTCACAAACCACACTGATAATTTTTTTCAATACTGCCAGATTGCTCTACGGAATATATTTACCTGTTTAAAGTCCCATCAGCAATACACCAGGTTTTCCATTTCCCCACATCAGTGCCAATATTTGAGATGATCTTTTTAATTTTTTTGCCAACCTCGTGGGTAAAGCAGTTGGTTGGGTTGGAGCTGGCTCTTGAGAATGAATTGAACACATTTCTTCCCAACTCCTTGTTCAGAGACCTCACCCTGGTGGCCTGGGTGAGAGGATTTGCACTGTGGGCATTGGCAAACACTATAAACCAAGACTCCCCCACCCCAAACTGGCTTTTAACCATATACCAGCCTACTGGTGGGCTAGAGGTAATGTAAGACTGTTTGCATTTCTAGTCTCTCATTGCTAGTGAGTTTGAGCATCTCTCCCATGGTTCCTTGCCATTCTGGCTTTCCCCTCTGTCAGTTGCTTATTCTTATCCTTTTCTCATGTTTATATGGAGCTTTCTGACTTTTTTTGTTGTTGATTTGCAAAAGTTCCTTATATATTTTAGGTATTAATCCTAGCTGCTTTTGAACATACCACATATACATAGCCTCCCCAATGTGTCAGCAGTCTGTTGACTTTTTCTATGGTATTCTTTACTGCAGAGAGAACTTGCAAGGTAGTCAAATCTCCCAGTCTTTTGTTTAAGGTTTGTGCTTTTGTAGTTAATTCCCCACCCTACATTCATAAAGATGTTCTCTTACATTTTCTTCGCTACCTTTCAAATGCAGGTCTCTAATCCACCTGGAGTTCATCTTTGTGTGTGGTGGATATGGGAAATCCAACTTCATGTTTTCTTCATAAAGTCAGCCAGTTTCCCCAGAATTGTCTTCTAAATAATTTATGGTTTTTTCCATTGATTTATGTTTCCACAAATATTGAGGTCCCAGGAGACTTCTCAGAATAGAGAATTAGGAGTTCTCTATTCTGTCTCACTGTTCTTT